>NC_056743.1:1680176457-1680181457 GCF_019279795.1 Protopterus annectens
AAAGTTTCCCAGCGGGAGTTAACAGCTCTAGAGGTTCAAAAGCTGCTAAACAGTAGAGTCATCCAAGATGTCCCACCAGACCAAAGAGGATACAGAATTTGCTCAATGTTCTTTTTAGTGCTAAAGAAAACAGGGGACCTGAGGCCAATTCTGGATCTCATTTATTTATTTACTTACTTTTGTTTACCAGGATAGTTCGACTGGGTGTTACCCCATTTTCAGCAGAGGCCCGGGGAGAAAAACTCCAGAACATGTGAAAATGGTTGTACAAAATTTATGCAGTGAATAATATTTGGAGTTTATACAATAAGTAAAACGTATACAGAGCAAAAAATGGAAGCTTTACAAAAACATAGTACTATATACAGAATATTTTACAAATACACAGAATTAGGAAGAGGCTAGTAAATGATCATTTTCCATAGAACTAATAAGAAGACATTTGTGAACAGAATATGGATTATTTTTTTTTTTGTCGTATAGTAGATAAGGACTGAATGAATGCAGAGAGATGATAATGAAAAGAATAATGTAGCGGTACACCGCTTGATCCTATATAAGCAAGATTCAAGGAAGGGAAAACATTTTAATTTAATTATCCAAATGAGTTTACAAAGAACTCCAAGTTCCAGATGGTCATGGTTCAGTCCATTCTTCCTCTTCTACAGAAGGATGACTGGATGTGCTCCATAGATCTACAAGATGCATATTATCTCTTCAAAATGAACAGGTGCTCTTGAAGATACTTGCACCTGTGTTTGGGAGTCAGTCATTACCAGTTCTGGGCCCTGCCCTTTGGTCTCACCACAGCCCCTAGGGTGTTCACCAAATGCATGGCAGTGGTATCAGCTCATCTCAGACTGCACGGATTCAGAGTGTTTCCTTATCTGGATGAATGGCTTCTCACTGCATCAACCAGGCATTTCTTGAAAAAAAAAAGCAGAGATTACTTACTCCAATTGTGTCAGCTGCTGGAAATCGAAGTCAATCTTCCCAAGTCCCATCTTCAACCATTTTAAGTCTTGGAGTGTATAGAGGCTTGCAGAAATACAGTCAATTGTCTTGTTCTTTTAAAACAGAGCAGAATTCTTACCTTGAGATTGAATGCCAGACAAATTATTTCTCACCCCTCTCCTCCAGCAAAAATGTTTCTTCGAGCCTTAGGTTCAATGGCTGCAGCTCATCTTCACATGTGAATTCTCCAGTGGACTATAGTAGTACAATGGTCCAGTCTTCAATAACCTTTGAAACATACTATAAAACTATTTTGAGTCTGCAGGGACTCCCTATTATGGTGGATTCAGTCTGATGAAGTTTATGATGGATGTTCCTTTATCCTTTCTCCTCCAAAGGCCATGCTGACCATGAACTCCTCCTCGATGGGGTGGGGGACATTTCTTGGGATGAATTGTTCAAGGTATGTGGTCCCCAGAAGAGACCAAATTGCATTTAAAAGTCTTAGCGATGAGAGAGTCCTCTTAGCATTGCAGTCCTTTCAGAGCTCTCTTCCTCTAGGGACAATTGCTATCCAAACAGACAATATGTTAGTGGTGTGGTACATCAGCAGACAAGGGGGAACCAGATCAGTGGGCAATCTCCTCCAACTACTTTCTTATAGCAACACATATACTGGGGAAATTCAGCATTCTAGCTAACAAGATAATCAGGAGTATTCTGATGCCTCATGAGTGGTTGCTCAATCATGCAGTGTCAAAAATCATCTTTTGCCAGTGGAGTCAACCTTGCTGCAATCTATCTGCCTCTTCTCTCAGCAACAAGTGCAGCAGGTTCTTTACCATAATACCCCCTTGGGGGAGTCACAGAGAGATGCTGTAGTCTATGTTTGGCCCTCTGGTCTCATGTATGCTTATCCTCCCCACCCCTAAGCCCCAAATTTCTTCAGGAAGCACTCCAGTTGAAGAGCAATGTAATCCTCATTACTCCCTTTTGGCTTTGACAAGTTTGGTTCTCCTTTCTGTGGTCTCACCTACTATGTCCCCCTTGGAGACTGGATCCCATTCCAGATCTACTGTCACATCCATCAGGAATAATTCTTCCAGACATTATAGGCCTCAGATTGACTGATGGGTTCTCCAGTTCCAGTGATGGCTAGATGCTCCAGGCTTTCCTGTCCTGTATGCCAAATTTTATTTTCATCCCAGAAACCTTCTACAGGGAAGATTTTATAATAGTAAATGGAAGAGATTTTCCTTTTGGGCACAACGGAGAGAGTTGGATCTTTTCACTGCTCCAATCCCTGTTGTTTTAGATTTTCTTGCTTCAGTTTTTCAAAGTGGTGCTAGTTTCTCCACCATCAAAGTTCAGCTAGCAGCCATCTCTAACTGCCACATAGGTTCATACTAGGCTATCTGCCCTAGGGCATTTATAAGCCTAGCCAGAGTGTGTTTGGCTTTCGCCACCCATTTTAAATTAATTTTGCTATGCCCTTTTTTGAGGTTAGTATACTGTGCCTCTGTCTAACAGTGACACAGAAGTGATACCCGGGGTAAACCTACGATCTCCCATCCACTCAAGATTCCTCTTGAAGAGAGTCAATGAGGGACTCTGCCTAACCTGGACTGGGATTTTATTCCAGAGTGAAGGGAGCCTCTGGGTTATGAATCTGTCCCTCCAGCATGTCCTATTTATTTCAGTGCTGAGGTTCAAGTCTCTCAAGCGCGTAGCTCGATGGGATTTGGATTTTCTGAGGTGCAGCATGTCCATTAATTCCGGGTTGGACATGGCTTTATACGTCAGGCACAGATCATCTCTGAGCAGGCGGTATGGCACTGAGTAGAGCTGGAGTTTCTTTAACCGGGCAGCATATGGCATCTGTTTGAGCCCTTTGATCCTCTTGGTGAGGTACTTTTGGGGTCTTTCCAGTTGCTGCAGGTGTCTGGTAAGGTACATCCCAAAAGGGGCATTATACTCAATTATGGGCCTGATGAGGGATGAGTAAAGAGGCACTATGAACTCCCCTGATATAGATGTGAATCCCTTCATGATTAGGTGGGCTATATAAAATGTTTTTCTAACCACTTTGGCCACGTGGTTGTCAAATGAGAGACTGCTATCAACTTGGGTCCCCAGGTCCCTAATTACGTCTTCTGTACTTAATGGATTACCACCTATGTGGTAATTTCAGTAACACTTTGTTTTTGCCAAAGGAGATGACTATACACTTTTTGGCATTTAGCTTGAGGCCATGGCTCTGGCACCAGTTGTCTGTTTCTATGAGGCCCTTTTGGAGGATGCTTGTGTCAGCTGGAGAGTCGATTATGGTGCCCATTTTGCAGTCATCTGCGAACTTGGTCAGCCACAGTCCTTCTGTGTTGGCCTGTACCTCCGAGAAATATATACCGAACAAGAGAGGTCCCAGGACTGAGCCTTGTGGGACGCCACTTGTAACTGGTTTGGAGTCTGACATGGCTCCAGCAATTCTAACCATGTGGGTTCTGTCCTTGAGCCAGTTTGCAACCCATCTAGTGACACAGGGGTTTATATTTAAGCTGGTGAGCTTATCTATAATACCCGAGTGGGGTATTGCATCGAAGGCTTTTGCGAGGTCCAGGTAGGCTGTGTGGACCACCTTCCCCTCGTCAATGGCCTTGGTGACTGTTTCAAAGAAATCGACCAGGTTTAAGAGGCAGGATCTGCCCCTAACAAAGCCAAACTGGGTAGGATCCAGTGTCTGTAGGTCCCCAATATCTTTATTTATGAGGTCCATGATGATCCTTTCCATAGCTTTGCAGACCAAGCTAGTCAGGCTTATGGGGCGATAGTTTCTAGGATCCGTTGAGGCACCACCTTTGTGGGGAGGGACCACTGTTGCTGTACGCCACTCTTTAGGTGCATATCCTGTAGTAAGGCTGAGATTGAACAGTAGTTTTATGTTTGGGTTTAGCTCTTCTTGGAGTTCATGTAGGACGCAGCTTGGGACACCGTCTGGTCCCATTGATGCTGTGTTTTTTGCTTTGGAGAGGGCGGCTCTTACCTGAGCATCTGAGATGTCAGGGGGGCAGCACTCTGCTGGGATTGATATTTGCCCTTTGGTTGGAGGGGGGGGGAGAAGTTTGCGCTGAACCTGTCAGCTAGGATGTTGGCAATGTCTGTGGGTTCGGTGTATTTTTTGTCATTTTGGACTAATTCTGAGCATATCTGGGAATTCCCACCCAGGTTCCTAACATAACTAAAAAAAGCCTTGTGATTATCCTTAGTGTCCTGTGCAATTTTTCTCTCGATGCTGGCCTTAGATGATTTTATGAGTGCCCATAGTTTTTTGCTAATACCGATCAGAGATGCCTTCCCTTTTTGGGATTTTGCTCTATCATGTAGTAGCTTCCTCCTTCAATTGTATAGTTTGTTTATGGCTGGGGTCCACCAGACAGGACGTCTGCCTTTGGAGGATTGGGTCTTGGTTTTATTTGGGATTGCATGATCCATGCATTCCTGAAGGTGTTCATAGAATGCGTTTATAAAGGATTCTGCGGTCTGGGCCGTATTTTCCACAGGCCCGGGGGCTTTGAAGGATTCCACCTCGGTTTTGAGGAGTGTGAAATTTGCTTTAGAGAAGTTTTTCACTGTGGTTTGCTGGGTAGGGGGTGGGGTCAGGATGTGAATATCCAGTGAGATTAGTTTATGGTCTGATCTTACCAGTGAGGGATACACTTCTGGTCTGGAGCATAGAGTCCCCATGTTGGTGATGATCAGGTCCAGTATGTTTTCCCCTTGTGGGAGTGGTAACAAGTTGTTCCATAGCATTTGAGTTTATAAATTCTAGGAACCTTTGGGCTAGGGTGTCGGAGCTAGAGTAATGCTCCCAGCCTATGTTTGGGTAGTTGAAGTCGCCCAATATAATGGTGTTTGGAGAGACCTTCATATTTTCCAGTGTTCTCAGGAAGGCCGAATGGGGTTCCTGGGTTTGGGAGGGTGGTCTGTAGCAGGCTATAAACTGGAAGGCAGTTTTACCCACTGTTAGTTGCACATGGATAGTCTCTGAT
>NC_056743.1:1680186457-1680202265 GCF_019279795.1 Protopterus annectens
TCCACCAGCTAATGAGTTGATGGACCTAGTGTCACAACATGCATGGAAGTAGCCAGATACTGTGAAGCCTATCCCCAGGCATCCAGTTAAATTTTTGAGCTCCCTCGAAGGAGAGAGCCCACTGGAATAAGATGGTCCCTATAGATGCCATAGTCATGATGCCGGCCACTAAAAAGGAGCTCTTGGAGCAGAGCTCATCTGTTCAGTCCCCTAACAGGGAGTCTAGGGTCTTGGACAGGTTTGGCAAGTGTGTTTATGCCTCAGCGACCTTTCCCTGTGGTCATTGAATTACCTGGTTCACTTTACTAGATTATAAAGAGATTTGACCAAGGATATTTCCAAATCTCTGTCTAGAACCATGTCTGTGGAAGACCAGAAGAAAGCTTCTGCCCAACTGGTCACTTCAGCCCATTTCCATTGCATCTGTGGGGCTGCTAGCTCATGCTTTTGAGGGTACTTCAAGGGTAGCTGGTTTGGACATAGCCATTAGGAGACATGCCTGGATGCAGCTGTGTGATTTTACAGAGCCCTTCAAGTCTTCGTTCATCAATGCTTCTGTTGATGGATCATCCTTAATTGGCTCCAAAGTCTAGGATACGCTCTCCAGAAGTAAGCAAGATAGAAAGACCTTGTCTGCTGCTGGATCTGTTTCTGTACCCCTCTGAGATCTTTTTCTCTGAATCAATGAGGTGGTAAAAAGATGTGGTTTTGTAAGTCCCAAGGGCCTTTCCAAGACTCATGAAAAGAGATGGTTTTCCCTGGGGCAGAAGAGGTAACTCTAATAGAAGACTCTGCCCTCATGGTAGAGGTGGCCTGCAGAACCTGGGTTTGAAGGATAAATTCTTGGATAAACCCTATCAGTGTTCTTGAAAGGTTGCTTGGCTGCTGTACTCTGGAGGTGGTTGAGGGTCACTTATCTTTCCACCCAGAAGCCTGATCAAGCATCACAAGAGATACATGTGTCAGAGAAATATATACAGAGTTTACTCCATACCGTTTCCTAAATCCCTCCTCTAAAAATTAAAAAGATCCCTGATGTTCCATCCAATCAGAAAAAAGCAGCAGCCCTGGAAATAGGAAAGCTGCTAGAAAACAGAGTGTTCCAAAAAGATCCCCCAGATCAGTTAGTATTTGGAACCTACTCAAGATTCTTTTTAGTGCCAAAAAAAAAACATCCTGGACCTCAGCATACTAAACTAGTAAGTGAAATATTCAAATTTCTGGATGGTCATGACTCAGTCCATTTTGCCCCTGCTGTGAAAGGAATATTGGCTGTGCTCAATAGATCTTCAGGATGCATGCTATCACATCAAAATGAATAGATGCTCCAGAAGATATGTGCATTTCTGGCTAGGTACAGTCATTACCAGTTCAGAGCACTGCCTTTTGGATTCACCACAGTCCCATGGGTGTTCATCAAATGCATGGCAGTGATAGCAGCTCACCTGAGACTGTTGGGATTCAAGGTGTTTCCTATCTAGAAGACCGACTCCTGACTGCTCTGACCAGGCATCTACTGATAAATGCAAGGGGCTACTTGCTCCAGTTATGTCACCATATGGGCATTACAGTCAACTACAAGAAGTCACAGCTCATACCTAAAAAGAATCTGGAGTTCATAGATGCTCGTGTAGACACAGTCAATCAGATAGCATCACTTCCTCCAACAAGAGTACAAGCTGTCAGATTCCAGGTTATGAAAGTGATCTTGCATTCTTCTCTTCCAACACAACTAGTCTTGCAAGCCTTAGGGTCCACAGCAGTAGCAGTTACTCTAGTTCCTTTAGCCAGATTTCATATGCAGATTCTTCATTGGAGTCAGTCAGTACAGTGGGCTATTCTTCAGCAATCCTTACACTACTCAGTCAGGATCACGCAAGTTTGTAAGAAACGCCTTCTTTGGTGGATTCATTCAGACGTTTTTTCAGAACTATTTGCTCTCCCTCTACCAGTAGCCACAATGACCACAAGCACCTCCCAATTGGGGTGGGGGGGGGCATTTCTTTGGAAGGACAGTCCAAGGTACATGATCTCTAGAATAGGCCAATTCATACCTCAATATCCTGGAAATGAGAGCAGTCCTGTTACAGTTGCAGACCTTTCATCCCTCTGGGATGATTGCATTTCAAACAGGGAACCTGACTGTTCTGTTTGAGCTCCAGCCTTCCTTTTCTGTGCCTGTCTCCTCCTTTCCATGTCAGTGTGGCTTCATGCATATGTTATTTGTGGCAGCAAACTCGATCTGCGCTATGCTAGGGGTGACAGGGCATTATGGATAAAGGGAGGAGCCCGAGAGTTAAATCCGTGAATCTTGTAAAATCAGCTGGGCTGGATCCAAGATCATATCCGAGAACCAGCAGTTGAGGAACAATGAAAATGGACAATACAGATGTATCATTATGGTGAGTACATAACTTTTTTTGAGCTGCAGTGGAAGAACTCAGGGAGAGCTGGGAGTGTATCTAACTGTAATAAGCCAATAGTTACAATGTAACCATCGGCTTATTACACTAAAGTGTTTATTTTTTTTATTTTTTTTTGTTGTTGCTCTTTAAAGAAAGTGCTGGGGGAGGAGGAATATGGATTTAACTGTAATAAGTTGATGACTACAATGCAGCATTTGGCTTATTACAGTAAAGTGTGTTTTTTTGCTCTTCAGTTGAATTGCTGGGGGGCTGTGGTAACTCATGATACTGGCACAGCCACTGGATGAACCAGCTACCCTTTTGGCTGTCACCATTGGAGAATGCATTTGTCACAACCTGTGGTTTCATTGACAGCCAGCCTGCTGCACCTATGAAAGCAAACAGAATGCATAAAGTTTCTCAATCTTTCAAGTTTTTATACACTCCCAATCCTGACCTAGCAGCTATAGCTTTAGATCTGATGTTGTCATTTTTCATTCTGTCCTCAACTGATGGGTTCAGATCCAATCCCTCTGATCCGACTCAGCTTTTGCTAAAGCTCGTGGCAACCAAAAACTCTTGAGCTTCTCCCTTACCCATAATGCAGCAACCCCATTTACCCCAGATCTCATTTGCCATTTCAAGCTTCCATCTCTCTGAAGTGTTTAGTTAGATAAGTGTTATATATTTCCATTTTTTTCTTCAAAAACGTTTTGTATTACTATCCCTTACCTTCGCTTTTAAATTTTCTGGTGTTTCTGTTTTATTTTATTTATTGTACAATTTTTTTGTCCCTCTTAGGTACTATTGTTAGTATCTCCATTCCTCTCTATGACACTGTCATAGCTTAGTTACTGTAGTTGTTATTCCTCTCTCTTTTTTCTCTTATTTCCCTATTTTGAAAAAAATATATATTTTCTGTCTTAGTATTTTGTTAGCAATGGCAGATAAACTGTCAAGCTTTAAAAAAAATATGAAGCTTGGGCACAAGCTGCCAGTTTTGATGCCCAAATACTTTGTATCTACTGTTTGGGTCCCCTCCATTTACAAGAGGATTGCTGAATTTGTCATGGTTTTAATCCTCGTGTGTTAGTGGAACACAAAAACAAGCTTATGCAAAAAGTCCTTTTACTTCTTCTTTTGGGGAAGCTATATCAGAGGGTTCTTCTTCCTCTAAATCAAAAACTAAAATTAAAAAATTAACTCCTCCTAAGTCATCTTCCTCCTCCTCAGCTTCAGACTCCTTGAGGAAGAGGTTTCATAAGGACCCAGTCTTAACCCAGATCTGAAAAAGGCAAAAATTCAAGATCGTGCTAAGGAAAAATGATTGGATCCGAAGCCTCCTGTATCGGATCCAATGAAGTCTGACTTTTCAGATCTGACTTCATCTGATCCTATGCAATCCATACTTGACCTTCAGACTTCCAAATTTCTACCCAGAACAAGGTACTGTCCATCACTGAATCTGGTTCCTGACAAGGTACCTTCTACATTCTTAGAATGACCAAGGTCTCCATCCATATACTCCACTCGCTCTACCAGAAGTCTTACAGAAGAAGATGTGGAGAGACTGGTGAAGAAGATTCTCTTGGTACAGAGCCAGATTGCTGTTCCTTCAGCTTCTATCCATCTGAGTCAGGAGACCCGCATATCTGCTAGTCCCCCATTAGAGATTCCTCTTCTGACTCCTGTAGCTTCAGAGTTTTTGGATCAGAGTCATCCAGATCCATCTGGATCGGATCCGAGGAAAACTTTATCCTCATATCTAATGTCTTCTCTGAGGGTTTTGGTACCATTGGATCCAGAGAGTTTCCGGAGCCATAGTCTACCTGTTAGATCCGAGGTGATGCATTTGACTTCGAAGCTTTTGAAGCCATTTCTGCACCTCAGAGCCTTGGTACTGGATAGCTTGGCTCCGGCTGCTCGGAGGTTTTGCCCTCAGAGCAGGGAGGCCTACAATTCAGAAGCTTGTCTTCTCAGATCCAATGGCCTTGCTCTCTCTCTCTCTAAGCTGCTCTGCCTTTGAGATTATTTTCTGCCTCAACAGTTCTGACAGATCCATCCCCCTCAGATCCTAAGTCTTCTGCCATCATCTCTCAACTGTCAGAGCTTCACCATCTCTTTCCACAGAGACAGCCAGTACCAAAACCCCAGGCTCCCACCCAGGGAATTGTAATCTTCTCTTCTGATACCTCCCCGGAGCACTTCACTGAGGAGGTTCCTAAGAAGAAGACGTGTAAGATGAAACACTTAGACTCCTCAGAAGAGTCCAACACTGCAAACAGAATCTGATGTTGTCGATCTTCATTCATTCTTGACAGATGAGTTTGGTTCCGACCTCTAGGAACTGACTCGGCTGTTATATAGCTCGCACCAGCCAAAAACTCTCGAGCTAATACTCTACCCACAATGCCCCTGTGTCCATTACCTCAGATGTCGTTTGCTGCCCTGAAAATTAGATGCATCAGCTGATACTCTCAGCTAAGTGCCCTTTAATGATTGTTTTCTCTAGCGATTTTGCTAAAAAACTAGCTATATTGCTATATGACTACATTATTATATTTCATACCCTTCTCTATTTTTCTAAGTGTGTAAGTGCTTTCTGTATTATTCTACCCACCCCTTTTACCAAACAGTATTTCTTGTTACCATCGCTGGTAACTTGCTTTCCTCCCTTTTCTCCTTTTACCTTTGGTAACCTTTAAATAACATTGTTGATATTTTTCCTTCCTTTTCCTTACCTTTTAGGTAATTGCTGTTTACCATTGTTGGGAGATCTTTACTTCCAAAAACTTTTTTCTACTTTCCTCATACTATTGTGTGTGTGTGTGTGTGTGTGTGTGTGTGTTTGCGTGTGTGTTTGCGTGTGTGCATGTGCATGAACTAGAAAAGGTGGAAAAACAGAAAGGAACAACTGGATTTAAACAATGTCAGGACTGTGGCAGAAAGATGCCCAATTCCGATGGGCATCTTTCCTGCATATACTGTTTGGGTGCACCCCATCTAGACATTACATGTAAGATTTGTCAGGATTTCAGTGCCTGTACACTGGCAGAGAGACGAAATAAGCTTATTTTAAAAGGCTTATTAAAATACTCTTTCAAAGAAACCCTCTCTAAGCCTGAGGCATCTAATTTGTCGAAACCAGATTCAAAAAAGAGAAGCCATTCTGTGCTGACCTCACCATCTGCACAAGATGTAAAATCACACAAGCCACCATTTCCATCTTTGTCTTCAGAACCGAGGGCAAAAGTATCTAAAATGACTGAAACATTACCTTCGGTGCTAAGAGTTGTTCAGTCTCCATCAGTACCAATGGTTACTGCACCGATACTGACTACTTCGGCATCAACCACTTCTTTGGAGCTGACGATCTCTTCGGCACCAACAATCTCATCTGCACCAGCTTTACTCATCTTTCATTTGGGTTCAGCTTCTCTCTCTGTACAGCAACCAATGGTGCTAAAAGTTGAGACATTTATACCTTCCATGAGTAAGTATTCCCCCTCTGTGGACTCATTCTTTGGTCAACTCCCCAGCCTCATTGTTGATAGGCCAGAATCTCCCTAGGGAATGTCGATCCATTTTTCCAGAAGTCTGTCTGAAGTAGACGTAGTTAGATTGGTGGACCAGCTTTTGGCGGCCAGGGGTCTCCCCACACCTATGCAGACCTCTTTTTCTCCCAGAGCCGAGGCTTATTCTCCAACAACTCCATCGGATTATTCTTCTTCAACCTCCTTCCAAGGCTTGGAGTCCTGCACTTCGATGCTGCTGGTAGCTGCTGCCTTGGTGCCAACGGTGGACCTTACTTCAGCACTGGGATCATCTCTGTTGTCTTTGGCACTATTGGATCTGTTGTACACCTGGGACCATGGTTTGCCTGTTGGTTCAGATATACACTGTATGGTTCTGGTTGTTTCTGCAGAGCCATCTTTGGCTCCTAGGACCATTGCAATTCCGAACTCTCCCCAGCTCCTGTTCTGGACCACGGCTCATTGGAGTGCGGTGTGACGCCAGTTCTGAGGTTGTCTTTCTCGGTTACAGGCTCCCATCCCTCTTCAGGTGGGCCTGCCTTCCAGATCATAGAGAGAACTTTAGTCTCAGCAGGCTCCCAGCTGACTCCTTCTACGGTGAAGTGTCATACTTATGTATCCTCTGGCTCGCAGCTGTCACAATCTGGCACATCTGGGCATCAGGCACAGGAGCTGCAAGACATACCTGTTCAGGGTTCCTCCTCTTTGGAGTCTTCCTCAGAAATTCCCACTGAGGAGCCACCCCGTAAGAAGACTTGCAAGAGGAAGCATCTAGAGTCTCCAGAAGAATCTGTCACAGAAGACACAAATTATGATGGGGGGTTTCCCACTGGTCATCCCCTGAAGATGTTTCCTTCTGAGACATCCTAGAAATCCTGAAACATAGGGGTGATTGGAAGTCCTCAAACCCATCCTCTGAGAAATCTGTGTTTTTGCAAGCTTTTCTTGCCCACCCATCTACTTCCCGGGTGACCTCACCCGCTGGTGCTGTAATTAAGCTGATTGTTCAGTGGGCATGGAAGGCCCCTGATTCCATAGAGCCCATTCCATGGAGACCAGATAAAATCTTGACAGCCCTAGAAAATCAGCTTCATTGCACAAAGGGTCTAGCAGTAGATGCCATGGTGGTGACGGTGGCCACCAAAAAGGAACTCACCAAGGAGAATTCTACTGACCATCCTCCTAACTGAGAGTCTTGGTCGATGGACAGGTTCGGTAAATGGGTCTTTGCATCATTGACCTTTGCTATTAGGTCCTTGAATTTCTTGGCACACTTTACTAGACTCCAAAGGGATCTGTTAACTGAGCTTTCGGATACCCTTGCAGGAGCTGTGTCTGATGGGGTATGGGATAAGGTTGCCTCACAGCTTGCCACCCTGGAGTCTAGCTCAGATTCCTTCTTGCGGCTTATTGCTCATGTGGTTGAAGGAATGCCTAGGTCAGCGGCTACAGGCATTGCAATAAGGTGCTACTCCTGGATGTGCTTGTGTGACTTCGCTGAGCTTTTCAAGTCTTCCTTCATCAACACTCCTGTTGACGCTTCCTCTTTGTTTGGCCCTAAGGTTAGAGACACACTAGCCAGGTGTGAAAAGGATGGAAAGAACCTTTCTGCTGTGGGCATTTGTTTTTCCACTCCTCAATGATCCTATTCTAGAAATCAGAGGAGTGGGAAAATGTGGTTCAAGAAATTCCAAGGGCCTTTTCATGATGCACGTGGCGAGCACTCCCCCCGTGGCAGAGGGGGGAGCTCCACTGGAGGATGTCCTCCCCGTGGCAAAGGGGGTCCATGTAATCATGGCTGCAGAGATTCCTTTTCTGGACAACTCTACCAGCGCTCCTGAATTTTGGCCCGATCACTTACCTCTGGAAGCAGTTGGGGGAAGATTTTCACTGCACCAAACAGCCTGGCTCACAATAACGTCAGATACTTGGGTGCAGAGAATAACCACCAGAGGTTAAGACATTCCTTTTAATCTCTTATCAAAGTTTCAAAAGCAAATCCCCGATGTTCCACCCAGTCAGAGGGACGTAGCAGCAGCAGAAATACAAAAGCTGCTCCAAAAAAAGAGTCATCCAAGAAGTCCCCCCGTAACCAAATTAGGATCCAGATTTTACTCAAGATTCTTTTTAGCGCCAAAAAAGATAGGGAACTGGAGACCAATTCTAGATCTCAGCCTACTAAACAAATTTATACAACAGACAAAATTATGGATGATCAATGTTCAGTTTATTCTTCCCTTTGTGGAAAAGAATGATTGGATGTGCTCTCTAGATCTTCAGGATGCGCATTACCACATAAAGATGGACAAAGCTACTTCTGCTTCTGGCTAGGAACCAGTCATTACCAGTTCCAAGCACTGCACTTCGGTCTCACCACAGCCCCTAGGGTGTACACCAAATGTATGGCAGTGGTAACAGCTCACTTGAGACTACAAGGATTCCGAGTATTTCCATACCTGGATGACTGGCTTCTCACTGCCCCCTAGGCATCTACTTCTTTATGCCACAGACTTCATGCTGCATCTTGCTGAGGTTCTAGGCATTTCAATCTACAAGGAAAAGTCACAGCTGTCTCCTACGCAAGACCTCGAGTTCATAGAAGCAAGACTAATACAGTTTCTTGTGTACCCTCCCTCCCTCTCCACAGGCTCATAAAGCTAAGGTCACAAGTTCAGGCAATCATTTCCCAAAACAAATTTCCTGCTTGCCTGGTATTTCAATCTCTGGGAACCATGGCAGCGACTATAACCTTAGTACCCTTAGCAAGATACCACATGAGGCTGCTTCAATGGTGGTTGGCGTCCCAATGGTCGATTTTAACTCACCCAGTGTCTCATCCAATCCTGATAATGAATCGCTGCAAAAAGGATTTATCCTGCTGGGTGAAGTCAAAAGAAAATCTGTGGGGTCGCAACTTTTCTCCTTCTCTGCCCAAAGCCATAGTGACCATTGCAGCTTCCCAGATATGGTGGGGGGCATTATCTGGGAAGTACTGTTGAAGGCACTTGGTCCCCGCAAGAGGCCAATTTGCACATCAGTGTCCTAGAATTGAGAGCAGTGCTTTTAGTGTTGCAAGCATTTCAGTTTGTCCTTCCTTCGGGGACATTTGCAATCCAGTCAGACAACATGTCGTTAGTCTGGTACATCAACAAGCAGGGAGGAATGAGATCCTACCCACTATGTCGGGAAGCCCTCAGGATTTGGCAATGGGCTATCACTCTAATCGTTTTCTGATAGCAATGCATATCCCGGGAAACTCCAATGTGATTGTGGTCACATTGAGCAGATGCATCCTCCTGCCTCACGAGTGGTCTCTCAACCACAACATAGCGATCTTTTGTCATTGGGGCCAGCCTTGCTGCAATCTGCTAGCCTCTCCGATAAACAACAAATGCAGCAGATACTTTGCCCTAATTCCACCTTACAGGGAGTCCCCGAGAGATGCATTTCTCCTGGATTGGCTCCCAGGACTATTTTATGCCTTCCCCCTGTTCCACTGATTCCCCATTTTTGAGGAAAGCCCAAAGGTTGAGAAGCAAAGTAATTCTCATTGCACCTTATTGGCCCCACCAAGTCTGGTTCCCCTTTCTTTGGCCTCATCTGGTTCACAGCCCTTGGATTCTGGACCCAGCTCCCAGACCTGCTGTTGCACCCGCAGGGCTTGGTGCATCCCAATCTCCAAAACCTCAAGCTGATGGCTTGGTATGTCCAATTCCAGTAATTGCCAGGCAGAATAACTTACCCTCTCCAGTACAAAAGATTCTCCTGGCTTCCCACAAATCATCCACTAGGAAACTTTACCTTAGGAAATGGAAAAGATTTTCAGCTTTGGCCTATATGAACAACACGGACCCCTTTTCAGCATCAGTTGATAAGGTCCTGGAATTTTTACCATCTTTATTTGAATCGGAGCCTCTACCTCCACAATTAAGGTTCATTTAGCAACTATTTCCAATTTTCATAACAGATTTAATGATCATCCCTTGATGTATCACCATTTATGCAAAATTGTCCTTAAAAGCTCTTTACATCTAAACCCCCCATTCAAATACCCTATAGCGCCATGGGATTTGACTTTAGTTTTACAATGCCTAGTTTGACAGCCCTTTGTGCCAGCAGCTACTTGTGAACTCAGATTTTTATCTTGGAAAAACCCTCTTCCTGGTGGCTATCACGACTGCTAGGAGAATTTCTGAATTACAAGCTTTATGTGTAAAGCATCCCTATATCATATTTCCCAAGGAGAGAGTGTCACAAGAACCAACCCATCCTTCTTCCCCAAAGTGGTGTCAGAAGCTAATATTAACCAGTCTATAGACTTGCCAGTCGTCTTTACAAAGTTTTCAAACAAAGGTGAATACTGTTTACATTTGCTGGGCATCCACAATTATGTTTAACCTGGACAGAACAAAATCTGCTAGAAAATCCTACCAATTATTTGCATCCTTTTCAGGACCCAGATTGGGTAAACCAATATCAAAAGTTGCCTTATCAAGATTGCGTCACATTTGTCTACAGTCAGACTAAACTCAAACTACCTGCTCCAGTTAGAGCGCATTACAACAGATCTGTTTCCACTTCAGCTGTCTTTCATTCCAAGGCCTCCATGGAAGAAGTATGTGCAGCTGCAACATGGGCTACTCTTCATACCTTGATAACTTATTACAAATTAGATATGGTCTCCAGGGTAAGAGCATCTTTTGGCTCTGTGGTACACAGGAATATTCTTCCTTAGGGCCACCCAGGATCTCAGGTAGCTGGGGACTCTGTCCCATCTGTCAAGAATGAATGAAGATTGACAACATGAGATAAAGAAGTTATGTCCTTACCATGACATTCCATTTGTCTTGTTGATCTTCATTCATTCTTGACATCCCACCCTCTTGCCCCCTCCTAGAGACTTCTGGAGCATCAGACCTTGTTCTGGGAGGTTACAGGATTATACCTTAGACAGGACTTCTGTCTTTTCTATACTAGGCTGTAAACTTGATCTGAGGTAATGGAGAGAGGGGCATTGTGGGTAGAACCTTAGCTCGAGAGTTTTTGGCTGGCACGTGCTGTATAATGGTTGAGTCAGTTCCGAGAGGTCGGAACTGAACCCATATGTCAAGAATGAATGAAGATCAACAACACAGATGGAATGTTATGGTGAGGAGATAACTTATTTTTCTGTGAAGGTGAAGGGTCCACACAGTCACCTCCTGAAGAGGTCTCCTTTGGAGACATCATAGAAATCCTTTAGCAGATAGGTGGTTGGACGTCTAGCAACTCTAAGTCTGAGGAATCTGTTTTCCTGAAGACTTTTGTTACTGGACCCTCTGCCTCCTGGGTGACTCCACCCACTGATGAGCTCATTGACTTGATCTCACGGTGGGAGTGGATGGACCCTGACACCACAGAGCCCATTCCTCACAGACTAGATAGGATAATGTCACCACCTGCGGATAGTCTGTTTTGGGGGAAGGGAGTTCCTGTTGATGCCATAGTCATTGCAGTGGCCACCAAGAAAGAACTAGCTGAGGAAAGTTCCACTGTCCCATCTCCCCAACAGGGAGTTATGGGCAATGTACAGTTTTGGGAAGCATGTCTGTGCTTCAGCAACCTTTGTTTTGAGGTCTCTGAACTATTTAGCATACTTTACTAGGCTACAGAGGGATTTGATCAAGGAGTTATCAAATACCCTCTTGGGTGCTGTTTCTGATGAAGTTCACGCATCTGTTATTTCCCAGGTGACGACCCTACAGTCCATATCTAATTCATCCAAAAGGCTGATCTCACATGTAGTGGAAGAAACCTCAAGGGCAGTGAGTTCAGGCATTTCTGTAAGGAACAGTAGCAGGAGCAAACCATCAGTACGAAAGTTAATCCAGTAAAAATCCAGACAGCAGATAGTAGAATAAAGAATCACTGGAATACACAACCTTCTAGTCTAGACCAAAAACACTTTAATGAAATGCAAATAAAAACACTTTCACCTTCAGGCTTCTTCAGGCTTAGTATAGAAATGTATCAACAAACTCATTTATATAGTGATGGCATAATTAATTACACATGCTTTTGACATTCAACAAACAAAAGTTTTAAAGAGACAGTACTATTCAAGCCTGCAGCTAGACATAAAATCCAGTAAAATTCATCTAATGCAGTCTGATGTACAGTATTTCCACCATGAGCTGAATTACTAACACATCAAATTAAAAACATGAGCAGAATCTTTGTTTTTTTGATGTCTAAAAAGAGCACTAGTAATAACTTCTCTTTTTATGTCAGATAGATGTTTATTTATCCAATCTTTAAATTTCTGATTTGTTTTGCCCACATAGAATACAGTGCATTTTCGACATAAGGCAAGATAAACTATCTTACTGGTATTACAATTACCATAATCATATAACTTAAATACCATGGAGGTAGAGACATGCCTGGATGCACCTCTGCGAGTTTGCAGAGTCTTTCAAGTCTTCTTTCATCAGTGCTGCTTTTGATGGAACGTCTTTATTCGGCCCCAAAGTAACAGACACTGTCCAGCTGTGAAAAAGACAGAAAGACCCCCAGCTGCTGTGGTGTGTGTTTTTCAACTCCTCAAAGAACCTTTTCCAGGAATCAATGAGGTGGTCAAAAATGTGGTTCCAGAAGTCTCAGGGTCCGTTTCAAGACACACATGGAGGAGGATCCTCCAGAGGCAGAGGAGGGAACTAATGGACAAAGATGCCCCCATGACAGAGGTGGCCTGCAGAACCAGGGTTCCAGAGAATAGTTCTTTGACAAACTCTACCAGTGCTCCTGAAAGGAGGCCCAATTGTCCACCTCTGGAGGCAGTTGGGAGACGATTATCACTGCACCAGAGAGTCTGGCTAAATATAACAAAAGATACTTGGGTGGAGAGGATTGTTTCCATAGGTTATATTATACCCATTTCCCTTTCTCCCACTAGCCCAAGAAAAATCCCTGATGTTCCACCCAGTCAGAGGGACCAAGCAGCAATTCAAATACAAAAGCTGCTACAAAAAGAGTCATCCAAGTGGTCCCACCAGACCAGATAGAATCCGTAACTTACTCAAGGTTCTTTTTCATGCCAAAGAAAACAGGGGACTGGAGACTAGTCCTGGATCTCTCCAAACTAAACAAGACAGTTCGAAGAACCAAGTTTTGGATTGTCATGGCTCAGTCTCTTCTCCCCTTTCTGGGCAAGGATGACTGGATGTGCTCTATAGACCTTTAGGATGCTTACTATCACATAAAGATGAACAGATGGCCCAGAAGGTACTTACTCTTCTAGCTGGGAGCCAGTCATTATCTATTCAGATTACTGCCCTTTGGACTCACCACAGACCCCAGGGTGTTTACCAAGTGTATGGTAGTAGTAGAAGCTCACCTGAGACTGCAAGAATTCCAAGTGATTCCATATTTGGATGACTGGCTCATTACCAACCAGGTTTCAACTCATATGTGCAAGAGACCAGGTTCTCCAGACTTTCTCTCTTCTGGGGATAACTATAAACTATGAAAGATATTATCTGCAACCAGCTCAAGAGTTTATAGGAACAATTCTCAGTACAAGACAGCCACTGCTTTCCTTCCATTACTGAGGGCTCAGACTATAAGATTTCAAGTCAAAAAGATAATCTGCAGCACTTCAGTTTCGGCCAGACTAGTCCTTTAGGCTCTGGGATCGATAGCAGCAATAACGTTAGTACCAGTTTCCTGGTTTTATATGAGAATTCTTCAATGAATGTTAGCTGCTCAATGGTCAATTTTTTTCAACCTATGTCCTACAAGATATGAATCACTCGCATCTGAAAGAGAGAGATCTCAAATGGTGGATTCATTCAGACCAGGTTCTACAAGTTTGTCTGTTCATTCCCCCTCAGCCCAAGGCCATAGTGACCACAGACACTTCCCAGCTATGGTGGGGGCATTATCTGAGGAAGACAGTTCAAGGCACCTGGTTCCCCCAAGAAGGCCAATTTGCATATAAATATGCTAGAGATGAGAGCAGTGCTGTTGGCATTGCAGCATTTCAGAATGTTCTCCTTTTGGGGACAACTGGAGTACAGTCATTCAACATGTTGGTCATCTGGTACATCAACAAACAGGGAGGAACCAAGTCCTATCCATTGTGTCAAGAAGCTTTTTGGAGTGTGGCAGTGGGCGATCTCTTCCAACTGCTTTCTTTTAGCAATTCACATTCAGGTGAAGTCCAGTGTGATAGCAGAAAAAATTGGGCAGGTTCTTCTATCTCAAGAGTGGTCCCTCAACAAAACAATTGCAAACACAATCTTCTGACAATGGGACCAGCCTTGCTGCAATCTATTTCTGTCCCCCTGAACAACAAATGCAGCAGCTACTTCACCCTAATCCACCACAGGGGATAAGCCTGAGGGATGCTCTACTTTATGATTGCCCCCCTGGTCTCCTTTATGTGTATCTTTCCACTCCATTAATTTCCAGATTTCTTCAGAAAGCTGCAAGGTTGATGAAAAGGTCATCTTCATTGCCCCTTATTGGCCCAGACAAATTTGGTTTCCTTACTTTGGCCTCACCTGATTCAACCACCTTGGTTTCAGATCCAACTCCGGACATACTATCTCACCCAACAGGCATGATACATTCTGACATAGTCAGTCTCAAGCTGGCTGCCTGGTGCTTCCAATTCCGTTAGTAGCCAGACAACCTATGCTCTATTCTCCTGTCTTGTCATGTTCTTTTGGCCTTCCATAAACCTGCCACAAGAAAACTATACTCGAGCAAATGGAAGAGATTTATTTTTTGGGCTCTCAAACGTAATATTGAACCTTTCTCAGACCCCATTCATAATATCTTGGAATTTCTAGCACATCTTTTTGAAGAAGGAGCTAGTTTTTTTACTGTTAAAGTGCAAATAGCAGGGATTTCCAATTTTCATGTTGGAATAAATGGCTCTCCTGTTGCATTTCATAAGCCAAGCAAAGCTCTTTTGAAAGGCACTCTACTCTTAAGGCCACCCTATAAAGATCCTAACCCCCCTTGGTACCTAGACCTTGTGCTGCAATCTCTTACACAATGTGCCTTGAACCCTAAGCTACATATGCAAACTCAAATATCTTTCGTGGAAGACAATTTTCTTAGTAGCCCTTACGTCAGCCAGAAGAATTTTCTGAGATGCAAGCTTTGTGCTCAAAACCTCTATACTTGATTTTCCACAAAGACAGACTTACCTTATGTACTAACCCGTCATTTCTTCCAAAGGTGGTATCAGAATCAAGTATAAATGAATTGATTGATTTGTCAGTATTCTTTCCCAAATTTTCTAACAAAGGAGAATATGTATTACATTTTTTGGATGTTCATATACAGTTGCGGTTTAGTTACATAGGACAAAAACATCAGAAATTTCACTCTTTTGTGTCATATGCATATGCGACTCTAATTTTTAGAACTTTGAATAGTCAGCCTCATATGTTAAAGTTTGTTTTGACAAATTATGAAAGCATAAGGAATGTTTTTTTTTCTGCAATTTCTTGTGACGAAAAATCTGCTTTAAATATCTTAGCTTCTTCTCTTGCACAGGTACATTGTTTGCAGTGTGTGTATGACTCCTTTGATACTTCTTCCAGGGCTATGGCCTCTGGTACAATTTTGAGAAGGATGGCATGATCGCATTCTCAGAACATCCCAGATGATGTTAAAAAATTGATTTTCAATTCTTCCTTGGATAGAAATTTAGTGTTTGGCTTGTCTGATGCAGAGGTGCTCAAAAAGTATGATGAAGGGGCATGCTGATTCAGGGAATGACTTAAGATATTTCAGCCTTCCTTTTACAAATTGTCCAAGGGACTTTCTATTTCCTTATCCAGTTTTGGCAAAAAAAAAAAAAAGAATAAACATAAA
>NC_056743.1:1680202765-1680225427 GCF_019279795.1 Protopterus annectens
TGCCGTCGGTCAGCCGACTCTTACTGCCCTCCCTTCCCATGTCAGAAATTACTGAAAAGTTAATAATTGTCTTTTTTGTGGTAAACAAATACCTCATAAGGATTTCCACTCTTACTGCCTCCCCTGCTGGGGCCCAGACCACGCCGCCTCGCCTGTGTAGCCTGTGCTCGCTTCAACAAGCGCACTATCAGGCGCCGGGTGGAGTTCGCTGAAGATTTTTTCGGCGATAAATTTGCTTACACCATGCCGTCAGATCTTCCGACATCACAAACTCCCAAAAAGCGAAAAGACCGGGACCGACATCCTCGGCCCACGTCTACCACCGACTCCATGCCAAAACCTAGCGCGAGTGCTCCGATTCCCTCTGAGACGGTCTCTCCACCGCTCCGAACCGAAGACACCGCATTACCGACTACTCCGATTCCAGACATTACTCTGACGCCAGTTATAGACTTTCCTCCAGATACCGAAACCGAGGAAATGCCCGAGACCATTGCTGTAGACAAGGTCACTCCTGCACGTGGAGCTGCCAGGCCTCCTATGGCCATGTCTATTAAGGCCTACACTAGGGCTAAGGCAGCCAGCAAAACAAAGCATATTACTTCCAAATCCTTACCTCAGCCGACTCCGGAGACACAAATTATGTCCATGGCTGCTGATTTAATTTCCATGATTAAAGGTTCACAGGCCCATCCTGAGAGAGCATCCCAGCCTCCTCCTGATAAAAGGCCCCGGGTTGAACCCTCTGACCCTACTCCTTCTGATGAAGACTCTGAGGGATCTGTCCACTCTGATAGCCAGGAAGAGCTCTTCCAGACCTATGAGGACTCGGATGCAGAAGATTCCATACCTTCGGCCTCCCCCCCGAGGATATTTCTTTTGGCGAAGTTCTGCACACCATGAGGGAACATTTCAAGTGGCAGGGTCAGGAATATTCTGATTCTAGGAAATGCCTTAGGACTTTCCTTAAGAAGCCTCAGCACAGGCCCTTAGCTATTCCTCCTGTACTTGATGTTCTGGATGATTTGTATTCTGACTCTAGTGCTACCCCTGATTCGCTTCCTCCTGCTCCAGCCAAGCCAGACAGGTATTACAGGGTCCCAGAAACTCATTCCCATTTATTCAGGGCCCATACTGCTGATTTGGAAACTATTTCACAGGGGCCTAAAGGAGTTTCAGCCTCCACCTCAAAAAATCCTTTGCCCTCCAACAGGGAAGCAAGGTCATTAGAGAGATGGGGTAAAAAGGTTTACACATCCACTACCTTATCTATGAGAGCTTTAAATTGCCTTTTTCATATGTTCCAATATCAGGATTATCTCTTAGAAGATTTACAAAAAACATTAGCTTCTCCTGATCCTTTAGACAGGAAGACTTTGCAGGAAGCTGTACATAACACTCAGCAAGTAAGCAATCACTTCCTGCAGTGTGGATATGATGCACTGGAAGCTTCATGTAGGGCAGCTATGACAGGGCAGTGATGCGAGACATGCTTGGTTAAAAGATCAACCTCTACCAGATCATGTAAAAGCAAAACTTGGATGCACCTTTGGAAAAGAACAAGCTTTTGGTGCAAATGCTAAGGATGTGTTAAAGACCATCAAGAAAAAGCAAAATCAGTTCAGACTGTGAAAGATTTCCTCCAGGTTCAACCCCCCAGATTCAGTAGGAATTGGCCTTCAAAAAACTGGTCCTTTCCTAATCCAGAAAAGTTTCAAAGGGGTAAGAACAGACGTGGCCGAGGAAGAGGCCAATACAGAGGCCCTTACAGGGGACGACAATGGCAGCCAGGAAACCAAAGAAGTGACGCAGGGGTTTCACCTGCCCAACAACCACAAACTCAATGACTTTCCTCTACTACCGCCTACCAGGGAACAACTAGAAGCTCCCTTGGGCGGGAAATTATCTCTGTTTGCAGAAAACTGGCACAGGCTGACAAAGGACAAATGGATTTTGGACATTATAGACCAAGGGTACAGGTTTCATTTTCATACCTTACCAAGAAAACAAGGCATGCCAAACCTACCACAACATCAAAGGGCAGAGGCTATCAAGCAAATCACTCTGCTGACTCGAATGAAAGCAATAGAAAGAGTTCCACAACAAGAACAAGAACAGGGGTTTTACTCAAGACTGTTCCTTGTTCCAAGAAAAGAATCTCAATGGAGACCAATACTGGACTTGTCTGCATTAAACACCTTTCTCATAGTTCCAAAGTTCAAAATGCTGACTCTACAGCAACTCCTTCCCATGCTGGGCAAGGAGTCGTGGCTGATTACTCTGGACCTCAAGGAGGCATACCTGCATGTCCCTATCAGACACAGCTGCAGAAGATACCTCAGATTTCTTGCAGGGCCAGAGCATTATCAATTCTCAGCATTGCCATTTGGCTTATCTACTACGCCCAGAGTATTTACAAAATACCTGGCTTCAGTAATTGCTCATTGCAGGCTCCAGGGTATACAAATTTACCCGTACCTGGACTACCCCATACAAGCGGACTACAAATTGATGTTGACAAAAAACCTGGATTATGTCATACGATTACTTCAAGCTCTGGAATACACAGTCAACTTCCAAAAGTCAAGACTGCAGCCATCCCAGCAAATAATCTTCTTAGGAGCCAAACTAGACACAGCCTCTCAGATGGCTTACCTGACAGAAGACAAGCAAGAGAAGTTAACTCAGTACTTCAAAGGTTTAGCAAAACTCACCCAGATGACTGCAAGGAGATTCCTACAGGCCCTGGGTTACATGGCATCCTGCATTCTACTGGTTCCATTAGCAAAACTACACATGAGAAAGCTTCAATGGTACCTAAAAAGCATTTGGTCTCAACACAGCAACAACTTGGAGACAATCATACCACTCATTCCATGCCTGCAAAAGGAATTCCTGTGGTGGGCCTCGGTGAGCCAGGAAAACACAGGTATATCATTCAAAAAACCACAGATAACACAGACCATGACTACAGACGCCTCAGACCTCGGATGGGGGGCACACATGGAAGGCAGGTGTATACAAGGACAATGGTCTCCAAAGGAAACACATCTGCATATAAACCAAAAGGAAATGCTGGCAGTAATGCATGCCATAGAGGCTTTCCAACACCATCTCCAGCAAGGCCATTTAATGATACGGACAGACAACACCACTGTGATGTGGTACATAAACAAGCAGGGGGGCACCCACTCTTACCCCCTTTGCAGACTGACAATGCAGCTTTGGGAGAAATCACTGAGTCTAAACATCCAGTTACAATCCCAGTTTGTTCCAGGAAAAGACAATGTGTTGGCGGACAGCCTAAGCAGGAATTTCACAGATCCACACGAGTGGAGGTTACATCCGAAGGCTTTCAGACAACTCACTTCGACATGGGGCAAGCCAGAAGTGGACCTATTTGCCTCTCACCTCAACCATCTTCTACCAAAATTTTGCACAAGGACATACCATCCAAAGGCTTGGAAAATAGATGCCCTTTCATTCAACTGGAACTCCCTAGCAATCTATGCATTCCCACCTCTGCCACTGATGACCTCAGTATTACTAAAGATCAAAGCAGAGAAGCCCAAGGGAATCATAATAGCTCCGGATTGGCCAAGACAACACTGGTACCCACTACTACGGAGCATATGTCATACCAGGAGGTGGGCCCTCCCTCAGTGGCCTCTACTTTTGACTCAACACAATTTCGAAACACTGCATCCAAACCTTCAGACACTGCAGCTAACAGCCTGGGAGATCCCATAAATAACTTCAGCTTATCTCTCTCCAAGGAAGTTCAGCGGATACTAACAGAGGCTCGAAGACCATCCACCAGAAAGGTTTACTTAGCAAAGTGGAAAAGATTCAGCAATTGGAATACCAGCAAGGTACATGATGCATCATTACTGAACATCCCACTTATCTTGGAATATTTGGCAGATATGTTACAGAGCGGCCTCTCATATTCTTCAATAAAGATACATGCATCTGCTATTTCAGCTAGATACAACACTGATCCTCCTGTTTTCTCTCACCCCTTACTAAGACAATTCCTTAGGGGAATCAAGAACATTAAGCCACCAAGAAAGGCCCCAGTGCCAGCCTGGGACCTCAATTTTGTCTTAGAAAAACTGACTCTACCTCCTTTTGAGCCAGCAGCTTCAGTTGACTTGCAATTTCTCTCATGGAAGACAGCTTTCCTGTTGGCAATTACCTCAGCAAGAAGGGTTTCGGAGCTACAGGCCCTAATGGCAATACCACCCTTTATTATTTTCCACAGAGACAGGGTTTCATTAAGGACCAACCCTACTTTTATGCCAAAGGTGGTATCTAGGGTTTCTCTAAATCAAGCCATTCATCTGCCTGCTTTCTTCCCCAATCCTGAGAATAAGGGGAAAGACTTTTGCATACCTTGGACATTCATAGACAACTTCGATACTACCTGGACAGAACCAAGGCCAGTAGGAAGTCTGAACAGCTTTTTGTAGCTTACGCTCCTGCAGTCCAAGGAAAAGCAATTTCAAAACAGACTATTTCTAAATGGATTGGACATTGCATCAGATTCTGTTATTCCTTTCATGGAAAGACTGTTCCAGCCTATGTCAGACCACATTCCACCAGAGCTACAGCCACCTCTACAGCATTTTTAAGAGGGGTGCCTACCAAGGACATTCTAGAAGCTGCTACATGGAGCTCCGTGCATACATTCTACAAACACTACAATCTTCCTCTATATTCCAGATCCAGAGCAGGTTTTGCTTCGGCAGTCCTGCAGGGTTTGATTGCCACACCATCTCTTTCCTAGAGCATACCTCCTCCCCCAGCTAAGCTATGGTATTCTACCCACGTTATGACTGCAGTTGCATTCTTGAAGGACATAGTACAGTTTTGTACCTACCATAAATGTAGATGTCCGATAGACATGCAACTGCAGTCGGGTTTTCCCTCCCTCCATACCCCTCTATGCCTAGGGTCCACTCCTATCACTCTGACTCTTAGCTGGGGATATCTGTTATGGTGTATTTGTTTTATTGCTCATGTATTTGTTTGGAATCCTGTCTTTGTCTTCCAATTTGATTACAGCCTTCCTTGGAGGGCACCTGGCATCTGGGGCAAGAAACACTGAAGAAAATGGCGTCGGCTGATGCTCATGTACTCCAGCCGCTCTGACGTCGGAGAGAAATGCGACATCAGCCAACGTCGGACCCAGACTTTGGAATCCGGCCAACTGAGGGCTGCCTGAGGCAGGACAACCCACATGTTATGACTGCAGTTGCATGTCTATCGGACATCTACATTTATGGTAGGTACAAAACTGTACTTTTCCCAGTGTCAGAATGTCCCTGTCATATTGATGTTTCTCAGTGTCAGAATGCCCCTGTCATATTGATGCTGTTTCTCAGTGTCAGAATATCCCTGTCATATTGATGCTGTTTCACTGTGTCAGGATGTCCCTGTCATACTGATGCAGTTTCTCAGTGTCAGAATGTCCCTGTCATATTGATGCTGTTTCTCAGAGTCAGAATGTGTCTGTCATATTGATGCTGTTTCTGAGTGTCAGAATGTGCCTGTCATATTGATGCTATTTCTCAGTGTGACAATGTCCCTGTCATATTGATGTTGTTTCTCAGTGTCAGAATGTCTCTGTCATATTGATGTTGTGTTCTCAGTGTCAGAATGTTCCTGTCATATTGATGCTGTTTCTAAGTGTCAGAATGTCTCTGTCATACTGATGCTGTTTCTCAGTGTCAGAATGTGCCTGTCATACTGATGTTGTTTCTCAGTGACAGAATGTCGCTGTCGTATTGTTTATCAGTGTCAGAATGTACCTCTCATATTGATGCTGTTTCTCAGTGTCAGAATGTACCTCTCATACTGATGCTGTTTCTCAGTGTCAGAATGTACCTCTCATATTGATGCTGTTTCTCAGTGTCAGAATGTACCTCTCATACTGATGCTGTTTCTCAGTGTCAGAATGTACCTCTCATACTGATGCTGTTTCTCAGTTTCAGAATGTCCCTGTCATATTGTTGCTATTTCTCTGTGTGAAAATGTCCCTGTCATATTGATGATGTTTCTCAGTGTCAGAATGTCTCCATCATATTAATGCTGTTTCTCAGTGTCAGAATTTGCCTGTTATATTGATGCTGTCTTACAGTGTCAGAATGTCCCTGTCATATTGATGCTGTTTCTAAGTGTCAGAATGTCTCTGTCAAATTGATTCTGTTTCTCAGTGTCAGAATGTCCCAGTCATATTCATGGTGTTACTCAGTGACAGTATGTCACTGTCATATTGATGATGTTTATCAGTGTCAGAATGTCCCTGTCATATTGATGCTGTTTCTGTCAGAATGTGTCTGTCATATTGATGCTGTTTCTCAGTGTCAGAATGTCCCTGTCATATTGATGTTGTTTCTCAGTGTCAGAGTGTCCCTGTCATAGTGATGCTGTTTCACAGTGTCAGAATGTCCCTGTCATATTGATGATGTTTCTCAATGCCAAAATGTCGCTGTCATATTGATGCTGTTTCTTAGTGTCAGAAAGTGCTGGTCATATTGTTGCTGTTTCTCTGTGTCAGAATGCCCCTGTCATATTGATGCTGTTTCTTATTGTCAGAATGTCCCTGTAATATTGATGCTGTTTCTTATTGTCACAATGTCCTCGTCATATTGATCCTATTTATCAGTGTCACAATGTCCTTGTCATATTGATGCTGTTTCTCAGTGTCAGAATGTCCATATTGATGCTGTTTCTGTCAGAATGTATCTGTCATACTGACGCTGTTTCTCAGTGTCACAATGTCCCTGTCATACTGATACTGTTTCTCTCTGTCAGGATGTCCCTGTCATACTGATGCTGTTTCTCAGTGTCAGAATGTCCCTGTCATATTAATGCTGTTTCTCAGTGTCAGAATTTGCCTGTCATATTGATGCTGTCTTATAGTGTCAAAATGTGCCTGTCCTATGGATGCTGTTTCACTGTGTCAGAATGTCCCTGTCATATTGATGATCTCCGTGTCAGAATGTCCCTGTCATAGTGATGCTGTTTCACAGTGTCAGAACATGACTGTCATATTGATGTTGTTTCTCAGTGTCAGAATGTCCCTGTCATATTGATGCTGTTTCTCAGTGTCAGAATGTCCTAGTCATATTGAGGCTGTTTCTCAGTGACAGAATGTCCTAGTCATATTGAGGCTGTTTCTCAGTGACAGAATGTCCCTGTCATATTGATGATGTTTATCAGTGTCAAAATGTCCCTGTCATACTGATGCTGTTTCTCCTTGTCAGAAGGTCCCTGTCATACTAACACTGTTTCTCTGTGTCAGAATGTCTCTGTCATACTAATGCAGTTTCTCAGTGTCAGAATGTCCCTGTCATAGTGACACTGTTTCTCAGTGTCAGAATGTGCCTGTCATATTGATGCTGTTTCGCAGTGTCGGAACATCCTTGTCATATTGACGCTGTTTCTCAGAGTCAGAATGTGTCTGTCATATTGATGCTGTTTCTGAGTGTCAGAATGTGCCTGTCATATTGATGCTATTTCTCAGTGTGACAATGTCCCTGTCATATTGATGTTGTTTCTCAGTGTCAGAATGTCTCTGTCATATTGATGTTGTGTTCTCAGTGTCAGAATGTTCCTGTCATATTGATGCTGTTTCTAAGTGTCAGAATGTCTCTGTCATACTGATGCTGTTTCTCAGTGTCAGAATGTGCCTGTCATACTGATGTTGTTTCTCAGTGACAGAATGTCGCTGTCATATTCTTTATCAGTGTCAGAATGTACCTCTCATATTGATGCTGTTTCTCAGTGTCAGAATGTACCTCTCATACTGATGCTGTTTCTCAGTGTCAGAATGTACCTCTCATATTGATGCTGTTTCTCAGTGTCAGAATGTACCTCTCATACTGATGCTGTTTCTCAGTGTCAGAATGTACCTCTCATACTGATGCTGTTTCTCAGTTTCAGAATGTCCCTGTCATATTGTTGCTATTTCTCTGTGTGAAAATGTCCCTGTCATATTGATGATGTTTCTCAGTGTCAGAATGTCTCCATCATATTAATGCTGTTTCTCAGTGTCAGAATTTGCCTGTTATATTGATGCTGTCTTACAGTGTCAGAATGTCCCTGTCATATTGATGCTGTTTCTAAGTGTCAGAATGTCTCTGTCAAATTGATTCTGTTTCTCAGTGTCAGAATGTCCCAGTCATATTCATGGTGTTACTCAGTGACAGTATGTCACTGTCATATTGATGATGTTTATCAGTGTCAGAATGTCCCTGTCATATTGATGCTGTTTCTGTCAGAATGTGTCTGTCATATTGATGCTGTTTCTCAGTGTCAGAATGTCCCTGTCATATTGATGTTGTTTCTCAGTGTCAGAGTGTCCCTGTCATAGTGATGCTGTTTCACAGTGTCAGAATGTCCCTGTCATATTGATGATGTTTCTCAATGCCAAAATGACGCTGTCATATTGATGCTGTTTCTTAGTGTCAGAAAGTGCTGGTCATATTGTTGCTGTTTCTCTGTGTCAGAATGCCCCTGTCATATTGATGCTGTTTCTTATTGTCAGAATGTCCCTGTAATATTGATGCTGTTTCTTATTGTCACAATGTCCTCGTCATATTGATCCTATTTATCAGTGTCACAATGTCCTTGTCATATTGATGCTGTTTCTCAGTGTCACAATGTCCATATTGATGCTGTTTCTGTCAGAATGTATCTGTCATACTGACGCTGTTTCTCAGTGTCACAATGTCCCTGTCATACTGATACTGTTTCTCTCTGTCAGGATGTCCCTGTCATACTGATGCTGTTTCTCAGTGTCAGAATGTCCCTGTCATATTAATGCTGTTTCTCAGTGTCAGAATTTGCCTGTCATATTGATGCTGTCTTATAGTGTCAAAATGTGCCTGTCCTATGGATGCTGTTTCACTGTGTCAGAATGTCCCTGTCATATTGATGATCTCCGTGTCAGAATGTCCCTGTCATAGTGATGCTGTTTCACAGTGTCAGAACATGACTGTCATATTGATGTTGTTTCTCAGTGTCAGAATGTCCCTGTCATATTGATGCTGTTTCTCAGTGTCAGAATGTCCTAGTCATATTGAGGCTGTTTCTCAGTGACAGAATGTCCTAGTCATATTGAGGCTGTTTCTCAGTGACAGAATGTCCCTGTCATATTGATGATGTTTATCAGTGTCAAAATGTCCCTGTCATACTGATGCTGTTTCTCCTTGTCAGAAGGTCCCTGTCATACTAACACTGTTTCTCTGTGTCAGAATGTCTCTGTCATACTAATGCAGTTTCTCAGTGTCAGAATGTCCCTGTCATAGTGACACTGTTTCTCAGTGTCAGAATGTGCCTGTCATATTGATGCTGTTTCGCAGTGTCGGAACATCCTTGTCATATTGACGCTGTCTCACAGTGTCAGAATGACCCTTTCATATTGATGTTGTTTTACAGTGTCAGATTATCCCTGTCATATTGATGCTGTTTCTCAGTGTCAGAATGTCCCTGTCATATTGATGCTGTTTCTCAGTGTCAGAATGTCCCTGTCATATTGATGCTGTTTCAGTGTCAGAATGTCCCTGTCATATTGATGCTGTTTGTCAGTGTCAGAATGTCCCTATCATATTGATGCTGTTTCTCAGTGTCAGAATGTCCCAGTCATATTCATGCTGTTTCTCAGTGACAGAATGTCCCTGTTATATTGATGCTGTTTCTCAGTGTCAGAATGTCCCTGTCATATTCATGCTGTTTCTCAGCGCCAAAATGTCTCTGTCATATTGATGCTGTTTCTCCATGTCAGAATGTCCCTGTCATATTGACGCTGTTTCTCAGTTTCACAATGTCCCTGTCATATTGATGCTGTCTCACAATGTCAGAATGTGCCTGTCATACTGATGCAGTTTCACAGTGTTAGAATGTGCCAGTCATATTGATGCTGTTGCTCAGTGTCAGAATGACCCTGTCATACTGCTGCTGTTTCTCAGTGTCAGAATATCCCTGTCATATTGATCCTGTTTCTCAGTGTCAGAATGTGCCTGTCATATTGATGCTGATGTTCTTCGTGTTTCACTGTTGCAGTCATTACATTTGGGTTATCCTGCTGGCAGGTAGCCCTCAGTCGGCTTGAATTCCAAAGTCTTGGGTCCTGCGTTGGTTGCTGTCACCTCTTCCCTGACGTCAGGTCGTCAGGAGTATAAAAGATGCAGCCGACGCCTTTTTCTTCAGTCTTTCTTGCCGTGCTGTGCCCGAAGCAGAAGCGGTTCGAAAGTGCTGGTCGGCCGACTCCTGAGATTTTTGTGTTTGAATTTCAGATCCAAAGTCTTCATTAAAAAGCTAAGTACCCCATTGGGGAAACTTTTTTCTTGCTCCAGACTGATGTCAGAAAACGTTAATAATTGTATTTCTTGTGGGAAGCAAATACCTCATAAGGACTTTCATTCTTACTTTATATCTTGCCTAGGCCCTGATCACGACGTTGCTAGTTGTCAGTTTTGTGCTAGATTTAACCAACGCACTATTAAGCGTCAGTACGATTATGCATTGAGCTCTTTTGGGCAAAGATTTAATTACACAATGTTGTCGGATAGCCATCCAACTACCGGAGTTCACAAAAAACACAAGGATAAAGATAAAGACAGGCAACTGAGTTCCAAAACCGACGACGAGGCTTCTTCTAAGCAAGTCGCTGGTTCGCCGGTCCTCAGTGAGGTGCATTCACAGCCCCTGATGCCTGCTACTTTGGAGTCGCAGGCTGCTACTGACTCCCACGTGGAGTCGACCAGGCCACAGGAAATTCAAGGTATTGGAGCCTCGGAAATCAATCCCTCAGATGGATCCAGAGCCGCTGAGCAGGCATTGGCTTCTGAGGGTGTATTCAGACCTAAACAATTATATGTTAAACAAAGACAAAGAATGCAACACCTTTAAGGACAAAGAAGCAAGTTCAACAGTCTCAGGGACAGGCCTCCATGCCCAAAAAACAGATGCTCAAAATGGCCGAAGATTTAATTACTTTGATTAGAGGTTTCCATCCCCCTCCTGATAAGAGGCCTAGGCAAGAGATAGACTATGAATCTTCATATCAGGTTTCTATTTCTTCTGATTCCTCTTCCGAGCAGCAATATTCTCTTCCTCCCTATGAGGATTCTGATGCTGAAGAATCAATTCCTTCAGCTTCTCCTCCTGAGGACTACTCTTGTGGGGAAACCTTGCATTCCATGAGGGAGCACTTCCACTAGGAGAGACAGGATTTTTCAGAATCTAAGAAAAGGCTCAGAGACGTCCTTTTACTTCCACAACACAGGCCTCTAGCTATTCCACCTATGTTGGACATTGTTGATGATGTGTTCTCGTAGTCTAGTCTGTCCCCTGACTCCTTACCTCCAGCTCCTGTTAAGCTGGACAGATACTACAGGGTCCATGACTCTCACAAATTCTTGTTCAAAAACCCTACTGCAGGCCCAGAAACTATTTCCCAAGGTCCAAAAAAGGTCAAGGATTCTACTGCAAAAAACCCTACCCCCTCTGATAAGGGATTCTAGGGCTCTACATAGGCGGGGAAAAAAGATTTACACATCTGCTACTTTGGCTATAAGGGCCTTAAATTGCCAGTTTCATATGCTCAAATATCAGCAATATATCATGACACTGCTTAAACAGAAATTGATGGCAAATTCTGAATGTGCAGAAAACAAGGAATTACAGGATTTAATGCATGCAGCTGAACAAGTTGGAAAGCATACTTTGCAATGTGGCTATGATTCTCTGGAGGCCTCCTGCAGGGCTGCTGTTATGGGTTCTGTCATTAGGAGGCATGCTTGGTTAAAAGAACAAAATTTGCCTGATCATGTTAAAGCAAAATTATTAGATGCTCCTTTATAGCATGATACCTTGTTTGGTGTTAAGGCAGAAGAGGTGTTAAAGAAAATGGAAGATAAAGCAAAATCTATGCAAACGGTCAAGGATTTCTTACAGGTGCAGCTACCTAGATTTAGCAGGCACTGGCCTACTAAGAATTGGTCCTTTCCAGTCTCAGACAGACCGCAAGGATCCTACAGGTCTAAGCAGTGGAATACCTCTACCTCCAAAGGTGGAGAGGACAAATCACAACAATACAGGAGACAGTCCCAATGACTTCCCCCTGCCTGCACCAAGCACTTATCTTCTGGCAGCACCCTTGGGGGAAACCTAGCACTTTTTTCTCAAAATTGGCACATTATAACCCAGGACAAATGGGTTCTAGATATAGTGACTCAAGGCTACAAGTTTCATTTTCATACCCTACCAAAGGCAAACGGTTGGCCAGACCTGCCAAAAAATCAATGGGCAGAGGGTCAAAAACAAGTTGCAGCTCTCATGGACATGAGGGCCATTCAACAAGTGCCTCAGCAAGAGCAGGGAGAAGGATTTTACTCAAGACTGTTCTTGGTACCCAGAAAGGGCCAAGCATACTTAAAAGAGGCATACCTGCATGTCCCAATCAGACGAACATGCAGAAGATTTCTCAGATTCAAGGCGGGCTCAAAGCATTACCAATTCTCTGCACTGCCCTTTAGCTTATCTACTGTGTCTAGGGTCTTCACAAAGTGCCTAGCACCTGTAATTGCTTTCTGCAGACAAAGAGGAATTCAAATATATCCTTACTTGGACGACTGCCTTATTCAAGCAGAGAACAAGAACACTCTACTGCACCATCTGATGTTTGTGATAAGATTGTTAACATGCCTAGGGTACACAGTCTACAAAAATAAATCAAAACTAGTACCATCTGAAGAGATAATATTCCTGGGTGCAAGCTTAAACACAACTGCCCAGATGGCTTATCTCACTCCAGACAAACAAAAGCAACTGACTACCTATTTCAAGGAAATGGCAACAAAGGCCCAGTTATCAGCAAGAAAAATTCTGCAGGCTTTGGGCTTCATGGCATCCTGCATCTTAGTAATTCCATATGCAAGACTGCATATGAGGAAAATTCAGTGGTACCTAAAAAGTGTGTGGTCACAACATTGCCACAGTCTGGAAACAATGATTACTCTAATTCCCTGCCTGCAACAGGAGTTTTGATGGTGGGCAAAGGTTTGTCACCAAAACAAGGGACAACCATTCTCATTAGCCCCAGCCAGGCAAAGCCTAATGACGGATGCATCAGATTATGCCTGGGAGGCACACATGGCAGGAAGAGGCGTTCAGAGTACCTGGTTCACAAACCAAAAGCATCTACGTATCAGTCAAAAAGAGATGCTAGCTATTCAAAATGCCATAACAGCCTTCAAGGAACTACTTCATCCGGGACAACTACTGATAAAGACAGACAACTCTACGGTCATGTGGTACATAAACAAGCAGGGGGGCACTCATTCTTATCCCCTATGCAGACTAGCCATGGCTTTATGGGAGACAGCATTAACTTACCAAGTACATCTGCAGGCACAATTCCTGCCAGGAAAGGAAAATACTCTGGCAGACGAACTAAGCAGAAACCTCATGGATCCTCACAAGTGGCACCTAGATCCACAAGTCTTCAGCATGATAAAAAAAATGGGGACGCCCAGACATAGATCTATTTGCCTCACCTCAAAACAACCAACTTAAAAGATTCTGTACAAAGACCTATCACAGACAAGCTTGGAAAGTGGACGCTTTATCCTTCAGCTGTATATACCTTTCCTCCACTACCTCTCTTCCCCAAGGTACTCCTAAAGGTCAGGCAGGAGAGAGAAACCAAAAATGATTCTGATTGCCCCAGACTGGTATCCGATCTTAAGGAACTTGTCCCAATGCCAAGCCTGGACCTTGCCACAAGTACCTCATTTACTGTCCCAGCAACGCAAACAGATTCTGCACAGCCACCTCAAGACCCCAAACCTGGCAGCATGGCGGATAATGTAGCCATACAAACCACACCTCTCAGTAAAGCTGTGATGGATGTCATTTTGGAAGCCAGAAGGCCTAGTACTAGAAAATCCTATGCTGGGAAATGGAAGAGATTTTGTGCTTGGAACCAAGCCCAAGGAATTAATACAGCTGTCCCAAATATTCCTCAGATTTTGCAGTACTTAACTGAGATGCTGGACAAAGGCCTATCTTTTTCATCAATTAAAATCCATCCTCTGCCATTTCGGCTCATTACAATACAGAGCCACCACTCTTTTCTCATCCTTTATTAAGGCAGCACCTCAGAGGAGCCAAAAAATTAAGGCCACCAAGGAGAACACCAGTACCTCAATTATGTCTTGGAAAAACTCACCTTACCTCCTTTTACTGCGGAGATAAAATTCTTATCTTGGAAAACAGCTCTGCTCCTAGCAATAACTTCTGCAAGATGAGTTTCAGAGCTACAGGCTCTCATGGCTGTGGAACCCTTTATCATTTTTCATCCAGATAGGGTCTCTTTGAGAACAAACCCTACATTTATGCCTAAGGTGGTATCCAGTGTAGCCCTTAACCAAACTATTCATTTGCCAACCTTTTTCCCAAATCCACAGAACAAGGGGGAGATGATTCTGCATTCTTTGGACGTGCACAGACAACTGAGATTTTACTTGGACAAAACTAAAGCTTTCAGAAAGACAGAATGATTACTAGTGGCATATGCCACAGCATCGCAAGGAAAGGCTATCTCCAAGCAGACTATTTCAAAGGGGATAGGCCACTGCATTTGATTCTACTACTCACAGCATGGCAAACCAGTGCCTAAGGGCATTAGGCCGCATTCAACCAGAACTGCAGCCACTTCTGCAGCCTTTCTTAGGGACGTACCAACCAAAGACATTTTAGAGGCTACTACTTGGATTTCAGTGCATACCCTTACAAAACATTACAATCTGCCTCTTTACTCTAAATCCAGGGCAGGCTTTGCCACTGCAGTTCTGCAGGCCTCATAGCCTCCCCTAATGCTATCTAGCTCCAGCCACCCAACCTTAGCTTTGGGAATCAACCCAAATGTAATAACTGGAAAAGTGAAGCACGAAGAACATAGTGTTTGAGTGTATTCACTGTTGCAGTCCAGGTTACCCACCCGCCACCCCCCTTATTTTTGCTGGAACTTATCTTTACTTCTCTAATATATACAACCTAGGTGGTGTATTTGCTTATAGATGAAGGTAAAGTTTATTTTGGTGCATGCATGTCTTATTTACATATATTTAGCCTACCCTTTTAGGAGCCCCTGACATTTGGGGCAAGAAAAACTGAAGATAATGGTGTCGGCTACATCTTTTATACCCCTGACAACCTGACGTCAGGGAAGAGCCGATAGCAACTGATGCAGGACCCAAGACTTTGGAATTCAGGCCGACTGAGGGCTACCTGCCAGCAGGATAACCCAAATGTAATGACTGCAACAGTGAATACACTCGAACATCTACATTTATGGTAGGTACACAACTGTACTTTTCTCAGTGTCAGAATATCCCTGTCATAATGACTCTGTTATACAGTGTCAGAATGTCACTGCCATATAGATGCTGTTTCTCAGTGTCAGAATGTACCTGTCTTATAGATGCTGTTTCTCAGTGTCAGAATGTACCTGTCTTATTGATGCTGGTTCTAATTGTCAGAATGTCCCTGTCATAGTGATGCTATTTCTCATTGTCACAATGTCCCTGTCATAATGTTGCTGTTTTGCAGTGTCAGAATGTACCTCTCATGTTGATGCTGTTTCTCGGTGTCAGAATGTCCCTGTCACATTGATGATGTTTCTCAGCTTCACAATATCCCTGTCATATTGATGCAGTTCTCAGTATCAGAATGTCCCTGTCATATTCATGCTGTTTCTCAGTGTCAGAATGTCCCTGTCATATTGATGCTGTTTCTCAGTGTCAGAATATCCCTGTCATATTGATGCTGTTTCTCAGTGTCAGAATATCCCTGTTGTATTGGTGCTGTTTCACTGTGTCAGGATGTCCCTGTCATACTGATGCTGTTTCTCAGTGTCACAATGTCCCTGTCATATTGATGATGTTTCTCAGTGTCAGAATGTCCCTGTCATAGTGATGCTGTTTCTCAGTGTCAGAATGTCCCTGTCATATTGATGCTGTTTCTCAGTGTCACAATGTCCCTGTCATATTGATGATGTTTCTCAGTGTCAGAATGTCCCTGTCATATTGATGCTGCTTCTCAGTGTCAGAATGTCCGGGATATAGTGCTGTTTCACTGTGTCAGTATGTCCCTGTCATATTGATGCTGTTTCACTGTGTCAGAATGTCCCTTTTATATTCCTGCTGATGCTCTTTGTGTTTCACTGCTGCAGTCATTACATTTGGGTTATCCTGCTGGCAGGTAACCCTCAGTCGGACTGCAACAGTGAATACACTCGAACATCTACATTTATGGTAAGTGTACACAACTGTACTTTTCTTAGTGTCAGAATGTCCCTCTCATGTTGATGCTGTTTCTCAGTGTCACAATGTCCCTGTCATATTGATGCTGGTTCTCAGGTTCAGAATGTTCCTGTCATACTGATGCTGTTTTTCGGTGTCAGAATGTGCCTGTCATGTTGATGCAGTTACACAAGGGTCTATATTAGAACATCGAAGTTTCAGAACTTTGAATGTTCTAATATCGAACCCTATTCAGCAAATGCTGAAAATATCGAAGCAACAGAAAATCAATTTTTTTCCTAGGGAAAGAATTTGGTTCTCCATTTTTGTTGCTTCGGTATTTTCAGCGTTGTGGTGGAAAAGTTACGGGTCGGGTTCAGGTAAGTGTGTGATTGAGTGCGGGTTAGGTTTGCTAGGGTTAGGGTGCGGGTTAGGTATGTATGCGATTGTGTGGACATGAGGGTTAGGGCTGGTTAGGTGAGTTAGGGTTAGGGTGCCGGTTAGGTATGTATGCGATTGTGTGGACGTGAGTGTTAGGGCAGATTAGGTGAGTTAGGGTTAGGGCGCGGGCCAGGTAAGTGTGCAGTTTTGTGGACGTGAGGGTTAGGGTGGGGTAGGTTAATTAGCTTTAGGGTGCGGGTGAGGTGAGTGTGCGATAGTGATGGACCTTAGGTTTAATGTTTGGGTTAAGGTAAGTGGATAGTTAGTGGTGTGTGTATAGTTTAGTGTAGGATTAGGTGTAAGATTTTAGGTGTATGTGTGAGGATTGCTGTTTGTTTGGTGTGCTTTTGTTGTGTGCATGCGTTTTGGAACAGCAAATTTTTCCCCTAGGAAAAAAATCGCTGTTCTGTATATTCAATGTTTTCAGCTTTTGCTGAATAGGGTTCGATATTAGAACATTTGAAGTTTTGAAACTTCGATTTCTGATATAGACCCATTTCACAATGTCAGAATGTGTCTGTCATATAGATGCTGCGTCTCAGTGTCAGAATGTCCCTGTCATATTGATGCGGTTATCTCAGTGTCAGAATGTCCTTGTCATATTGATGCTGTTTCTCACTGACAGAATGCCCCTGTCATTGTGATGCTGTTTCTCAGTGTCAGAATGTCCCTGTCATATTAATGCTGTTTCTCAGTGTCCGAATGTCCCTGTCATATTGATGCTGTTTCTCAGTGTCAGAATGTCCCTGTCATATTGAAAGTGTTTCTCACTGTCTGAATGTCCTTGTCATTGTAATGCAGTTTATCAGTGTCAGAATGTCCCTGTCATATTGATGCTGTTTCTCATTGTCAGAATGTGCCTGTCATTGGATGATATTACTCATTGTCACAATGTCCCTGTCATATTCAGGCTATTTCTCAGTCTCACAAAGTCCCTGTCATATTGATGCTGTTTTGCAGTGTCACAATGTCGCTGTCATATTGATGCTGTTTCTCAGTGTCAGAATGTCCCTGTCATATTGATGCTGTTTCTCAGTGTCAGAATGTCTCTGTCATATTGATGCTGTTTCTCAGTGTCAGAATGTCCCTGTCATATTGATGCAGTTTACCAGTGTCAGAATGTCCCTGTCATATTGATGCTGTTTCTGAGTGTCAGAATGTCCTTGTCATATTGATGCTGTTTCTGAGTGTCAGAATGTGCCGGTCATATTGATGCTGTTTCTCTTTGTCAGAATGTCCCTGTCATGTTGATGTTGTTTCTCATTATCAGAATGTCCCTGTCATATTGATGCTGTTTCTCAGTGTCAGAATGTTCATAGGTTCATAGGTAGGTACTAGGCTACCGGCCCAAGGGCCTACGTAAGCCTAGCCAACAAGGTTCCCTGGCTTACACCGCACAAAAAAATTATTTTCCTGTGCCACTGTCAAGTAGAGACACAGAAGTGATCCCCGGGGTGTATTTCCTATTTCCCATCCACTCATCAAGATTTTTCTTGAAGAGTGCTAATGAAGAACTTTGCTTGACATAGATGGGTAGCCTGTTCCAGAGTATGGGAAGTCTGTGGGACAGGAATCTATACCTCCAGCATATCCTGTTTATTGTGTTATTGTGGTGACAAGGTTTAGGTCCCAAGCTCAGAGGGATTGATTTCTTTAGGTGTAGCATGTCCAACAGCTCTGGGTTTGTCATAGCTTTAAAGGTTAGGCAGAGATCACCTCGGAGTAGGCGATATGCTATGGAGTAAAGCTGAAGTTTTTTGAGGCAGTCAGTGTAGGGCATTTGTTTGAGGCCAGTAATCCTCTTTGTCAGGTACTTATGTGGCCTTTCCAGCTGCTGCAGATGCCTTGTCAGGTACATTCCAAAAGGGGCGTTGTAGTCTATAATGGGTCTAATGAGTGTCGGGTAGAGGGGAACAATGACCTCTTTTTTTTTGGATGAGAACCCTTTTATGATTAGGTGTGCCACGTAGAAGGACTTTCTGACTACTGTGGCGATGTGACTATCAAAGGAGAAACTACTGTCCACCTGGGTCCCAAGGTCTCTTATCACTCATTTGGTGTTACGTAGATTGCTGCCCATGTGGTAGTTCATGAGTACAGAGTTTTTACCAAAGGGGATGACACTGCACTTTTTGGCATTGAGCTTGAGGCCATGGCTCTGACACCAGGCATCTGTCTCAGTGAGGCCCTTCTGTAGGATATCCACATCATTTGGAATTCCTGTCATATTGATGCTGTTTCTCAGTGTCAGACTGTCCCTGTCATGTTGATGCTGATGTTCATCGTGTTTCACTGTTGCAGTCATTACAGTTGGGTTATCCTGCTGGCAGGCTACCCACAGTCGGCCTGAATTCCAAAGTCTAGGTCCGGCGTCGGTTGCTGTCTCCTCTTCCCTGACGTCAGTGCACCAGGGGTATAAAAGATGCAGCCGATGCTATTTTCTTCAGTCTTTCTTGCCGTGCGGTGCCCGAAGCAAAAGCAGTTTGCAAGTGCTGGTCGGACGACTCCTGAGATTTCAAATTCGAATTTCAGACCGAAGTCTTCATTAAAGCTAAGTACCCTGTTGGGGAAACTTTTTTCTTGCTCCAGACCGATGTGAGAAAAAGTTAATAATTATATTTCTTGTGGGAAGCAAATACCTCATAAGGATTTTCATTCTTACTGTATTCCTTGCCTAGGCCCTGATCATAATGTTGCTAGTTGTCGGTTTTGTGCTAGATTTAACCAACGCAATATCAAGCTTCGGTTCAATTTCGCATTTCACTACTTTGGTAGAAGATTCAATTATAAAATGCCGTTGGATCAGCCGACTACCAGAATTTATAAAAAACGCAAGGACAAGGAAAAGGACAAGCATCCGAGGTCCAAAACCGACGATGAAGCTTCCGCTAGGCCAGTCACCGGTTCTCACTAAGGTGCTTTCGCAGCCCCTGACGCCCGCTACCTCAGAGCCACAGGCCGCTTCCGACTCCCACGTGGAGCAGGCTAGGCCTCTGGAAACTCAAGGTATTGGACACTCGGAAACTATTCCCTCAGATGGGTCCGGAGCCGCTGAGCAGGCATCGGCTTCTGAGGGTGTTTTCAGGCCAACTCAGTTATATGTGAAACCTACTACAGCTTCAAAGACAAAGACTGAAGCAGCTCTAAAGACAAAGAAACAAGTGCATCATTCTCCTGGACAGGCCTCCATGCCTAAGAAATAGATGCTTAAAATGGCCGAAGACCTTATTACTCTGATTAGGGGTTCCCATCCCCCTCCTGATAAGAGGCCTAGGCAAGAGATAGACTATGACTCCTCAGATCAGGTTTCCATTTCCTCTGACTCCTCTTCTGAACAGGAATATTCTCTTCCTCCCTATGAGGATTCTTATGCTAAAGAATCTATCCCTTCAGCTACTCCTCCTGAGGATTATTCTTTTGGGGAGAGATTGCATACTATGAGAGAACATTTCCACTGAGAGAGTCAGGATTACTCAGAATCCAAGAAAAGGCTCAGGGACTTCCTTTTATTACCTCAGGACAGGGCCCTTGCTATACCTCCTGTTTTAGACATTGTAGATTATGTATTCTCAGAGTCCGGTCTGTCTCCAAACTCATTACCTCCAGCTCCTGTCAAGCCAGACAGATATTACAGGGTCCCTGACTCACATTTTTTTCAATTATAAAGGAATTCCCAATACTATTCTAGCATGTCCAAAGGTCAGTTGTCAATCTCCTCTCTGGTCCAGCTGGTGAATCTGGTAATCTTAAGGCAATGTTACAACTGCCTCATGTACACAGACAACCCTCTCCTCCTCCCAACAAATTCCAACACATGTGAGAGATGCAACCATATAGCCAAACTGGAGGCTAAGCTCTCTCAACTCAGTACTGGTGTAACCAGTCAGGAGGAGAAGGAAACCACACTCACTACAATTCCAGTCTCACATAGACCTACCATGACAGCAAACCAAACACATAAACACACAAAAACATACTCAGAGGCTCTAAATAAAAATCCGCCTAAGCAGCAGAGACCTCCAAAGCAGACACCCAAGCAACCGCTACCCCAAAACAAAACATGTGCAACACATAGCTCACAAAGCCAGTGTGCCGAACAGTTACAGCCCTTAAGGCTAAACAACACACCTGATACACTTGTAATAGGTGACTCTATCGTCAGGCACACTGACATCCCGCTCACCAGGCTGAACAAGGAGAAGGTCACGGTGAGCTGCCTGTCGGGTGCTAGGATCTGCCACATAACACAAGCACTCAGGTCACTCCAAGGCAAGTACAAATATGACTCAGTCATTGTCCATGCTGATGTGAATGACCTGAGACGTACCTCCCTGGACTACATGAAAAGAGACATAGAGGAGCTCTCTGAGCATGTAGCCCAGGCCGGTATGACCCTGACCTTGAGTAGCATCTTACCCTCACCAAGAATGATGCCACAATATGAAGACAAGATGATCAATTTCAACAATTGGCTTAAGTATTGGTGTCATTCAAAGAGGATTCAATGCCTGTCAGCATGGGATGACATGCTCGACAAGCCACGATGCTTCGCTAGGGACGGCTTGCACCTGTCACCCTGGGCTTTCGGATATTGGCAAAGGCTCTTGCCACCCCCATAGTGCTGTTTTTAGGCAAGGCTCAAAAGACAAACCCACCTCTATAGGTATCACAAGGGATAAGAAACTAAGAGTAATGCTACTCAACGCCAGAAGTCTAAACCTCAAGATGCACGCACTCAAAACTCTCCTTAGCATGGAGAACATCGATATCTGTGCAGTAACAGAAACCTGGTTCAAGGCTCCTGAGAGCACCCCAGCACTACTAGGTTATACCTCATACCATGCTTTTCGGCCCCAAAACTCGGACCAAACTACAAAGGAGGGGAGTATCAATATTCGTCAAAGATACCCACACCTCCAGGTTGGTGGCACAGCACGAAGCATCAGAGACTATCCATGTGCAACTAACAGTGGGTAAAACTGCCTTCCAGTTTATAGCCTGCTACAGACCACCCTCCCAAACCCAGGAACCCCACTCGGCCTTCCTGAGAACACTGGAAAATATGAAGGTCTCTCCAAACACCATTATATTGGGCAACTTCAACTACCCAAACATAGACTGGGAGCATTACTCTAGCTCCAACACCCTAGCCCAAAGGTTCCTTGAATTTATAAACTCAAATGCTATGGAACAACTTGTTACCACTCCCACAAGAGGGGAAAACATACTGGACCTGATCATCACCAACATGGGGACTCTATGCTCCAGACCAGAAGTGTATCCCTCATTGGTAAGATCAGACCATAAACTAATCTCACTAGATATTCACATCCCGACCCCAACCCCTGCCCAGAAAACCACAGTGAAAAACTTCTCTAAAGCAAATTTCACACTCCTCAAAACTGAGGTGGAATCCTTCAAAGCCCAGTGTGGAAAATACGGCCCAGACCGCAGAATCCTTTATAAACACATTCTATGAACACCTTCAGGAATGCATGGATCATGCAATCCCAAATAAAACCAAGACCCAATCCTCCAAAGGCAGACGTTCTGTCTGGTGGACCCCAGCCATAAACAAACTAAACAATAGAAGGAGGAAGCTACTATATGATAGAGCAAAATCCCAAAAAGGGAAGGCATCTCTGATCAGTATTAGCAAAAAACTATCATAAAATCGTCTAAGGCCAGCTTAGAGAGAAAAATTGCACAGGACACTAAGGATAATCGCAAGGCTTTTTTTAGTTATGTTAGGAACCTGGGTGGGAATTCCCAGATATGCTCAGAATTAGTCCAAAATGACAAAAAAATACACCAAACCCACAGACATTGCCAACATCCTAGCTGACAGGTTCAGCGCAAACCCCCCTCCCTCCCCACCAAAAGGGCAAATATCTATCCCAGCAGA
>NC_056743.1:1680225927-1680257747 GCF_019279795.1 Protopterus annectens
GCCTCACAGAGACCGTCAGAGGGTGTCAACATCATAGCCTCCAGCCAAGTGCCACTAACTGCATGGTCATTCCATTGTGGAATATTAAGCACCCACATATTAACACATAAGTGGGAGCTACTTTAATATGGACAAAGTAATGGGGTATCTGGGGACTAAAGTAGATAGTGATCTCCCCTGTGACAATCATATCTCCACAGTAGTTAGGACATCCTTCTATGTAGTCCACCTGATTACTAAAATATTCCCATCTAGACATACTGGGGTTATAGGGCCCCTTTACTCATCACTCATCAGTCCCATCATAGGGTATAATAACCCATTTGGGATGTACCTCAGAAGACACTTCCAACAGCTGGGAGGTCCATGAATGTACCTCGCCAAGGGGAACACTGGCCTCCAACATATGGCCTATGCAACCAAACTGAATAAACTCCTGCTTTACTTAGTGGCATCTCGTTTACACAGAGATGATCTCCACTGGCCAACACAGCCATGTCGAACTCAGGCTTAATGGATATGCTCCACCTATGGGAATCCATGTCACAGTGAGCCACACACTGTAGTGAGTTGAACCTTGCCACAACAATAACTGGAAGATGCTGGAAGGAAAGATTCCTGTCACAGACACTTCCAATACTTTGGAACAACATCCCTAACTACATTATACAGAGCCCCTCACTAACACTCCGCAAGACAAACCTTGAAGAGTGGATGGGTAACAGTAAATGCACCCCAGGGATCCTGCCATTGGCTCTGCTCCATACAGGAACAGTTAATGAATCAATGGGATGGCAAAAACTGACACATTTTGGCTGGGCTTATGAATGGCCTCTGGCAGTTGGCCAAGTACCTACCTATAAATCTATACATACAGTATCAGCACATGCTGATAGCTTAAAATACTGTTCAGGTGTTGACTTACCTTGTGCCAATGGCAGTTGTGTGTGCAATAGTTGAGGGCTGCCTATGCTGGATGCACATAGTAGACTGCCTATACATGACAATTTACATGTAGTCTTGTGTGTGTGCCATCCTGTTTTACTGTGTGTGCAGGTGGAGAAAGGTGTCAGTCCCTAGGTGCTTACACTGTCAGTGTGTGTGCTATACATTCCCTCTTTGCCAAGGCATGGGTATACTGGGCATGCGTCCTTCTGCCTACTAGGGCTGGCTCAGGGTGTTCGTGGTCTGAGTACCTCTGTGTCTGTGGGACCCTTGGCAATGGTGGTGGGCTGTGAGGGCCTTCGCCATTCTGTCCCTGCTGCAGCTGTTTCCACAGGACCATATTGTGTAGCATGGTACATACTTGCCTGGAGAGTACTGCAAGGCTCCACCAGATATGTCCAAGCAACAGAACCATGATGTCAGAATCCCAAACAAATGCTCTATGATGATTCTGGTTTGTGCGTGTGCCTCATTATGGCATTCCTGCATGGGTGTGTGTGCATTTCTGATGGGAGTCATCATCCACGGTTTCAGTGCATAGCCAGCATCCCCCACCAGGTGGCCATTTGGGATGTCCCCCCTGACAAATAACTGATACAGCTGTGAGGCATGCCAGATGTGGGAGTCATGACAGCTTCCAGGGCTGCCAGCACACACATCCATGATAATGCCCTGGACATTGCACATGACATGGCAGTTGATGGAGGGGTATCCCTTGCAGTTTATGTAGTGCCTACCCTGCTCACCATGTGGTAACTTGATGTGTATGTGCATGCAGTCTATTGCACCCAGTACCTCCAGGTATTCTGCCACATGGTGGAAGAGACGCATATTGCTGGCCAACTCCTCTTGCATTCAGGGGGAGTATATGTGCTCATTGGCATGTGGTAACATGGCATCCAGGAATTGATATAGTACCCTGGATGCTGAAGCTTGTGAGATCCCCATGATATCCCCAGTTAGTCTTTGAAAGGTACCTGCAGCTAATATTCTCAGGCTTACACATACCTTCGTATCCACTGGGATGGGTTCCCCTCTGTTTGTTCTTGCTCTGAGGCGTGGCCGGCACAGCTCCACAAGTTGCTGTAGGATGTCCCTGTCCACCCTGTAACACTCTACTATCTCCAGATCATGTAGCCCCTGGCAGGTTACCCTGGGTCTGAACACTCTCCTCCTCCTCCGGTGCCTGAGGTGGTCCTGTGCCTAATCCTCCACACCACCTTCCATCTCCAATACATGCTGGTGGATCAAAGCTATGGCAGCCTCTAACATGTACATACTAAAAGTTCCCCGTCTATATACACCACTGATGCAAAGTGTATGGGAATACACAAATGTGTTTGAAGTGCTTTCACACTTGTGCTATGGATGTTGCTGATGTCAGTGGGTGTGTATGAGCTATTCCAGCTGCAGTGTGTCTTAATTATGGGTTTTGCAATGAGTACTGCAAGTGTGGGGCCTTTACTGTGGAGATCTGTTTGTCTGCATTGATTAATCTATTGCCCTTTAATTCACTTTTAAACCTGGATCCCCTCCCATTATCAGGCATGCATCCACCTGCCTTCTTTCTTGTTTTGTACTTTCCCTACCCAGTCATGACAGAATGTGCCTTGTAGCTGATATACTGCAAATTGGCTTTGTTCTGCTTTGACACTTTACTGTTTTCTTTGCAGTACAGCCCCTCCCATTTCCTGTTCTGTAGGTAACTGCTTGCAGCCTTGTTAGCTGTTGTCAATGGCCCACTGTAGATTCCTAGGTGTTAATTAGTCATTTGTACTCCAATGTCACTGCTGCAGCATTTCCTTATTTCTTTCCTATATCCTTCCTGTTTCAGCTGCAGTGCTTGCCACGCAAACCCATTTACCGGGTTTACGCACGTTTTCATCTCCATTCACATGCATACTCAGTTACCTTGTGTACTCTCAGCTAAGCATAGCTATGGCCAGTTCAACAAACCCCTATCCTGTGGCTTTGCCTAGGTAGGGGCCAACCTGTTTAGCAATGCTCCAATGTGCTTAAAGCAGTAGTGACACACCCCTCCCTTGATGTCATCTTTATGTCAAGGGCACACCTCGGTGTTATAACGCTACATTGTGAGATGCATCCTTACACCAGCAGGGAATCTGCGATTCACTATTACTTCTCTCATTTGCATGGCATTGCCTACTAATTCCTAGCTACTGCACATAACACTGTCACTGCCCCTTAGCAACCCTTGTGCCATAGTATGGTGTAGCATGCCTGCCATTGACTATTATAGGGAAATCGTGATATTTGTTACATTGCTGTTTTATTCTATATTTTTATATTTTCCTTGCAATCCCCTTTGTGCACCGCTGCCCTGCGCTTCTACGTTGCGATAGTGTGAATATATATATTAAATGTTAATTTTATATTTTGTACATTTTTTATGCCAATGGCTATATATTTAGCCATTGGCATATATTAACAATATAATACATGTGTTTGGTTGGCTGTCAAGGCTCCGATTTTATGCTTGCAAAAATGTAAACCATTTTCTATGGTTTAGATTTCTGCATGCTTACACTATGCCTGCACCACTTCCTGGATCGCTACATACCTTAATTTGCATGCTACACTGCTGCATGTGGGGTAATTATCATACAGGTCCCGGGAGTTGTGCGGGCATAGTGGACGCAGGTAGTGCACTTGGAAACAGCTCGCACCTGAATCGTTCGGCGGCCATATTTGGTTTTAGAATGCTAATGCTATGCCTGCACCTGGTACAAGCTTCATGAATCCTGGGGTAGTGTTTTAAAGACACAGCATCATTCAAATCTGACAACACTATTTATGATTATAACATTTTTGTTAATCCATTTTCTAACAAGAGTAGAAGACAACCTAGCTGTCTCTAATGTAAAGCATACTGAACATTTAGCTGCATTAAGCTACAAAAATAATTCAATAGGTAGATTGCAGACAGCACTTGCATAAATGTGAAATATAGTTTTTTCAAACAGAATTCTCTCTGCACAAATCCTTTTGTTTATTGTCCTTTTTTCTTGAGAAACATTTTTTTCTACCTGTTATGTGAAAGAATAATTACTCATACAAATCTGTCACAGTTAGGGACATGATATAAATGCAACTGCACCATGCAGGTTGTTGTTACATATCCAACAAAGCTTAGCAATGTGTTACTAAGTGAATTAAAAAGAAGGTAGGTAACAGACATTTATTTATTTATTGACATTTGTTAACCGGGAAAGTCCATTGGGTCAAGTTACCCATTTAGTTACCCATTTTCAGTGGAGGCCCAGGGAGAAAAGTTCCACAAACATTGTATAATATAAAAACATAAAAACATATATAATCTTACAAAAAAGGTACATATGATTATTGAAACAGGTGCATATATTTACCACATATGGAAATGGTGTTTCGTTGTAATAATGGCATTGAAATACCCAAATTTAGTCACATATGCAATACTGATTGTGTTAAAAAGAGGCTGGTAATGGAAATTTAGGATTTTTATTTTGTATTAAAAATAAAAGTAGAAATAAATATCTAACTAGAAATAGAAAATAGAATCACAATCATCAAATAGGCAAAGAGCAGAAACTGTACATCTTGTTGGCTGCAAGATGATGAATATTATTTTGAGGTCATAAAGGTATTATGTAAGGCTAAGGGAAGAAGGTTTATTGTGGTTTGGGGTTTGTGGTACAGGTGCAGATGGGGTTGTCTTGAAAGTGTTTTAGAGCAGTTTTAAAGGCTTTGAGTGATTTGAGTTGAGTGATGTGAGAGGGGATGGTATTCCATATCTTGGCAGTGCTGTGGGAGTACAGACACTGACCTGCTCTCACATTAGGGTTGAATACCTTTAAGAGATGTTTATTAGTGGATCTGAGTGTGCAGGTAGGAGTGTATTCTTATAAGATAGACTGGAGTGCAGGGCAGTTATTTGGTTTAAATAGTAAAGTATGGGGAAGATTAAGTTGAGTGTAATGGAGTTAGTGGGGGAACTCGTACCAGTTGAGCTGAGATATTGCTTACGTGTGTATGATTAGACAGAACAGTGGCACATTTAACTATTTTATAATAGCATACTTGAAGCTTATTATAAAGGGTTGAATGTAGGATGGTAAATATTGTACTTCCATAGAGAAGGGAGGGAATGAGTAGTGTGTTGGCTAGCTTAACTTTGGTGTTGGTGTCGAGATAAATTTTATGGCGATATAGTTTACCTAGTTTGAAATGGGCCTTCTTTATTAAATTAAGGATGTGTTGCTCAAATGCGAGCGTATTGTCAATAGTTATATCTAGTTGTTTTGAAGAGTTTACTAGCTTGATTTCTGTCTTATTTTGTATAATCTATGTGTGGTGGTTTTGTAGAGAAAAGTAGGAGTTTGGATTTATTTGGGTTGAGAAGAAGTTGAGAGTCATTTAGCCAGGATTTTGTGGATGTAAATGAGTTTTGTGTGAACTTTCGGCGATCAGAAAAATTGTTGGAGTAGGAGATAATGGTGGACTCATCTGCATATTGAATGAGTTTACTTTGTGGTGAAACCTTATGTAGATCATTTATGAAGGTATTAAAAAGTACAGGGCGGAGAATGGATCCTTGTGGGACACCTATATGAATGGCTTGGCATTCTGACTGGTGATTGAGCCATTTGACTGATTGTTCTCTGTTAGTTAAGTAGTTGGAAAACCATATTAAAACATTAGAGGAGCAGACCAATTTTCTAAGCTGTTTTAGGAGTAAAGCATGGGACACAGTGTCAAAGGCCTTAGATAGATCTAGCAGAATTACTGATGTAGCTAGGCTGGCATCCAAGGCTTTGTTCACTGTGTTGGTGAAGGGCAGTAGTGCAGTAATGTTACTGGGTGTTTTACAGAACCATGTTGGGTTGAGGTGAGGAGGTGATTGTCAATGAGGTGTTTGAGAAGTTGAGCATGAATACATTTTTCTAGTATTTTTGATAGAGGGGAGAGTATAGAGATAGGGCGATAGTTGGAGAGTTCGAAGGAATGGCCACCTTTGTGTAATGGGGTTATAATAGATTTTTTTCATATATTGGGAATATAAGATTCTGTGATAGGCTCATAGGTTGATACTAGGCTATCTGCCCTAGGACATTTATAAGGCTATCCAGAGTGTGTTTGGCTTTCGCCACACTTTTAGATTAGTTGATTGTGCCTCTGTATAGTAGGTCACAAAATGTAGCCCTTTTAAGGTTAGTTTATTGTACCTCTGTCAAGCAGGGACACAGAAGAGATCCCAGGGGTAAACTTACGATCTCCCATCCACTCGTCAAGATTTCTCTTGAAGAGGGTCAGTGAGGGGCTCTGCCTAACATGGATTGGGATTTTGATCCAGAGTGAGGGAGCCTCTGGGATATGAATCTGTCCCTCCAGCATGTCCTATTTATTTCTGTGCTGAGGTTCAAGTCCCTGGAGCGTGTAGCTTTAAGGGATTTGGATTTCCTGAGGTGAAGCATGTCCATTAATTCTGGGTTGGACACGGCTTTATACGTCAGACACAGATCGCCTCTGAGTAGGCGGTACGCAACTGAGTAGAGCTGGAGTTTCTTTAGCAGAACTGCATAGGGCATCTGTTTGAGCCCCTTGATCCTCTTGGTGAGATACTTTTGGGGTCTTTCTAGATGCTGAAGGTGTCGGATAAGGTACATCCCAAACGGGGCATTGTACTCAATTATGGGCCTGATAAGTGATGAGTAGAGGGGCACAATGACCTCTCTTAATCTAGATGTGAACCCTTTCATGATAAGGTGGGCTATATAGAAGGTCTTTCTAACCACTTTGGCAACGTGATTGTCAAAGGAGAGATTGCTATCTACTTGGGTCCCCAAGTCCCTAATTACTTCTTCTGTACTTAATGGATTACCACCTATGTGGTAATTTGTGGGCACTTTATTTTTCCCAAAGGGGATGACTATGCACTTTTTGGCATTTAGCTTTAGGCCATGGCTCTGGCACCAGTTATCCATCTCTGTGAGACCCTTTTGGAGGATGCTTGTGTCAGCCAGAGAGTCGATTACAACACCCAGTTTGCAGTCATCTGCAAACTTGGTCAGCCATAGTCCACCCGTGTTAGCCTGTACCTCGGAGAAATATATACCGAACAAGAGAGGTCCCAGGACTGAGCCTTGTGGGACACCACTTGTAACTGGTTTAGAGTCTGCCATGGCACCTGCTATTATGACCATGTGGGTTCTATCCCTGACCAGTTTTCAACCCATCTTGTGACATAGAGGTTGATATTTAAGCTGGTGATCTTATTTGTGATGCCTGAGTGGGGTATTGTATCGAAGGCTTTTGCGAGGTCCAGGTAGGCTGTGTGGACTACCTTCCCTTCATCTATGGCTTTGGTAACTGTTTCAAAGAAGTCGACCAGGTTCAAGAGGCAAGATCTGCCCTTAACAAAGCCGAATTGGGTAGGATCCAGTGTCTGGAGGTTCCCAATGTCTTTGTTTATGATTTCCATGATGATACGCTCCATAGCTTTGCAGACCAGGCTAGTCAGGCTTATAGGGCGATAGTTTCTGGGGTCTGTTGTGGCACCACCTTTGTGGAGTAGGACCCCTGTTGCTATATGCCATTCCTTGGGTACATATCCTGTAGTAAGGCTGAGATTGAACAGTGACTTTATATGAGGGTTTAGTTCTTCTTGGAGCTCATGTAAGATGCAGCCCGGGACACCGTCTGGTCCCATTGATGCTGTGTTTTTTGCTTTGGAGAGGGCAGCTCTCACCTGTGCATCTGTGATCTCAGGAAGGCTACACTGTTGGGATAGACATTTGCTCTTTTGGGGGGGAAGGGGGAGAGAAGTTTGCACTGAACCTTTCTGCCAGGATGTTGGCAATGTCTGTGGATGCAGTGTATTTTTTTGTCATTTTGCACTAACTCAGAGCATATCTGGGAGTTGCCACCCAGGTTTCTGACATAACTAAAGAAGGCCTTGTGATTATCTTTAATGTCTTGTTCAATTTTTCTTTCGAAGCTGGCCTTAGATGATTTTATGAGGGATCATAGTTTCTTGCTAGTACTGATCAGTGACGCCTTCCCTTTTTGGGATTTTGCTCTGTCATGTAGTAGCTTTCTCCTTCTGTTGTATAGCTTATTTATGGCCGGGGTCCACCAGACAGGTCTCCTGCCTTTGGAGGAGTGAGTCTTGGTTTTATTTGGGATAGCATGCTCCGTGCATTCTTGTAGGTGTCCATAGAATGCTTTTGTAAAGGATTCTGCATTTTGGGCCTTATTTTCCACTGGCCCAGGGGCTTTGAAGGATTCCACCTCAGTTGTAAGAAGTGTGAAGTTTGCTTTTGAGAAGTTCTTCACCGTGGTTTCCTTGGCTAGGGGTGGGGATGGAATATGGATGTCCAGTGAGATTTGTTTATGTTCTGATCTTACCATTGAGGGGTATACATCTGGTGTGGAAACATAGAGACCCCATGTTGGTGATGACCAGATCCAATATGTTTTCCCCTCTTGTGGGAGTGGTGACCAGTTGTTCCATAGCATTTGAGTTTATAAATTCTAGGAACCGTTGGGCGAGGGTGTTTGGGCTTGAGTAGATTTCCCATTCGATGCTTGGGTAGTTGAAGTCAACCAATATAATAGTGTTTGGAGAGACCTTCATATTCTCCAGTGTTCTCAGGAAAGCCGAGTGAGGTTACTGTGTTTGGGAGGGTGGTCTGTAGCAGGCTACAAACTAAAAGGCAGTTTTTCCCACTGTTAGTTGCACATGGATGGTCTCCGATGCTTCGTGCAGTGCCACTAAGCTGGAGATGTGGGTATCTTTGATAAATATGGATACTCCCTCTCCTTTTGTGGTTTGGTCCGAGTTTTGGGTCCAGAAAGCATGGTATGAAGTATAACCTGTTAGTGCTGGGGTGCTCTCGGGAGCCTTGAACCAGGTTTCTGTTACTGCACAGATATCGATATTCTCCATACTGAGGAGAGTCTTGAGTGCATGCATCTTGAGGTTTAGACTTCTGGCGTTGAACAGCATTACCCTTAGTTTTTTTTTCTTTGTGTTGTCTATGGGGGTGGGTTTGTCTTTTGAGCCTTGCCTAAAAAAAGGCACTATGGGGGAGGTAAGTGCCTTTGCCAGTATTCAAAAACCCAGGGGTGACAAGTGCAAGCCGTCCCTAGTGAAGCAACATGGCTTGTCGAGCATGTCATCCCAGGCTGACAGACACTGGATCCCCTTTGAATGACACCAATACTTTAGCCAATTGTTAAAATTGATCATTTTGTCTTTATACTGTGGCATCATTCTTGGTGAGGTTAAGATGCTACTCAAGGTCAGGGTCATACCGGCCTGGGCTACATGATCAAAGAGCTCCTGTATGTCTTTTTTCATGTAGTCCAGGGAGGTACGTCTCAGGTCATTCACACCAGCATGGACGATGACGGAGTCATATTTGTACTTGCTTTGGAGTGACCTGAGTACTTGTGTTATGTGGTGGATCCTGGCACCCAACAGGCAGCTTACAGTACCCTTCTCTTTGTTCAGCCTGGTGAGTGGGACGTCAGTGTGTCTGACTATAGATTCACCTATTACAAGTGTATTAGGTGTGTTGTTTAGCCTTAAGAGCTGTGACTGTGTGGCACACTGACTTTGTGAGCTATGTGCTATGTGGATATTGTTTCGTGGTAGGTGTTGCTTGGATGTCTGCTTTGGAGGTCTCTGCTGCTTAGGCAGATTTTTATTTAGAGCCTCCGAGTTTGTTTTTGTGTGTTTATGTGTTTGGTTTGCTGATGTGATAGGTCTATGTGAGACTGGATTTGTGGTGTGTGTGGTTACCTTCTCCTCCTGACAGGCTGTGCCAGTACTGGGTTGAGAGAGCTTAGCCTCCAGTTTGGCTATATAGTTGCATCTCTCACATATCTTTGAGCTTGTTGGGATGAGGAGAGAGTGGTCTGTATACATAAAGCAGTTGTAACATTGCCTCAAGATTCCCAGGTTCACCAGCTGGCTGGAGAGTAAACTCGAAACTGACATTTGGACATGCCTGAATAATATAGGGAACTACTTACTGACTGATCAGAAAGAACCAATAGGGAGCAAGTGCTTAGAAGGAGTATAAGAGGATGTAGTGCTTTAGTTTGTGTTTACCTATTAGATTACTTATACGAGCAAGTACAGGGCTTTAGAATGAAAACAGAGTGCTTAATTAGAGATTTAGAACAGTTCTAAGGGGAAAAGTGAAGAGCAGATCTTGTGGAGCTGGGAATAGTTTAAACCTGTTTAAGGGGCGCTGTCCGACACTGCTCTGTGCACAAGACCGTGCAAAAAGAGAGTTGCAGGGTTTTAAGAGAGAGAGATCAAGGAGTTTAGAATTGACCCAAAATGGCCAATATGGAGCAATTTATAAAAATACTGACAGGGTATGCAATTGCATTGGCAGTGAGTTGTAGATATTCGGGTAGAGGATTATCAACAGATAGGGAGCATGGTTTTAGTTTGGATAGCAGTCTGAGTATTAAGGACGTAGGTACTAGTTGGATTTTAACAGTGGGATAAGTGTTTGTTGGTAAAGATGAGGAAGGATATTGTTTTCTAGTATTGGGTTGCCTGGGTTTTTAGACTTTGGTTTTCTCTCACTATCGGAGTCATTCACTAATTTCTGGATGGAAATAATGAAGTGGGAGTTAAACATATTGTCTCTTTGCTGTGGGTTTTTTTCTGAGCAGGATGTTGGGTTATGTAAGATACCTGGATTTAGTAAAGAGGAGATGGACTACCAAAACTTTTTTTGGTTGTTTTGTTGGTTGGTTAGTTGTACTGTGAAGAAATTTTTCTTATCGTTTGTTACTAATTTTTTGGCTTTATTGCGGAGTTGCTTGAAACATTACAGCAAGCAAAACTGGGCTACAGTGCGTTTTATACCACAACAATATTCAAAAGCCTCTAAGCACTTGGAAAAAGCCCAGGAAGACCTCTGGATGCAATAAAAATATGAAATAATCACTCCACTTTGTAAAAGATAAAAACTCTTAAAAATACCCCTCCGTGGCACAGTACATATACATTAATGCTCTATCACACTAGTAAACAGCGTTTTTATCTCCAAACAGACTTCCTCAAATGGAAAAATGCATACTGAGTAAAAATCTCTATATAAATACTAATTACTTAATTGGTAAACCATTTTCATTAGCAGGGCATTAAATATCCACCATTTTGTGTAAAACAAACATATAAGAAGCTAAGTTCAGTTTAAAAAGACTAAAATGTACATAAATATGAAAATAGTTGTATAAATACATTAATAGCTATCTACCATCAAATAACCTTGGTGAATGCCTGTAATTTTATACACATATTCAATAAAATATGGTTCAAATATATTTATACTAAAAGCAACCAGCTAAATGCAGCCTTATATAAAATTATCTAATATCACCATCTCGTGGCTAAATACTAAAACTTTTTTATACAGACAACACACTGGAAGCACAGAAAAAAATGCATCATTTTCATTATAAAATTCATAAATTCTTGAAACTTATCACCCATTAAAAATACATATCTATATAAATATTATAAAATATAAAATGCATACAAATATTGCACTGTTTAACAAAGCAAACACATTATAAAACATTATAATTTTGCTGACCTTAGTTTTAAGACTGGTTTTAAAGAAACCGAGTCATTAAACCCAGGGGCCTTAGTGGCTTCTAGTGACAATTGCCAATACAATTCTTTGTACTCAAGTCTAGTTTCCCATGGGCCACCTCTAATATCCTTATGTAACACTTCCAAGACATAAAAGAAAAACTTGGCATCATGGCATTGTAAAGTATTCCTATATAGTGCATTATTTTTACAGTTATTCCTAATGTCATACTGGTAATCATACATTCTACTTTTTAGTTTTCTCTCTGATTTACCTACATAGAATGAGTCACATTTGCTACAAGTAGTAACTAGATACACTATTCCATTTGTTTCGCAATTTGCAAAACTCTTACTTGTTACCAGTCTATCCCTGCTTCTCAGGAAGACTGTATCTGTCTTGTTGATCCATGCACATTTTATTAGTAATAAATGTTTGAGGCCCTTATGGAAAAAGAAATAAGAGCTGAAATAAACAATCACAAAGTAGGCTTTAATATTTCAAAAGAAGAGAATATTTTATTAAAAGAATTAAGTCAGGACAAAACAGTAAGAGTGACCGGATTGGGGGGGGGGGGTGCTATATTGATGGATAGCCTAACATATGAGGCTAAGATGATGGACCTGTTAGAAGATACTTTGAAACATAGATGAGTTTCTATAAATGAAATTAATATAGCAAATAAAAAAGTAGAATTATTTCTGAATGACTTGTTAGAAGGCACTATTGATATAAATTTGTATAACTTTTTACACGTAGACAAACCTATTACACCTAGCATATTTGGTATCCCAAAAGTGCACAACAATGTAGGAAATCCGCCACTGAGGCCAATAATTGTCTCTTATGGGTCAATTACAGCCCCTTTGGCCAAGTTTTTAGACAAAAATTTTGAAGAGAATAGCAATGAGTGGTCAAGGTGTTGTGAAGGACTCTTGGGCCCTATTAAGAAATATAAAAGGGAGTATGTATAAGGAAGGAATGACTTTTATAACAATGGATATAGTTTATTTATTTACCTCAATTCCTCATACAGAAGGTATGAAAATGTTTGAAGAAGCTTTGGTGAAGTACGGAAAATTTAGCAACAGAGTTTTAATTGATTTTAAAGCTTATGGAAATTGTGTTAAACAACAATTTCATTTATTATGAGGGTGAATTCTTCCAACAACAGCAAGGTGTGGCAATGGGGGCCAGATGTGCCACCATTTATGCAAATATTATTTTATCTTTCTGTAAAGATAAATTCATCCTTAGTTCCAGGTATACTAACCGCTGGAAATTGTATAAAAATACCTGGACGATATATGTTTTTTATGGGTAGATACTGAGGAGAAATTTCTAGAATTTGTTGAGTATCTATCAGATTCAACACAATTTTTAAAGTTTGCATACAAAACTGATACAAACAAGCTTGAATATTTGGACATCTCTATCACCAAACAGCTAGGAGACTTTAACTCGAAAGTTTATAGAAAAGAAACATTCACTAATTCCTATTTAACATTCAATAGCACACATCTATCAAAAGAAAGGAATAATAAAAGGCCAGTATATATGAGGGAGCAGGATGACATCAGAGGATACAGATTTTGAGGTAGAATGTAGTAAACTATTCGAGATGTTTCGTGAAAGAGGTCATAAAGCTGACCTGATTAAAAAAGTAGAACATGGAGCTAGAGAAGGGAGAAAGGGGAAGTTCAAACCTATTCTAGGTGAAGGCCTTTTGGAGAATGATGTTAATGAACAAGAAATGTTAAATAAAGACAATGGCTATTTGGCTAGTAACTTTGTGACAGACTATAATGCTAATTCAAATTCAATAAAAGCAATATTAGAAAAGGAATGGACCAGGATTAGTGCTACATCAGAGTTGGGTTTCATTTTTAATAAACCTTTTAAATGCACCTACCGTAAAGGTAGAAATATTAAGAATATTTTAGAAAAAAACAAGAATGAAGGAATAATGGGTAGAAAAGATAAAGTTGGCACTTTTAAGTGTGGATGTTGTTCCCAATGTGTATGGATCAACAAGACAGATACAGTCTTCCTGAGAAGCAGGGATAGACTGATAACAAGTAAGAGTTTTGCAAATTGTGAAACAAATTGAATAGTGTATCTAGTTACTACTTGTAATAAATGTGACTCATTCTACATAGGTAAATCAGAGAGAAAACTAAAAAGTAGAATGCATGAATTCAAGATGGCTGCCATCCTATAAGCAGGGTTAGACCTTAGCTCAGTTACATTCAATAAGACAGCAACCTTATTTTATGGGAGAGATGTAAATTCTACAAGCAATAATCTTTCCTTGGATCTGAGGAACTTAATTGAAGCTGAATACTGACTCCTGAACTGGAAATCTGAAGTTAATACTTGGTGAATTGCTACTGATTATTTCTTACCTTAGGCCTGTCTGGTGTCCATGAGGTCTGGGGCTCTCCGGCCTACACTTTCCTAAAAATAAAGAGAGAGAAAAAAAAAAAAAAAGAGAATCCGCTATGTCACAGGAATCTGAATCTATGGAAGCTCAAAATTCAAAAGCAAAATACTCCTCAATATCATCTCCGGAGAAAGAAATAATACCCAAAAGGGCAAGGACTGCAAAACAGCAGGAAACTACAAAACCACCTTCCAAAGTGAAATCTGACCCTACCAGCATGAAAGACTTAAAACTGGCATTGCAGCCAATCCAAACAGCAATAAAAAGCTTCTCTGTGCAATTAAAAACCTTTGGAGACTCTTTAGACAGAATACTCACAAGAATTGACAAAACTGAAGCAAAGATTTTTGACAGTGAGGTCAAAATTGATCAGCTACAAAAAGAACAAAAAACTAATGTCACTACCATCCTTGACATACAACAGAAACTCCTGGATCTTGAAGCAAGATCCAGACGCAATAACATTATTTTAAGAGGCATTCCGGAACACATTGATCAAACCACCTTACTTGAAACCATATCGAAAATATTTGCTTTATTCCTAGATAACGCACCCTTGTCTGACCAGATAATAACTGAACGTGCTCATAGAGCCCTAAGACCATCACATGACAAAACAAACCCGAGATTTTTATATGCGAAAATACTTAACTTTCAACATGTAAACAATCTCTTGCTTGCTGCCCGGAATAAAAAATACATCCAATGGAATGGATTCAAAATATTTCTATCATAGGTTCATAGGTTCGTACTAGGCTATTTGCCCTAGGGCATTTATAAGCCTAGCCAGAATGTGTTTGGCTTCCGCCACCCATTTTCAATTTATTTTGCTATGCCCTTTTTCGAGGTTAGTATACTGTGCCTCTGTCTAACAGTGACACAGAAGTGATACCCGGGGTAAACCTACGATCTCCCATCCATTCATCAAGATTCCTCTTGAAGAGAGTCAATGAGGGACTCTGTCTAACCTGGACTGGGATTTTATTCCAGAGTGAAGGTAGCCTCTGGGTTATGAATGTCCCTCCAGCATGTCCTATTTATTTCAGTGCTGAGGTTCAAGTCTCTCGAGCGCGTAGCTCAATGGGATTTGGATTTTCTGAGGTGCAGCATGTCCATTAATTCCGGGTTGGATGTGGCTTTATACGTCAGGCACAGATCGCCTCTGAACAGGTGGTATGCCACTGAGTAGAGCTGGAGTTTCTTTAACCGGGCAGCATATGGCATCTGTTTGAGCCCTTTGATCCTCTTGGTGAGGTACTTTTGGGGTCTTTCCAGTTGCTGCAGGTGTCTGGTAAGGTACATCCCAAAAGGGGCATTGTACTCAATTATGGGCCTGATGAGGGATGAGTAAAGAGGCACGATGACCTCCCCTGATCTAGATGTGGATCCCTTCATGATTAGGTGGGCTATATAAAATGTTTTTCTAACCACTTTGGCCACGTGGTTGTCAAATGAGAGATTGCTATCAACTTGGGTTCCCAGGTCCCTAATTACTTCTTCTGTACTTAATGGATTACCAACTATGTGGTAATTAGTGGGCACTTTGTTTTTGCCAAAGGGGATGACTATACACTTTTTGGCATTTAGCTTGAGGCCATGGCTCTGGCACCAGTTGTCTGTTTCTATGAGGCCCTTTTGGAGGATGCTTGTGTCGGCTGGAGAGTCGATTATGGTGCCCAGTTTGCAGTCATCTGCGAACTTGGTCAGCCACAGTCCTTCCATGTTGGCCTGTACCTCTGAGAAATATATACCGAACAAGAGAGGTCCCAGGACTGAGCCTTGTGGGACACCACTTGTAACTGGTTTGGAGTCTGACATGGCTCCAGCAATTCTAACCATGTGGGTTCTGTCCTTGAGCCAGTTTGCAATCCATCTAGTGATATAGGGGTTTATATTTAAGCTGGTGAGCTTATCTATAATGCCCGAGTGGGGTATTGTATCGAAGGCTTTTGCGAGGTCCAGGTAGGCTGTGTGGACCACCTTCCCCTCGTCAATGGCCTTGGTGACTGTTTCAAAGAAATCAACCAGGTTTAAGAGGCAGGATCTGCCCTTAACAAAGCCGAACTGGGTAGGATCGAGTGTCTGTAGGTCCCCAATATCTTTATTTATGAGGTCCATGATGATCCTTTCCATAGCTTTGCAGTCCAAGCTAGTCAGGCTTATGGGGCGATAGTTTCCAGGCTCCGTTGAAGCACCACCTTTATGGACAGGGACCACTGTTGCTGTACGCCACTCTTTGGGCACATATCCTGTAGTAAGGCTGAGATTGAACAGTAGTTTTATGTTTGGGTTTAGCTCTTCTTGGAGTTCATGTAGGACGCAGTTCAGGACACCGTCTGGTCCCATTGATGCTGTGTTTTTTGCTTTGGAGAGGGCGGCTCTTACCTGAGCATCTGAGATGTCAGGGGGGCAGCACTCTGCTGGGATAGACATTTGCCCTTTTGGTTGGGGGGGGGGAGTTTGCGTTGAACCTGTCAGCTAGGATGTTGGCAATGTCTGTGGGTTCGGTGTATTTTTTGTCATTTTGGACTAATTCTGAGCATATCTGGGAATTACCACCCAGGTTCCTAACATAACTAAAGAAAGCCTTGTGATTATCCTTAGTGTCCTGTGCAATTTTTCTCTCGAAGATGGCCTTAGACAATTGTATGAGTGCCCGTAGTTTTTTGCTAATACTGATCAGTGATGCCCTCCCTTTTTGGGATTTTGCTCTATCATTTAGTAGCTTCCTCCTTCTATTGTATAGTTTGTTTATCGCTGGGGTCCACCAGACAGGACGTCTGCCTTTGGAGGACTGGGTCTTGGTTTTATTTGGGGTCAAATGATCCATGCATTCCTGAAGGTGTTCATAGAATGCGTTTATAAAGGATTCTGCGGTCTGGGCCGTATTTTCCACAGGCCCGGGGGCTTTGAAGGATTCCACCTCGGTTTTGAGGAGTGTGAAATTTGCTTTAGAGAAGTTTTTCACTGTGGTTTTCTGGGCAGGGGGTGGGGTCAGGATGTGAATATCCAGTGAGATTAGTTTATGGTCTGATCTTACCAGTGAGGGATACACTTCTGGTCTGGAGCATAGAGTCCCCATGTTGGTGATGATCAGGTCCAGTATGTTTTCCCCTCTTGTGGGAGTGGTAACAAGTTGTTCCATAGCATTTGAGTTTATAAATTCTAGGAACCTTTGGGCTAGGGTGTTGGAGCTAGAATAATGCTCCCAGTCATCGGATCTCCCTACGTTAATAAAGATGGAAAGACAAAAGCTCGCACCCTTCTGTGCTTACCTAATTAAAAAACAAATAAAATTCCAGATGAAATATCCAAACACCTTGATATTTCATCATCAAGGGTCCAAACTATCAGCGGTAAACTGCAAGGAAGCTGCTTCGGTATTTCTTCAAGTCTTCAACGAATGCCCGGAAGCTATACAGCAAAAACACTAACTTACCTTAAATCTGGGGCGACGTCCTCTCGGGTGGAAGAAGCATGTTGGATTTGCCTCGCTTCTGTCTCGTTCTTCTACAGTGCTGTAACGGAGTCTTGCCTTGACCTTGTTCGTCTGTTATACAGACCCTCTAACATCGTAGCGCCTGGTGGACTACACATTAAAACTTTCATTTTCTGCCATGTTGTCCTACAGCCTGTTTACACTTGACCTCTGCTTTCCCATCAATCCCAGGGGCTCTTAAAGCTGCAGGCTGTGTCACTACAAGCATCAGTTATTACCGGTGTGAGACTTCCTTGTTTCTCCGTATATCAATATTGCAAATAAACCTCACCTTTAGGCAATTTTGTTTTTTTTTTTGTATAATGAAGCAGCTCTCTCAGCTGCGATCTTAATACGGAGCATATAGGTTATATTGTGTGTAAATACAGCCATAATTTCTTCTATATAGAGCATTCTGTAGCCCAAGTCAGATGTTTACATATTTCATATGTTTCTAAGCATATTGACTCATTGGATGTGTCTAAAGCCTGGCTGATCTCTTGAGTTACAGGTACCTGCGATAAATGCTCTTATTTCAACTCATTATAAATGCCTGTATGTATCTATCCTTTTTTTTTTTTTTTTTTTTTTTTTTTTTTTTATTGGATCTGGGTCCAGGACTTTTAAGACACCTATTTTTGTGCTTCAAATATAGAACTGTTGGCACAAGCTTAGTTTGTACTCTAGGATTGTAAACTGTAGGAACTTTTTTCCTTTTCTCAGAAAACAGGTTGTGGGCTTTCGTTTATGCTTATCCATAATATGGAAATGATGTTTATATTGGTTTAGCAACCTAAACAAGATGCTTACTTGTTTCATATTGCTTGATGCCAATTAGCTAAACTAATTGTTTTTAAGTTCAGGAGGACACTATTTAGCAGGACAGGAGTAAAGTACAGTTTTTTCTGATTCTGTATAATGGAGAAATACTTTACACTTAAGAATTGTAGACCAGGATTCATGGATGGATTTTCTCTCCTATAGGAACGACTTCAACATAAGTAGTCCTGAGTTGTTTTTATCTCCCAAATAGGGCTTTGTATAATTTTTCTAGAGTCCTCAAAATGTCATTTTAAGCTTAGTTTCTCTGTTATAATTCTATACACTTCTTTTTCCGCAGAATATAATTCCACTACACTGATTCATAAGAATGTACCTGAATACTATCCCTGACTAAACTTGGACATCAATACTACTAAATTTGTTTTTTCCTTTTTTTTGTTTTTTCTTCTCTTCCCAAGGCTTTGAGGGTAACTGTATAAGGAAAGGTTTATACTAATAGTGTAATACTAATCTAATTACTAACTTATAATATTAAACTACGAGGATAGATACAGCTAACTCTGATACACAAATGAATAGCCCTTAATCTAACACTTGGTAGCTAAGCTTTGAGTTTGGTTTCTTAACCTGTTTGGGATTGTTATGCATTTTAGATTCTGTTGTTATAGTAGGATCACTATGGGATATATTACTCTCACCCTTTGGGTGAGACCACAGAGTCTCTTTAAGAGACTCTACTATGTCACAGTAACTCTTAATATCCCAGCCCCGTCCGGGTCATTGGGGTGGTGGTTAGGCATGGGATTAATGCAGGAAGGGTTTCTTATACTTGCCCAAACACCCTTATTTAAATCATTGATATTCTTAAGTAGCTGTACATTTTCCATATCTCTCATTTTACTTATTTTTTCATATTTTTTGCACAAATGCTGGATATAGAGTCTTGGAACATTAAGGGGTTACAAGCATCTAATAAAAGAAAACTTTTTATGCACTTGGGGCTTAAATCTCCTTCTAATATTATCTTTGTTCAGGAAACACAGCTATTTAACCATCAATGGGACCATGACAGGGGAAGACCATGGGTTAAAATGATTATAGCATCCGGAACTAAATCCAATAGCGCAGGTGTCGCCATAATAATTAAAAATAAATTCTTACATGACATAATTAGTTTTGACACAGACAACGAAGGTAGGTGGTGCTACTTTACTACAAAATACTCATACCTAGATAAACCTATTTTAATTATTAATATCTATTCCCTTTGTTCAGGGTAACAAAATTTTATTATGCAGATTTACAAATTAATGTCTCTATTTCCTAATCATTATTATATTGTCGGGGGTGACTGGAACTCCATACAGGATCCAAAAAATGACAGGACAAATATTAAGGCTAGCTATAATAAATCTGCAACCTTAACCATATCTGAACTGAAAGAAGACTATAACTTATTTGACCCTTATATCTTCCTTAACGGCACCCAAAAAAATAACAAATTCACCTTCTTCTCTAACTGTGGTAAAAGCTGGTCCAGGCTGGACTTCTTTCTAATCTCCTCAATATTTAATAATTTTGATATCTCTTTTGTCACTGATCCTAGAAGCCTCTCCGACCACTCCCGGATTTCCCTTTCTATTCACCGGCGTTCTGCAAGATCATTAAATAACAAAGCTATTTGGTGGCGTTTAAACCCTAACCTTCTAAAGAAGGAAGAAATACTCTCTCATGTGGAGTCCTATCTTGATCAATTTCTCCAATCCTGTAACTCCTCACCAACTTCCTTAGACTGTTCCTGGGCTGCAACCAAGGCAATGATTAGAGGTTTTCTTATTAACAAAGCCTTTCACTACAAAAAACTATACAATAAAAATGAACAGATATAACTAATAAACTATGTAAGCTAGAAACCGAAATTCAACTACATTACACACCTGAGTCTGAGAATGAAATGATTCAACTACAAAAGGAACTTTTATCATTGCAAGCTGAGAATCTTATGTCTCATGAGATAAAATCCTTAGAAAACTACTCGGAACTGGTTCAATTCCCCTCTAAATTTTTAGCTAGAGTGGTAAACCAAAATAGAACTTCTCCCTTTATGTCGGAAATATTCTATCAGGGGGAAAGGGTATCAGAATACTCACAACATTATTACATTATTCGAGTCCTTATACTCTCAACTTTATGATCCTCCTGAAACTCCTATTGACAAAACAGAACTGCAAAGCTTTTTAAATAACTTATCCTTCCCCAAGCTAACTAAGATTCAAAAAGACTCCCTTGAACGGGAAATTACCCAACAAGAAATTATATTGGCAATTATTAATTTGAAATCTAATAAATCGCCTGGACCAGATGGATTCACGGCCAAATTTTATAAATCTTTTACACTCGAAATTTCCAAGGCTCTGCTTCTTCTGTTTATTCATATTTTCACTGTTGGATATAAAGACATTCACCTTAATACATCTAGAACTATCCTTATCCCAAAACAATGCTGATTCGAAAGACCCCTGGGAGTATAGACCCATTTCCATTGTTAATATAGATATGAAGATCTTGGCCACAATTCCGGCCAATAGACTCAATGCAGTCATTTCTACTATTGTCTCACCTGAACAATCCTGTTTCATTTTGCGTAGACAAACAATAGATCACACCCTTACATTAGATGCTATGATCTCTCTCTCTTCTCTGACCAAAAGCCCTTTATACTCTCTAACTATTGATGCATCCAAAGCCTTTGGCCGAATTAGTATAGCTTTTCTATTTGATACTCTCCCATACTTCAACATACCAACCTTATTTATTAACCAGATTAAAACTCTCTACTCTAATGCATATACTATAATACAAATAAATAGCCAGGTATCTAACAGAATTGAAATTCACAATGGTGCTAGGCAAGGATGTCCCCTCTCCCCACTATTATTCATCCTATACATTGAACCCTTATTCTTATTAATTAAGCAGATAACCTACCATAACACTCCTGTTCTATTTAACACTAAACTTTTCCTATCAGCATACGCAGATGATCTAAACATTTACTTTACATTACCCAGTTCCGACCTTGAGAAAATTATATCCTCCATAAATACCTTTTCCAAACTAGCAAACTACTAACGTAATAAAGACAAATCACAAATTTTCCGATAAATATGTATTCCCCTTCCCAAACATATTCTCTAATACAGGTATAAACACTAAAAAACACCTTCACTACCTAGGAATCTCTTTTTCTCAGGAGCACTCAGCTCTATACCAGGACAATATGGCTAAATGTTGGGTGAGTGTTCAAAATGACCTAAACAGATGGGCTAAATTTAATCTACCATTCCTAGCCAGAACCGCAATCATAAAAATGAATATACTCCCTAGATTTCTATATATTTTTAATGCGACAGCCAGTATATTACACAAAAAATTCTTTAAAAATATCCTCTTATTCATTTCAAAATTTATATGGTCTCCCAAATCTTTTAGGATTAGTTACATGAAACTTACTTTCCCTAAGGAACAAGGAGGCCTTGGGTTGCCAGATTTTAAAACATATTATGAAATAATTAATAGGAGTAGAATCATAAACATCGCTTCCTACAATAAGGAATGTACTACATGGTCCCCAGCCTGGGTCATTCTATACAACAACTATGTCAAATATCTAAACCTCAATCCCTCTGCTCTCCCTTTCTTAAATAAAGACAACTTAGGCAAGTTTAAGTTACATAAAGGTATTAAATTTAATATAAAGTCTCTACAAAACCTTTTTAGTTCCTTAAACCTGACACATGCCTTTAATACCCTACAACCATTACATCTCAACCCTAATCTAAAGATGAATGGTCATATGTTAAACCTTGACCGATACCCACTTATCAGGAATACTAACATCTCTGACCTCTTGCCCTTCAAACATCAGTCCATCTCCGATATGAGAATTAACATGAACTTACTGAAAAAATACACAATTATATTAAGACAAATCATGGAGTTAGTCCATATGTACCTAGACCACCCCTTGGTAACTGACAAAGATATCTCAGCTTGCAAGGCACTGTGGAAACTTTTTCTCCTTAAAAAAAATGGTGTAAAATACCTATAAAGCTATCATGGCTTCCAGAACACATAATGAGCCCATTTTCTCCAATTATTGGTTAAAGCTTGATCCTTCTATTACTCATAACCAGATCTCAAAGGCCATAAGAATTAGCATTAAACACATACCCCTAAAGAAGCTTAAATACACCCAGCTCATGATAATGAACAATGCTTATCTTATCCTGGGCATAATCAACAAAATATACCCGAATTATTCCCCACAATGTCAAATCTGTCAAAATCAAACAGATGATATTTTACATATATTTTGGAGCTGCAAATGCTCATATAAGCTATGGTGTGCCTGAGAGTCCAACTGGAAAAAATTGGATATGAAAAATCAACTCTTTCATGGGAATTCACTCTTCTGCACATCCCCCCACCAGGCTTACCAGAAGTGAAATATAGAGCTCTGATTTCCCTATTTATGTTAGTTAAATATTATATTTCTTTGAACTGGAAAATAGGCACACATTATCATGGGAATTGTTTAAGACTCTGGCTATTAAACACCTTAAAGCACATAGATACTTGCTTCACAGCATTAACCAGAAACCATATCTTAAAGAATAGTGGAGAATGTTATTTGAACATATTTTGAAATGACTTCATGACTACTGTAACACCCCTTGTTCATTTTTTCCTTCCCTTCCTTTTTTTTTTTTTATTTTCTTATTGGGCAATGTATAAGTGTACATAGTTTTTTTTATGTACCTTGTTCATGTTTGTTTGTTTGTTGTTATTTGATGTTATTGACTTTATAAAATAATAAAGAGAATTTAAAAAAAAAAATAAAAAGTAGAATGTATGCGCATCAGTATGACATTAGGAATAACTGTAAAAATAATGCACTATATAGGAATACTTTGCAATGCCAAGATGCCAAGTTTTTATTTTATGTCTTGGAAGTGGTACATAAGGATATTAGAGGTGGCCCATGGGAAACTAGACTTGAGTACAAAGAATTGTACTGGCAATTGTCACTAGAAGCCACTAAGACCCCTGGGCTTAATGACTTGGTTTCTTTAAAACCAGTCTTAACACTAAGGTCAGCAAAATTATAATGGGCCAGATTCACGAAGGCTAACACGGAGTCTAAGAGTAGTGTAAGACTCCATGTAGCCTTCGCGATCCAGGAACAGCCCAAAGTCCGTGTAAGAGTCAGTCTAACACGGCTCTTACACAGAGTGGGCGTGGCTAAGCTAATCAGCCCACTTGCAGCCGAATAGCATGCAAATGAGGCTGATTAGTGATCCAGGAAGCCAAGAACAGCCCGTGTAAGAGCCGTGTTAGCTGCAGAAATGTACTCAGTTGACAACTGAGTGCGTTTCTGCAACACGCAATGGAGCCATGTCAGCTCCAAATAAAGGGTGCATATGTTATAGGCAGCATGCCAATGGCCAAATATGTGGCCATTGGCAATGCAACCCCATGCAAAAATATTAAAAATATATATATATTTTTTTTGGCAATTGCCGATAAACCCAGCGCAGCCCCATAAACGGGCTGCGCTGCATAAAACATAAAACGAAGGTTTTAAACCTACAAATGTAGGTTTTATGCAATACATGGAATGTCAATGGGGGACCAGCATAGGAAAACCAACATGGCCACCGTGTAGTGGTTGCCAAGGGGGGAAGCCAAGTCTAAGAGATGTAACTAAGCATTAGTAGGCAATCTGATGCAAATTAGGGTAAGGATACTGAATTCCACTGTCACATAGCAAATGAGCACAGTCTGAGTAGTGTAAGAGTTACAGAAGGGGGAGGAACAGAGTAGGAGATAGGTGACATCACAGGGGGGAATGGCAGAAAGGGATAAAAGTCATTGGAAGGTAGAGTTACATGACAGATGTCAGAGAGGTATCAAGGAAGGAGGTGTGCCTCCAAGTAAACATGAGAAAGCCAAGAAATGGAAGGTGTACACTGTTGCCTACACCAACGTTTCTTGCTGGACGTGTATGCGCACGAGTGCGTGCCGTGAAGCGCGAGTAAGATGGTGTGCGCGCGTGTAAGGCAGTGTGCGCGCGTGTAAGGCAGACCAAGCATGTGGGAGCGTGTTGGGAGATGTTTAACACCGTTTGCGGGGCAGCGTTTAAACCCGAATAAGCAGATTCTGAACTGTGTAAGTATGTGTGCGCGCGTGTAAGCCACTGTGAGCGTGTTTCTGCTGGTTTGAACACGGCTCCACCCTGAGGAAACAGAGGAAAAAGGAAGCAACAGATGTACTAGGAAGTTAGCAGGGAATACTGCTGGAGCTAGCAGGTGAAAACAATTAGATGCAGGCAATTACACAGGCAGAATTCTAGGCCAGCCAAGCACTTAAAACTCTGCAAACAGCAGTGCAGAATGTTTCTCTCAAGAGACACTGCAAGACAGGAGTTAAGTTATCAGAAGTGAAAACTGAAAAGCTGAACTCAGAGCAGAAATGTTAGGGGCTGCCATAGCTGTCATAATGAGACATAGGCGACTTGCTGAGGGTGGTGACAATGCAGATGGTGCCAGACAACCCGCAGTGAGGAGACGGAGAAGAGTGTACAGGCCCAGGGTCACCTACCACGGGTTACATGAGCTGGAGATAGTAGAGCGCTATAGAGTGGACAGAGACCTCCTGCAGCAAATAGTGAAGCTGTGCAGGCCACGCCTCACACACAGAACCAACAGAGGGGAACCCATCCCAGTGGAAACCAAGGTATGTGTTGGCCTAAGAATACTAGCAACAGGTACCTTCCAGAGACCAACTGGCGATATGATGGGGATATCACAGGCATCAGCTTCCAGGGTACTGCACCTGTTCCTGGATGCCATGTCAGCACATGTCGGTGATCATGTATACTTCCCCAATGCCCGTGAGGTATTGGCCAGCAACATGCATCTCTTCCAGCAAATAGCGGAATACCCTGAGGTACTGGGTGCCATAGACTGCACGCATACGCATCAAAGCACCAGCAGGAGAGCGGGGTAGGGCCTACATAAACCGCAAGGGCTTCCCCTCCATCAACTGCCAGGTCGTGTGTGATGCTCAGGGCATAATAATGAATGTGTGTGCCGGCTGTCCTGGGAGCTACCATGATTCCCACATCTGGCATTTGACGCAGCTGTACCAGACATTTGCCAATGGGGACATCCCACACGTACACCTAGTAGGGGATGCAGGATATGCACTGGAGCCGTGGCTGATGACACCCATCAGAAACGCACACACACCTGAACAGGAACGCCATAATGAGGCACACGCACAAACACGTAATGTAATAGAGCATGTGTTTGGGCTGCACAAGTCACGATTCCGGTGTCTGGACACATCTGGTGGAGCCTTGCAGTACACACCAACTACATGTACCCAAATTGTCATGGTATGTGCTATGCTACATAATATGATCATGCGAAAACAGCTGCAGCAGGACCAGCATAGGGCTGGGCCAAACAGCCCCCCACCATCGCCAAGGCCACCACAGGCACAGCGTGACTCGGAGGAGGAACAACCTGAGCCTGCCCCAGTAGGCAGAAGGAGGCGTGCCCAGTATGCCCTGGCCTTGGCAAAGAGGCAACGATAGCACATACACTGGCTCAGTAGGAACCTTGGGAATGATACCCCTCCGACTCACCATATAGTAACAAGGATGCCTAATGTGACACAACCTGCTCACAAACATGTACAGGGAAGTGTAATATGTGCATCCGACAGAGGCAGCCCTGCAGCACCACCTGAGGCATGAATGCTATGTGTCAAGTAATGTAACACCAAGTACCATATGCACACCTGAGGACCCCGTCTAACATCCTACCCTTAACAAGCAGCATGCCACAACAGGACAACGAGATGATGAAGTGCAACAATTTCTGAAGTAATGCAGTTAGGCAAAGGGGACCCACTGTGTGCCAGTCTGGGATGACATGCTGAGCATGACATGATGCACCACCTGCCAGGACTGGCGGGCACCTATCAGTGCAGGCCGTATGGATACTGGCAAAGGCTGTTGTCATGCACAGTGTGCCCTGAATAGGAAGGCGCAAAACACAAACCTATCTCCATAGGTACCAGAAGGGATAAGAATCAGATAAGGGATAAGGTCAAACAGCAAGATGCATGCAGACTAAGCCCACCCAGTATGGAGAATGTTGATAACTGTGCTGTAACAGAATACTGAGGCAAGGCTCACAACAGCACCCTAACACTACCAGGTTACACCTCATACTGTGCTGTACATCCTCAACACTTGAAACAAGCTACAAAAGGAGGGTGACCAGCAAGAATTGTCAAGGATAACCACACCCCCATGTTGGTACCACCACAAAAAGCAGCATGGACTAGCCATGCTCAAGTAACAGTGGCTAAAACTGCCCCCCAGTGTATAGCCTGCTACAGAGTACTGGCCCAACACCAGGAACTGCATCGGGCCCATGCTGGAATACATGAATATATCAAGTCCTCCAAACCACATTATATTGGGCGACTGCAAATACCCAGACACATAGACTGGGAGCATTATACCAGCTGCAACAGTGTAGGACAAAAGGTCATTGAATCCACAAACCAAAAGGCCCAGGAACAAAGTAGCACACCCACAAGAGGGGCAAGCATACTGGATGTGATAATCAGCAACATGGGTAATGGATGTCAAGATGATAAGTGTATTGCTCACTGGTAACACCAGACCATATAGTAATCACACTGGATATACAAATCCTGACCACAGTCCCTGTCCGGAAATCACAGTGGAAAACATGTGCTAAGCATTATTTGCACACCTCCAAACTGATGTGGAATCCATGAAAGGTCCTGTGCAGGTGCAAAATATGGGCCACGCCTCAGAACCTGTAAGACAGCCATTCCATGAACACTGCCAGGAATGCTTGGATTATGCAGTCCCAAATTAAAACAAGACACAGTGCATAAATCTGGCATGGTGGACACCAGCCATAACCAAAACATGCAAGAGAATGAGGAAGCTACTACATGATAGAGCAAGCATGAACAATGACGTAATTACTGATCAGTAGTATGGCAATATAATCTGTCCACACATGCAATCCAGTAAGGCCAGGCACAACAAGTGGAATCTGTGAATCCTGAGGCAATGTTACACCTGCCCCAAGTACACAGACAACCACCAACTCCACCCAAGAAATACAAATATATGTGAGAGATGCAACCATCCATCCAAACCGGAGGCAGAGCTCCCCAACTCAGTACACCCAAAACAAGTCAGTAGGAGAAGGTAACCACACACACCACAAACACATACCCACATAGACCTATCACAACTGCAAACCAAACACATAAACACAGAAATACATTCCCGGAGGCAGAAATCACACACACAGCACACCAACAGAGGCCACTAAAGCAGACACCCAATGAAACAGCCTCCAAACATAGCACATGCAACACATAGCACACAAAGCTGGTGTGCCAAACAGTCACAGGCCAGAAGGAGAAACAACATGCCCGATACAGTTGTAATAGGTGACTCCATAGTCAGACACACTGCTGTCCCGCAGCAGACTGAACAAAGGAAAGGGTACAGTAAGCTGCCTGTAGGCCACCACAATATGCCATATAACAGAAATATGAAGGTCACTCCAAAGCAAATAGAAATATGATGCAGTCATAGTCCATGCTGGTGTGAATGACCCGAGATGTACTGCCCTAGACTACATGTAAAGTGACACAGATGAGCTATCCGATTATGTAGTCCAGGCTGGTATGACACTCACCGTTTGCAGCAACCTACCCTTACCAAGAATAATGCCACAGTAGAAACATGGAATGATCAGTCATAGCAAGTAGCACACTTACTGGTGTCATTCCAAGGGATCCAATGTCTGTCTGCTTGGGATGTCATGCTTGACAAGCCATGCAGCTGCCCATGGATGGCCTGCAACTGTTACCCCTGGCGTCTGAATAGTGGATAAGGCCTTGGCCACCTCCACACAGCCTTTGTAGGCAAGGCTGAAAAGACTGACCCACCACCCGAGAAAACATAAGTGGGAAGAAACATAAGGGAAATGCTGACCAATGCCAGATGTGTACACCCCAATATGCATGCTCCCGAGGCCATCCCCAGAATAGAGAACATCGATGTCTGTGCAGTGACAGAAACCTGCTGCAAGGCTCCTGACAGCACACCAGCACTACCAGGTTATACCATGTACCATGTGTCATGGCCCCAAAACCTGGAACACTACATAAAAGGAGATGAGTAACCATAGGCAGCACAGACACCCATACGTCCAGGTAACTGACAATGCACAAGGCAGTGGAGTTCACCCACGTGCAACTAACTGTAGGCAAGACTGCTGTGCAGTCTGTAGCATGCTACAGACAGCACTCTCACACACAATAACCCCCCCAACTGTCCTGAAGACACTGGACAGTATGAATGTCCCACCAAATACCAAACAAGGTACCACGAAATACCACATAGGTGGTAAACCATTATGTATGGAAGGAGTAACCAGGGACCAAGGGACACAAGTGAACAGTAACCTGTTATGTGACACCCACATTGCCAATGTGGCTAGGAAGACTGTCTACATGTGACACTGTATCAGGAAAGGAGTCACATCTATGGCAACAGAGGTCACTGTGCCCCTATACTTTATCCCAATCACACCCATAATCCAGTACAATGCCTCATATGGGATCTACCTTACCTGACACCTGCAGCAGTTAGAAAGACCGCAAAGGTACCTCACCAAGAGGATAAAGTGTCACACATATATGTCATATGCTGCTAGGCTGTAGACACCCCAGCTGACTCCAGTCACAGACTGCCCACACAGAGGCATTGCATGCCTGTTGTAGGAGGCCATGCCCAACACAGGAGTAATGGACATGCTCCACCCCAGACAACACATATCCATTGGAGCTGCGAGTGAGAGATGTCAACCTCAACAAATAATGAAATAGGATGTGCCGGTGGGACAGATACATAATCCAGAGGCTCCACACACCCTGGACCAGAATCCCACCCCATGTTAGGCAGAGCCCCTCACTGACACTGTTCAACAGGAATCTTGCCAAGTGGATGGATGATTGTAGAGTTACAGTGGGGGTCTTCACTGTGTCATGTCCAGACAGAGGCACAGCTAAGCAAATAATACATGGCCATAATATCCACATAGCAAGGGGTCTCAAAAGCCACACACACTCTGGCTAGCCTAACAAATGCCCAGGGTGGATAGCCTAGTATGAACCTATGAACCTATGTAGATACAAATTGTACAGGACACGGAGGATAATCCCAAGGCTTACACAACTGATGGTAGGAGCCATGTTGTGAATTCACAGATATGCCCTGAATCACACAAATACCACAAACACACACACATATTGCCAACATACATGCCGACAGGTGCAGTGTAAACCCCCCCACCCCCACAAATGCAGAATATCTATCCCAGCAGACTGCTGGCCCCCTGACATAGCAGATGCTGAGGTAACAGACAACATCTCCAAAGCAAAACACACAGCAGCAATGGTATGAGATGGTGACCTGGGCTTAGTGCAACATGGAGTCTAAGATGAATGGAATGCCAAACCACACTACTGCTCAATGTCAGCCGTACCACAGAATATGTACCCAAAGAGCAGTGTACAACAACAGTGGTCCTTCTCAACAAAGGTGTTGCCTGAATGGATACTGAACAGTACTACCCCAGAATCCTGAGAAGCCCAGATTGCACAGCTATGGAAAGGAGCAGCATGTACCACAGACATATGGATGTTGGGGACCCACTGACACGGACCCAACCCAGTGTGGCCTCCTCAAGTGCAGATCCTGCCCCTAACCATGTTGGACTCAATTGAAACAGTCATTAAGGTCATTGATGAGGGCAATGTGCTCCACACAGTGTATCTGGACCTTGCAAAGGCTTCTATACAATACCCTACATGTTCAGTATAGATAGCTCACCAGCGTAAATATAAACCCACATGTCAGTAGAGGGTTGCAAACCAGACCAAGGACAGAACAGACATGGTCAGACATGCTTCAGCCATGTCAGACTACAAACCAGATATAACTGGCATCCCACAAGGCTCTATCCTGGTATCTCCCTCGTCTGGTATATATGTCCCATAGGTACAGGCAAACATGGAAGGACTGTGTCCTAACATGTTTGCAGAGGACTACAAACCGCTCACCACATATGATCCACCAGCTGACACATGCATCCCACAAAAGGGCCACATAGAAACAGACAACTGGTGCCATAGCTATGTCAGCAAGCTAAGTGCAGAAACGTGTATAGTCAACCCCGTGGATATACAGTAAGTGCCCACCAATCACCACATAGGTGTTAACCCATTATGTAGTTAACATGTAATGAGAGACCTGGGGACACAGGGTGATAGATATCCTGCATTGGACAAAGATGTGCTGTAGTGTTTACAGAAACATACCATATACCCACCTAATCATGAAGGCTGTCAGATCTACATAAGGGGAGGTCATTGTGGCTCTGCAGTCCTCCTGCATCAGTGGTACAATCGACTACAATAGCCCCTGTGGGATGTACCTCAGCAGACACCTCCATCAACTGTAAAGTCCCCAACAGTACCTCATCAGGAGTATCAATCAGCCTACACAGATGCCATGTGTTGCCTGTGTTGCTGGCATCAATAAAAATGCTGCACATAGTACAATCTGAATGGCAGTGAGCTATGCACATGACAGACCTGAACCCCAGCACTGACTTACATAGGACAAGCTGTACTGTGTGATCCATAACACAGAAGCCACTCCCACCCATGAGTGAACCCTCAGCACAGGCTACCCATAGAGTCACTTATCAATCTTCCTCAATAGGAATCCTGATGGGTGGACGGGAGATGGTAGGTTTATCCTGGGTATCACTGTCATGTCACAGGTAGACAGAGGCACAGTATACTAACCATGACATATGTCATGGCAAACTCCCCTTACAATGTGTGTTGAAGGACAAACACACTCTCCAACTTGCATTAGCCATGGACTAGGGCACATCGCTAGTGTTTGCAATTGTACACCTATGTTGTGGAATACACTAACAATGTTGGACAAGCCTGGTGTAAGTAGTTCATATCTGAACAGAATGCAACATGGTCAGATGTACACAACTGGCCCCAACCAGGCTGTTGTGCCCACTATCGAAATGTAAAGCAGTGATAGCAGTAAAGCCCAGGTTACTGTCCACCACAGTCAAAGTACTGCCAGTACACTATACAGTACTACAGTGTTAGGTCAGTGTGAAAGCATGTTGACAACTGTATGCAAAGTATCCCATGCAAACACTGCAGGCACAGTATAATCCTGTTGTGTTCACACAAAACAGTTGTACAGTAACTACACAACATGACACACAACCCACAACCATGAACGGGTGATAGTTTGTGAAGTTCACACACATCCACAAATGTGGTGGGCTGCAGAGTCCAACATATGGAATGCTCACAC
>NC_056743.1:1680258247-1680500747 GCF_019279795.1 Protopterus annectens
CATCCATCACATGCAGGCTTAGTTCTGCTGCCATATTGTACGGTACAATTCAATACATTATATAGTATTTCGAGTGTAAACTGGAACTTCATATGTGTTTCTATATATTTCTGAACAACATCCATCCAGCCATATGCATGTTGTTCCATCCTTTACCTTGACCGTGTGTATTTGTCCGTCCAGCCACGCTAATCTCCACATGTGATGTCCCAGTTTCCCCTTCTTTGCCTGTAGCACCCTGTTAGGATGTCCTGTGTGTTAGGCACCTGTTTCCCTATATGTGATCGACTTCACTGCAAAGATAATCGTCGATGCGGTGGTCCAACGACCCGACTTGTCCACATGTGTACACTTATGTGCACCGTGTCGTATGCAAACCTAGATGGTTTGGACGGGTACATACTACATGCCGGATGTACACATTCTGCTGACACATTCACATGCAGCCATTTACATATCTGTACCTGCGGTGGGTTGCTGACATGTGGGGTACGTATTTGCCCGCGTGGCATTGCCTAACACAAACATCTTACCACAGTTCAGGTATGCACATTGTGTGTGGTTGTATAGCTGCACACGGATGCTAGCAGGTTTGGGTGCAGGGGTATACATGGGTGTGACTGACATGTACAATGAGGCTATTGTGTAGTACATCCGAATGCATGGGTTCTGCTTCTGGATATTACACTTCATCATACACCATCCAGTGTATGCAACAGAGATGTTGCTGGGTCTGGGATATGTTGCTATGCACATGTTTGCCTGTGTTTGAGGTATCTTGCTTCCTTACTGTTGTTATGTCGGCACAGCTACCCGGCTATGTGCTGTCACTACTGCTTGTGACCATTATGGTTGGCACCTTTTCCAATGCCCATAGTGGGGCATGTTATGTGGACACTTCGAAATTTGCAGGACTACACATACCCAGGGCTAGTGCAGTAGACAGAACTTCACTTGTTTGCCATACTATGAGCCTATTCTGTTAGCGTTTGGGTTCCTTATTTATTTTCTTATGCCATGTCTGTGTTCCATACCGTAATGTATATGTTTTATGCTACTATTTACATGTATATTGCGGGAATTTAAATGGCAGGGGATCGCAGGTCATTTTCCATTTTACGATTGTTGCAGGGACACGACTGTCCAATCAGGGACTGTCCATGGCACTTTGGGACAGCAGGTAACCCTGGTGACCATGCCCATGTCGCTGCTGGGGTTTCCACCTTTTCCATTTTCCGATCTGGGATATTTCCGGGACTCACATCTGCCTTTACAGGCCGACACATAAAACGGTCACTATATAGCATAGAAATTCACTTGTTTGCCTAAATAATTTGCTTATTATTGTGGCAATTTCCTTGCTTATTCTGTTTATTGTGTCATTTCGGTATTTCTGTTACAGAAATAACCAATTCATGCTACCATTACATTACATACGGGATATCATTGTGTCCTACACTCGTAGCACATCAGCCATTTCTAATACGTTTTTTCGGGACACAACTGTCCATGGAGAGACTGCCCCAAACAAAGTGGGACAGGTGGTGACCTTAGTCGCTGCTCCTATGTCGGTGCGGCGCACTGACATGCGGCTGTACACCTTCTCTGAGTGTAAACACTGACAGTGCATTGCGGGACGGAGGCGGTCTTATGCGTATCCTTTGCTCCTTGAACGGGTACACTTATGCCTTGGTGGCTTCTATTTGCTTCTCCGTTAATTTGGAACGGGGACTATGTTGCGTACTGTACGTGCGTTTCATTCTGCACGGGACCTGGCTGCTGCCATTACTATTGTGGGCGGACCGTGGCTGTCAGCACATTAGGTTGCTCACCTCCTGCCGGCTTAGACACGCCTCCAGACGCATCCTACCTGGGCTCGCTCACGTACACTACGCACGTGTCTGTGATTCCGGTGCACTCTCATTAATATGTATATGGCGCTACTGCGCCGGATATTCCATGCACCGCCGGCGCAGGCCTTACGCCGGCCTTGCGCCGAGCTTCATGAATCCCGGGGTAGGTTTGGCCAACCTCTGGTTGTTACCCATATTGTTACAATTATCAGTATGTTCAAGCAAAACCTTGAGATTCATTTTTCGTGTAAATAATTTCAAATCAATAAGTATATCAACAAGATTTCCCCTTCTATAAGATCTTTGTATTTTTTATAGGATATCAATATCATTATTTCTGTATTTTTTCATTTTTTATAAATTTATATAATATTTTCATTTAAATTCAATTATATATGTGAGGTTTATGTTTTAACCAATGTGATTCTCATTTTCATTTTCATTTATACTTATTTTTTTATTTTACGTATTTTCATATTAGGAACTGTAAGGTTGTCAATGACAGACAACATTGCTTAGTTTTTAATTTAGTTTTTAATGTGGTTTTATTGAACTGTTAATTAATTAATTGATTGATTGAACTGCTTATTTAAGTGGTTTTTAGCAGTACTGTGGCATTCTGAAGAAGTCTGAGCATTCGGACGAAACCTAGGTCAATGGTGTATTGTGTTCGTTGTTAATAAACTCCTGTCGGCTGGTACCTCGTCTTCTTGGGTTTTTTTGGTGCTTTCGGTTGTGGACGCACAACTCTTGGTTACATTGTTAGTGCTAGGTAATACTGGCATACCCAGCAGATCTGATGTGTACACTGCCATTCAGGAGAGACATCAGTTTTTGTCCCTATTATTCCAAACATCTGCTTTGGAATACACTGATGAGGTCATCCACTCAAGTGAGCACTATCACAGACTTGTAGTAAGACATCTGCATTGCATGCAGTTGATACAATGTAGATTCGGTACTTTGATAGGCAGGTATTTGAATCTGGCAATGACTATCTAGTTTGAGTGCAACTACAGTGATAAGTATAACTGGCTTATCCAATAGATCTGTGTGTCCACTTCCACTCAGGCAAATCACTTACACAGGGAAAGGCTTTCCACAACACTTTCTGTCACTTTTGAGCCAAACATCTGCCTTGAAATACAATGATGATGTCATGGCTTCAAATATGTTCTGGCTCACATTTGCAGTAAGGGTGACCCTGTGTCATGATCAGATAAGATACAGTTCTCTAGCTTGTACAGTTATATAGGCAGGTGCTCTAACCCAGCAATGAATAGCTAGTATGAGCACTAGTATGAGTGCTAGGTAGGACAGGCTTGCATAAGATATCTAATGTGTACCCTGTCACTCCCTGGAACCATTTACACAGTGATAAGGGTCCCCAAAGTGTCTTACTCCAAACATCTGCCTTGCCCCACATTCTGAAGTCAGCACACTCAAATATGTGTTCTATAGCATTTGCAATATCTTCTATTGCATGCCCACTTAAAACAGAGTTCTATAGCATATGGACATTACTAGGCTGATATTCAAATCTAGTAAATAATGTGTGTAAAACAATAGTGATAAACAGGAATGTCTTAACCAACTGATGTTTATACAGCTAACTCATATCTGTGTGAACACTTGCAGGTTTAAAGTTTTTTGAGCCCTTACACTACATTTTAGGAAAGCCTTAGCCATTCCAACACACTGCTGATGCGACCCCTTCAAGTGAGTGCTTCATGACATATCAGATATGATTATTTCTGCAGTGTCACTAGTTGATATACAGCTGTATGAACTCAGTCAGCTATCCAAATCTAGCAAGGTATAACTACTGAATGTGTCAGAGAATGCTTACAGACAGGATTTGTTTACATGAAAGGAGCGATATTTATGATATGACATAATAAAAATATTTACAATACTAGAGAAAAAGGGCAACTTTTTGTACACCTTCTAATGGAAGGCATTTACATTTGTTCATCCACAGGGCATCAGAGACAGATGGTAGGAGTATCTCCAGCAACTTCTGAATGAAAAAAACCCACAGAAGCTGTACTGCCCCAGAAAGAGCCTACAATGAGAGAAGAAGAGGACCCCACTATAGAAGAAGTAACAACAGCACTAAGGAAAATTAAGTCAGGGAAAACAGCAGGCTCAGATGAGGTCACAGCAGGTATGAGAAAGGTGCTTGGTGATATAAGGGAGAATTGGCTCCTGAGGGTACTAATAGAAGTGTGCCAAAAAAAGGTGTGTCCCAGATGAATGGAGAATAAGCATACTTGTGCCACAAGAAAAAAGAGACATCCACAACTGTAGGAAGTACAGAGGTGTCAAACTCTTATCACATTGCCTGAAAGTTTTGGAGATGATGATTGATAAATGGATATGCAGAGTAGTAGAAAATAAGATAGGAGATGAGCAGTTTGGATTCAGATCAGGATGCAGCACAACTGACTTGATATTTGCAGTGAGACAGATAATTGAGAAGAAGCTACAGATGAGAAAAGAGTCCAACTAGGCATTCCTAGACTTGGAGAAAACATATAACAAGGTCTCAAAAAAATCTGATTTGTTGATTACTGTGATGATTTGAAGTCCAAGAAACATTGGCAAAATTAGTGCAGGGCAATTACAAGTATCCAATGACCCAAGTACGAACAGTGTTCAGTCTCACAGAGGGGTTCCCAGTGGGAGTGGGTGTGCACCAGAGTTCAGCTCTGAGCACACTGCTATTCATACTGGTGATGGACTACATTAGAAAATGGGGCAGGGGACAGATCAACAAAGCTGCTGTATGCAAATGATGTGAAATTACAGGCAGACTCTGAGCAAGAAGTTCATCAAAGGATAAGGTAATATAATGCAAAACTGAAGGCACATGGGATGAAATTAAGTACAGCTAAGACTAATAATGGCAGCAAACTGGGGAAATCAGAAGAAGCTGAAACTTGAGATAGAAGGGAAGATAGTGGAACAGGTTAACAGCTTTGTGTATCTGAGAAGGGTGGTTGCAGAGAAGGGAGGTCTGAATGAAGAGGTCAAAATTAGAAACAGGGGGCTCTAGCCAACTGGCATTGAGTGTCAGATGTAGCATAAGTCAGGAGAGTGCCTAGGAAGCTGAAAAATAAGATGTACAACATAGTGGTGTGAGCAGTACTACTATATGGTACAGAAACCTGGGCAGTAAAGGCATAGTAGTCAAGGAAGCTGGAGGTGATGGAAATGAAGTGCCTGAGAAGGGTGGCAAGATGCACACTGTGGGACAGACAAAGAAATGAGGACATAAGAGAGGAAGCCAAAATAGCTACAATTGCAGAAGATATCTGAGAGAACTGAATATGGTGGTTTGGGGGTTTACTATGAAAATATTGAAGTTTAGGTGTTCAAGTAGTGTTTTTTGTGTGTTTAAATTTAAAAAATCAGAATATTTTGTAATACTAATGTCAAAAAATGGAAAACCAGTACTTCAGATTTGGTGTTTTCATAATGCACTGTATTAGTGCATCTGAGCTTCCACATTTGTCCATTCAACATCAGCATGTTTATGCCAGAAATTAAACTGCAGGTTGCATATTAATAAGTGAGCAAATGCTTTGACACACAGCATAACTTTCTTATGTTAACGCACCTGGATATCCTGCTAATAGTGGACATATACAGAAGTAAGATAACATACATTTTTTTGTTTAGTTTTTATGCACACATGCAATATTCCCTATTTAATGAAGAGTAAAGGGTAATTGAAAGCCATGCAATCTATGGTAGTGAAAAGAGAGAAAAGTGTTGAAACATTAGAGTGCTCTCTCAGTGTATGCACACTGCATGTTTTGCATATGGCAAACAGCTGTTTCAGAATCAGCAATGTTGACCAACAAGTTCTATGAAACCCCACAGTGTCAGTTGATCCCTGTGTCTTACAGATGTTCAAATACAATTTCCTTGTTATGTATCCAACGGTGGTTTGGGGAAAAAGGCAAACATGACATCAACCTACTTCTCATGTTCTCAACATTGTTTTATTCTAACCAAATAGATTGTAATACGTCAAGCATGAATAGCTTCTGCTTTCCCATCAAACTCCAAAGATGTCTATGCCATCCTTCCACTGCGTTTTAGCTGTATGGGTACCCAAGACCACAGGTTTCATACTGATTTCAAAAAGAGACATCAAATAGAGCTGGCGACCTTTCTGACATTGAGCCTCTTATCCCATAATGCCTAGGTCTACCAATAATGTAATTTTCTTTAACACAATCACAGAATGGATTACCAATGTCTGGTATATCATTCTCAATTTCAGCAAAGGTGTTACATATGTCATCAGGTGATAGAAAGGCTAGAGTAGGTATTTGTTTACAGAGCATAGTAAAATGCATAGACATTCAAACTCGCTGGCTAAATGCAGTTTCTGATCTGCCTCCATATAATTTGGTAGAGATGGAACCAGCAGCCCTTTGCAGAACTATTGCTTAAATGTCTCTTTATAGATTTAACCAGTCATTTTTCAAAATCACTAACTATCATTTTAGGACATAACTGCAGACTATGATATGAGCAGACATTCAGGATGGTACTCCTCCATCTTACATGCCAGTATGCTATATACAACTGGAATGATTTTCCTGTCCTCACTGCCTTCTAAAGGGCAATGAATACTATACACCTGTTTGCATTCCCTAGTCCTAATTAGAAAAGTGCCATCCACAAAGATGTATTCTGATGAACGCAACAATTTAATATTAGATTCCATTGTAACTATAACTGCATTCACACTGACATCTGACTCACTGGCATGCACAATTATAAAGCAGCTGTTCTTACTTAGAAGCATGTCAGGCTGCAAATCTTTCAATGTACACATATCTTTATACATACTTAGTCTGTTTTTATACCTTACTCTACTTACACACTGCTTCAGAGCAGAGGTATTAGGCAACCCATTCACAATGGTACTAGATGTGCTTGCTAAGACCTCTGAGCCTTTTTGGCAGGGATCCTCCAATGGATGGTTGCCACATCTCTAAATACTCTCTTGAACTTTACACACCTCTGATTTAACAACATCTGGGCATGATAATGGCTATTACTTTTCTCTAATATGTTTCCTTCTAATCCACTCTCTGTGATGCACCTTCCTTCACAACTGTGTTTACTCTTATGGAAAAAACACCAATACTTCCTACCACCATTAGTCTTCTATAAATAATACTGATATCCATCTATAACCAGCATGTCACATCCTTTTTAAGTTTTTACAGTACAATATGTGTTTTCAAGAGTGCCAGGTGTAAACTCTTTAAAGTTGGCATCCTCGCTCTGTAAATATATACATACAATAAAATAACAGTCAGTACATCTGCCTATGAACAACAGAAGTGCATACATAAAATACAGTACCCTAACAGAACATACCTCCATTTTTGCCATTCACTTGATGTATAAATCCAACAAAAAAAACAGCCAGAAAATGGCTGTAAGTCTCTGTGTACAACTGAAAGTGCAATCTTCCCAAGCATTTGAAAACTGCGTTATACGAATGCATGCACAAACTGCAGCAACCAGTAAGAAAGTTGCACACTAAACATCACAAACCATAACAACAAATATACTTGGACATTTGCTTAAACAGTTTCAACATTTTTTTTTGGAAAAACATACCTTTGAAAAGTTACTTCAGTGTCTATCACATCAGCCAGTACAATTACATTTTGATAGTAAAACAATTAAAGCACATGTGCAAAAAAGTGGAAGACAATCTGGTGAAGAAGATTTTGGACAGACAGGATGAAAGTAAGAGGAAACAAGGGCATCCAGCAAAGAGGTGGATGGACTGTGTGAGAGAAGACATGAGACAGTCAGGTATGAGTGTCAAAGAAGGCAAGAGTGTGGCATTAAACCAAGAGAGATGATGACAGTTAACATGACTCCATGACCATCCATCGATCCTTCCTCTACTCCTTTTCCTATTTTTGCACATGGGGTTGGGGTGGCACTTCAACAGTGACAATCATCTTAAGTCAAGGTTTACACCACTGGGTGGCTAGCCTTGCCACTGTATTTTATCCATGCCATAAAGTCACACACTTCAACCTACAGCCAATTTAGGGTGCCCATTCTACCTACTTCATGTCTTTGGAATGTGGGATGAAACCAGAGCATCCAGAGGAAACACACACAACTGTAGGGAGGACATGCAGACTTCACATGGCAGGCACCCCAGTCAAAAATCGAACCAGACAACCTCTTGCTGTGATGCAACAACACTAAATGTTGCACCACTGTGGCCAACTCCCTGACCCCATGTAGAAAATGGGAAAAAAGGGGGCTGATGATGATATATATTTGCAACACAATGCCCGGGTCATCCTCTGTGTTGTATAACAACTATAAAGTAACTTCTTATGAGGTGTTATCTGTTATTGCACAGGGCATGAATAACTTCACATGGATTGCATCTGTTTCACTCCAGTAGTATATGCCTTTTATTTATTTATTTTTTAAAACATAGTGGTGAAAGGCAAGAATGGCTTATTAAATGGATCTTCATTTGTCTCATGTTGCGAGGTGGTCACAAAGTGTGCTAGGACATGTATTATGATACTTTGCTATGGTTTTGTGATGGTTAAGTGATGTTAACAAATTCTTAACTGTACTCCTAATGAGCATGCCCAGTATAATGATGTATTAGTTGCACACCGCTTAGCACAAAGCACATTAATTATTCAATGTTATGAAATTGTTATTGTCATTTCCTGTTATTTGTGAAAACCTTCTTTGAATTCGCCTCTGGCAGCTTGGCTGTGACAATGTCCATGCACTGGAGATAGAAACCAATACCAGAGAATAACAACATTGTCACAGGCCAGTTATAGCTAATGTATGTGGAATGTACATTTTCAACAGTTTCACTTATCCTTGATAATAAACTTGCACTTGCTTGTCAGTTATGATTGTGTACTGTCATGCAGGTATTACAAATGTGTTGCACAAAGCTCAGTTCAGGGCAAATTGTGATTTACAACATGATGCTGTGCTGCATTCAGAGGTATACTTTGTCAGTCTGTATTTAAATCTGTATGTGTGGCAGCTGTGATATGAAGTATACCCATAATATGATGGTCATACTTGTAAAACTGCTTTATAATCCAACCATATTGAAATAAAAGTGCAATGGTTCCCATGCCGCAGATGTCATTACACAACGCTGCCAGTATGTGTCCTTTTTTGTCTTACTTCTTTAAATGGACTAAGTATCCATGTGACCTTCTTATCAACATACCTAGATCATATGCATAGCGATATAGTGATGGTCCTACACACACAGCCCAGATGTAAATGAACTGCCTCCACATGACTTTTCCCTTGAACAACTTGTGTCTTTATATATGTCACATGACCATATCCCTCATAGATGTCATATGCCATAGTTAGACATCTCTAAAAATGCATTGCAGCATAGTCTCCTGTTAATATGGTGTTCAAAGTGACATTTCTGTTTCTGTGTCAGGTTCTTATAACTACTTGTAATACATTTACAGTCTCTCTCCCTTCTATTCCCGACATGCATGTTCCTGCTACAACTGATTGTCCAATGGCTACCTGTAAAGGAAGAATCATGCAGGTGTTCATTAATCTTCTCAGTATGTCCCCATCATAAATATGGTAATTTGCCATTACACCTTCATTATCTCTTTCATGCATATAAGGAAAGGAAATGTTCAAATTTGTTTAACCTGTACAGCTGTTCCTAACATCAATTAATTTTTATGTTAAACAATGTCATGCTTTAATTTTCCAATGTGCATGACAATGATAATGAATTTCCCCTAGCTGAACACTATCTGCAATATATGCAATGTCCCTGACTGTATCAGCTTTCCATTCAAACTTTTATCTTAACTCTAAACTGTCCCTAGCATGCAAAATCTTCCAACATTTTAGCTATGTCCTTCTTAGTACTTTGTGAAAAGTAGTGACCTTGTGGAAAATATGGTGAATTATACATAAGCAATAACCCACACCTGGGTGTGGGTAATGCTGGTTTACCCATGGTTGGTGTGGTTTGGTCAAGAGGGCTTTGCCCTCGTGACCAAAAAAAGACAACCGTGGGTAAATCCAGCATTACCCACACGCAGAAGTGGGTTATTGCTATTATACAATGACATTATTTAAGAAAAAAAATACTTACTTTTCTTAAATAATGTCCTTGTATAACGGCGCCATGCTGTCCTTCCACCGCTGGACAGCTCCACTTTGCCATTGCTGATGAACTGCACATACATTTGGAAGTTGTGTTCCCACGCATACCCAGTACACCAGTGCTTGGGAAAGTAAGCAATGGAGAAAAGAAGATCTCCATTGCTATGCTTTTTTTTTTTTTTAAACACTTAAAATTAAAGAATATATCAACAGAAAAAAGTCTGGGCGATCTGACCTTTTTCCGTTGTATATTCTCAACGGGCACACTGGTTGGGCTGGCCAGTCAGCGTGCTTGTTTTATAATGTTACCGGCCAGCCATTGTATAATTAATAATAATTAATGATAATAATTACAGGTCTAGCCTTCTTTTCATGTTGACAAAATGTGTCAGACATTCACATGCATCTCTTTCTGTCACTGTTTCATTTTTAAAGTCACATAAACGTGTCCATGAGTAGCCCTGATTATTTTGACAGTTCATCCAAATTTTGATGGGGGGGTGCATAAATCAATTTATATCTGACAAGCTGTACATGAGTAATGCTGCACCTCAATATGGCTGTTAAAATGTGTTTTCTCCATGAACAGGTGCTACCAGATGTGTAGGGTTGTTTAGCATCTTATACACTCAATGAGCAATGCTGCTCATCACCCAGTGGTGGCTGATTATGTAGGCTTCAGTGTGATGTGTACATGCTTGTTAATGATTCCCTGGGTCTGTCTCATGATAGCCATGGAGTTTTCCTTCAACTGCATCTACTGGTTGTCAAAGGATATAGGTTCTCATGACCTGCTAGTAGAAAATTATTAAGAATTGTGAGGGCTGCATTTGGGTCTGTGGCATTGTTCAGGGGAGTTCAGACAAATTTCTCTAGTTCAGATAAAAGGGTACTCTTAGACTCAAATGGTCAATAATGGATTATAGTCACATAATAAACTAAATAGTATGCAGCTAGATTGAAATTTGTCTGGTTTGTTAGTCATTACAAAGTCAAAAATAGTGGATTTCAGGCCTGATGTGTTTAGTCTAGCTCCTTGTTTGACTAAACATACCAGACTATAATTGGCAATGGTGGTGTTTAATTTGCTTTTCAGATAGTGATTCCAGGCTGAATTCAATTTTCCTAATATAACAATTATATGATACTTGGAAATCTTCCACTATGAGTCCTTTAAAAACAATTCCCTGAGAAAAAAACATAACAAACCTAACTGCTCGATAAATCAACTCCAAGTCAACTCCAAAAAAAAAAAAACTAATTTCTTTGCAAGGGTAGTAAGGTCCTCTGCACCCACATGGAACAAGGCAACTGCACCACTAAACATATAAATGCTAAATTCTTGGTCACATAAATATGAAGAAGGGAGAAATGTATCAAAAGAAAGAAATCGGTAGTGGTGCATACTTAGAAGCTGCACTGACAGTGGTTTGTTATGGAAAACAATAGTGACTTTTTGAATTAAAGATTTGAGGTTGTGTAATGCTGAGGGATGCTAAGTATACTGAGACTATGTATATTTTAGCATTTCCACTAAGCTGATTTTGTATGACTGTCCTGTTAAGGTTAATATCTTTGATAACATTACTTATTTGCTATTTTTTTTGTGAAGACATGCTAGTATCTTTTGTTATTAAAATCATCACCCCTGCCCTGTGACTGGAGCCTGAGTAGAAATCCTAATTGAAAGTATAATAGTTGTTAGTAGTTGTCTGAGTAATCTATGGATTTATCTTGAACCACATTCCTGTTAGAGCTGATATTTCTAGATTATTTAATTGAAGTTATACTTCCATTTGAGTACAGTTATTGTTTAAGGTATAGGACTTCAGTCTAGCAATACTCAGTACCTTTTTGCTTTCAGCTTCATGAATATTTTTCACTGCAGGTCCGGGGTTAAGTTGTTTAGTGGTTAGCAAGTATAATGTTATTTGATGGTTATTTAAGGTAGACATGGATGAGTGACATTCTACAGAATGGATTGCAAATGTTAAGCTTTTCTTGAAAATGAGATGAAGGCAGAAACAGTAATTTGTCCACCAGGAAGGAAACAAGCTTACATCACAGTGACAGCTTTTTTGTTTGTTTGTTTGTTTTAAGGCAAGTTTTTTATCCTTGCTTTTAAATAACAGTTTAGTATGTTGATACTATAGCTTTATTTCAGAAGTGAATGTCTTGCCAAAGTGTGACTTTGAACTGTAAACGCTAAGGCAGCATTTACTTAAAATGAAGGGTGAATTAAAATTAGAATCTGAGTAACATATATTTTAGAATGAGAAGCCATTGCTGTACCAGTTTTTCCACTGAATCAGCTTTAAGATTTTTTTGTAGATTTTCACAGCTTTATGGACTGATTGTCGAGATGCAGCATTTTACTGTTTGAAACATTTAGAAAACTCACATCTTTTGTAGATTTCATTAAATTTTTGACAAGATTCTTTGGAATTCTCTTGTGCTATCAGCTGAAGTACACACTTTCCTAAAAACGTTGTTTATTTCATGAGTGCTTATTTATTGAAGAACTCTTAGATAATTGCTTATATTCTAAATGCAAATTTTAGTGCAGCAAGTGTTGGATTAGAAACATAGCGCATTAATAATAATTCAAAATGCAAATTTGTTCTGGTAACTATAATAATTTTAGGGTCTATATTAGATAAACAAATGCTTAAATGTCCGAATCTCTACAGGTCGACCTTTAGAGAGCAAACAGTTAAAAATTAAAAAAATAAATAAAAGTAAAACAAAAAAAAACTAAAGGGTGTACCCCTGCACCCCCTGCACCCCGCTACTTAAATATACCAACTCCAAGATTGCGCTACAGTGTAGGGAATGGGAAATTTCCCGTTTCCACTCTGCCGTGCACTGAAGTGCGATCCCAGATTTGGTATATTTAAGTAAGGGGGGTGTGGGGGCGCAGCATCCCATGTGGGGGGGTGCAGGGGGGCTTGCCCTCATACTAAAACCCTTTTTAGTTTACTTTTTTTTTCTTTGTTTTATTACATTTTCTAACACTTAAATGTTCGATCTCTAAAGGTCGACCTTTAGAGATTTGAACATTTAAGCATTCGTCACTGTAATATCGACCCTAATTTAAGTACATTCAATTTTGATTTTAAATTTAATTAATCACATTTATAAGATTGTGGCTGGTGACTGCATTTATTTATCTTTTAGTTAAGCTGCATTTGGGTAATATTACAATTCTGCAATATTTTATTTATATATCAGTGTTTTGTAATTGCTTTACTTTACTTATGTAAACTGCTTAGGGTTAAGCAACTAAATAAAGTTGAAGTTTAACTTAATAACACCCTACACTAAATAATAAAGACTGATGTTGAAAATGTAATATTCTTCAAGGTCAGTGCTGTTAGGCATGCTTCTTTATATGCATCAGATACTTTTATCTGAGATGCCTTTGTGTGGTATACTCTTCTCCTGAAACTCAACAAGTCTTTACAGTATGATTATGTCATTATTTTTTTTTCACATCAGCCAGAAATATTCAGAATTTAATAAATCTTACTGAACTATCCACACGCAGCCAAATAATCTTCAGTTCCAACATGTTTGCAGAAAAAAAAATTAAAGCAAGTGACAAGTGTTTCACACTAAGAACTTTTTGGTCTTTGTACTTAGTTCCCTTTGTGTGCATCATGCATCAGTCTACAACTTTGAGACTTTTAACTACAAATGGTAATAACTTCTCTGAAACAGCTTACCGGATCATAAAATATATTAGTTGTGCTTTTTTTTTCTCATAACATTGTAAATGTAATGTCATAAAATATTGTTGCAGTGTTTTGTTCTGGCAATCTGAGTAGGTTGAAAAAGTGAAAAAAAAAAGGTTTATCTTTGTTAAACATACTTTCCAAGTAGTCAAACCCATTTAGTTATTTCCAAAATGCCTACATTTATTCACTGAATACTAATTGTGAGAATAAACTACTTTATATTAAGAACTGTCAATGTTACCATACTTACCAAATTGTTTTTTGTTGCTATGCAGAAATATCGACAGTGAATAACACATCATAATTTTGATAAGCAGCTTTTGAAAATAATTAAGTAGAAATTCAATGATTTTAATCAACATTTCTTTAATATTTTCATTAGTTTTAAAAGCAGGTTTGTATAAAATTATGAGAGGGGTAATAGCTGTCTGTCTCATAAGAGTTCAGCTTCGACCTGTGCCAACAGAAAGGCATCAGAGTCTCATTGTACTAAACAATGAAGGAACTAAACATAAAAAGTGAACAGAACGCATTTTTCATTAAAGACATGAGTGTAAAGTATGCCTCAGAGATATATTTCAAAGAATATCCAAACGAACCTTCCATATACGTCCTGTAAGTGAGGGAGTACACTTACCTTAAAACTCAAAAGCAGTCTGCCTACACATTAGCAGAAACACGTCTTATTTATTAGCATTGTGGCCTTTGGAGAGAAACCATGACTGTGGGAAGGACTTGTTAATGTTCTCATGGCACCACAGAAGCCTTTGATTTCACACAGATAACAAGTCATTACAAAAATCTCCAAAGGACACCATAAGAAGATAAAGCATGTCATCCTTGAGAATTCCATTTTAGAACTTACAAAGGATGTGGAATGTTTTCTGTCACAGCTAAATCAGTACACAGGGATCAAATGATTTGCAATTTACTTTTTGCTTTCCACAGATAAATAAACACTTACGTATGTCATTTACATTACTCTGTTTTACAAGGGAACATAATAAAATCAAACCACTCTGCTGGCTGACCTTTTCGTGATGTACATATTGCTGAGCAAAAAGTAGAAAACAGAGGTTTTACAGCAATTCTTGAAAAACTATCTGGAGCACAGCTGGATACTTCTCTTTATCATTTGCCCCAGTCCCATTCAATAAAACACAACACACCAAAAATGGCATTTGACGACCTTTACTGACTTCCTAATAACTGTATTGCATCATTTCAAAATGTTAATCACAACATGAATATCCTTGTAACCACAATATGTAACATTCTTGTAACTATACCTTAGGGCAGTGTTTCTCCACTCACCCTGCCTGAATAAGCAGAGTCCACACCACTACTCACTGATTCTTATGAATCACAGCAGCATCCTACTGCTAGCTTTCATCCCCCAAACTCCTTGCATCAACACCCAACAGTAGGAGGGGGAACAGAAGAGGGACAAGCCTGCTCCTCTTCTCCGCCCACCAGCCTGACTCCAGCTCTTCCTCCTTGCTTAATAAAGATCTAAACCATCCAAAAATAAACTTAAATGTACATTAAACAGATTCAAACTAAACTCATTCAGGTGCAGACCATAATTTCTAAACCAAACCATGTCACTCTCATAAAAGTCCCCATGCTCTATCCTGTCCATACTCAAAGTAACCAACTGCCATGCAAGCCAACAATTAATAAACCAATGTGTCTGCTCTAATGCCATAAATCTAGTGGCATTCCTCCAACCTAAGTGTGGTACTATCTCAGACCACACAATGCACATACCTGGATATAACCTCTTCTAAGTAATTAAATCTTCTCTTATCCTATACATCAACTGCCTCTAAGGAATTATTCCCAAGTCATTACCAGCCAAATATACCACCAATACTCCAAAAAGCCCCATCTTTGACTGTATAAATGCAAATTCCTCCATAAGCTGATTCTACCTAAGGTCTTTAATACTATGCCAGCTGACTCTCCACCCAAATCAATGCAAACCCAATTCCTTGCAAGCTGGTCTAAAAGCAGCCTTCTTTGCCATCCAATGAATATACAAATGGACTGGGATGGCAAACTCTTTTCCTAAATATATATATATATATATATATATATATATATATATATATATATATATATATATATATATATATATTAAACCAATTAGTTGAGTCCATTCTCTAATATAAGATAAAAAGGGGCATCTGCACATCACCAAACCACTCTCTGAATGACTTCAACTGATCAGCTTTCCTTTGCTAAATCCAAAGCCTTACCAATGCAAAAAGAACGAGAGGAAAACCTCAATCCCAAAAACCCCATACAATGCAACCCCCTTCTTATTACATATGCAAACTGATTACCCATTACCACCTTAGCTCCTCTCAGCCAGAAAAACAAGCCCTGAGGGCTCTCCACATGAGTCTGCATTAATCTCTCAGCTCAACCCGCCAGAAGAACTATCTGTGTGCCCTTCACTAACTGATCCATTTTAGATCTACGTAACCAAATGTGCACTGTCACTGAAAAAAGTATGACATCTCCACAAACTAGTAATCCAGTTTTTACACCCTGAATGCTCCAAAATACATGCATCAATACAAGGTTACCCACAAAACATAATCCACTGGAATCACCAACCACTAAAGACAAACCCTTCAATAAAAGTTTCAAAACCTGTCTTGTCAAAGGCCAATGCATATTCATATTTACACCATCCACACTATCCCATCCTCTCAACATATGCCCCAGTGTCCAGGACTTAGTGAAATCATGCAATGCAGCCACCTGTGCAAATGTACTAATCACTACCAGGTCCACTTTGACTGGCTGCACTGCCTTACCTAGCACCCAAGCCCAAGCCAAATATCACATTAAAAGTTACTGTGACCAAAGCCACTCCTCCTCAGGCAACTGTAAAATAAATTTATCAAAATCATATAATGCCCTACCATTTACCCACCTGGCAGATGCCACTCAAGATTGCTGTACCAACCATCTGGTTACTTCAGCCCAAGACTCGACACCTTGTCTGGCAGCATCATCGGCTCTTCTACTGCCCCCCAGGATCAAGTGTTGAAACCTGGAAAACTGAAATCAAGAAACTGTCAGCAATCCCATTCCTAGCCTTTGTAACCTTTGTAAAACTTACTTACATAAAACTAATAACAACAATTCTGCACTTGCAGCTTTTACCTGCAAAACTTGCACCACCACCATATTATCTGAATGAAAGCTTACTCTCTTTCCCCTCAACCTCTCCTGCCAAACAACTGATAAAACCCAGACTGGCATCAAATCCAAAAAGGGCAACATCCCTCTTCCACTTATTCTTCCAATCTGCCAGCCAATGAGCCACAAACCATTCCCCACCAAAAAACACACCCATTCAGATACCTTCTGCTGCATCTGTAAGCAATTGCATTCCCTTGACCAACCCAAACTATCTTCCAAAAGGAAACACCATTAAACCACTCCAAAAAGTTCAAATATAGTGCCAAGTTTGCTTGCACCAACTGCCTAATCCTGACCTAATGATGTTTGCTCTTTCCCTTTTAACTAGAAAACCACTGACCTACATCAAGTATGCCCCAGATGAACTGCCCAACATGCAAAACTCAAAAGCCCTAAAAGCTTCATAAACTCCTTAATCTACACCTTATCTCTGTACAATATCCATCCAATCTTCTCCCTTCAAATGTGCTATTTTATCTGAGGTAAACCAAACAGCCCACACACTGCATCCACTAATAAACCCAAAAAATCCAAAGCCTTTGCTGGACCTTCCAGCTTCTGCATAGCCAATGGGACTCCCACCTTCTCAAACATCCTTAGAATTTTCACAGACCTTCCCATCTCCCTCAAACAGTTCACCTACTATCAAGAAATCATCCAGGTAATACACTGCCTCAGCAAACCCATCTTTTAATTTGTCTACATCGCTAAATCTGGAATTTGTGTGAGCGTCTACTGCAATACCTGTACATTAATGGTAGAATGTGTCCCACAGTCTTCCTCTTGACCCACAAAAGGACACCTCCCTCTCTGCCCACAAATTCCTCCTACCCCAACCTCTTTTAAATCCAGGAAATGATGAAAGTAACCCACCTGATTCAGGCTGCCGTGAACTCAGATTAACCAATGTGCTGTCTAACACACTGCACAGTTGAATGCATTCCTGCAAGTGTGCAAAAAAAAAACATACCACTACACCAGCAGCCCCCCCCCCTTAAAGGCCCAGCATATCCATCCCCCCTCCTCCTAACTAAACCACCTCTAACAGTTGAAGGCTATCTGGAACCTACAAGTAGAGCACCCCCCTGCCTTAAAAAGGCTATCTGCAGTTCTAAGGCTATCTGGAACCTACATACCACCCACGAGCAACCCCCTGCCTTAAAGGCCCAGCATACTCCCATCCCATACCCTCCTAACTTAACCACCCTCTAACAGTTCTAAGGCTATCTGGAAACAAAAAAATACTTCAAAAACTGAATAAACATAAAAAAGCAACCGATGTAAGAACACCACAAACTCTATTTATAAAGTGCTTTTCATCCAGCACAGTGGCTGGACTTCTTCGGATAAAAGAATCAACTTCATAGACACTCTTAAATGTTTCAACAATCAAACCATGTGACCAATGTCTCAATTAAACCTCTTAACAATGTTCAATTAACCCATCACTTGATAAAAGTTCTACCATAGTTAAAAATAAAGAGTTAAAAGCCCTAACTAAAGAATAATATAATACATTCTTCCCCTAAATAAAAATCTTCATCCTTCACTGCTCAATCAACAGTAAATGTATTTATACCTGGTGTATTAAAAATAAAAAAATATAAAGCATGTTAAAAGTTCTAAGGCTATCTGTCATAGTGGCTAGCCAAATATCAGGATGCCCAGCATCCCAACACAGCAACTTTTCCAGCACCTTCTGCCTCCAAAACCTCTGATCATATCACAGCCAATGCTGTGCCTCACGGATCATGAGAAAATAAGCCAAGAGCAGTAAGGCCATACTGGTATCCTTCTGTAAGCAAACTTCCATGTAATAAATGAAGCCTACAACCCAGATGTCCCATGTTCTTGGCTGCAGTCTACCTTCCCTCCTCTGCCCCAAGGCTACTAAGGCCTCCCAAAAGGTCTTTACTGTTTGCAGTCATTGTACCCCATCTGCATCAATTAATTTGAAAATATCCATGCACACTCCTTCCAGAGCTTTTCTTTAACTAAAAGTGGTATATGAGGGGTCAAAATGACCTTACCCTCCCTTGCTTCAAAGCCTGGGTAGCTACCCAGTCACCCAAATGAACTCCCAATGTCATGTTGTTGGGATTCCACTCCACCTGTGGACAGCCCTAATCTCCACTTAATCAAACCTAAACCCTGTGCATCACCAAAATCATCCTCATGAACCTGTCTACTGCCACTAAACCCATACTGCTCACAAGCCACACCACCTGCTCCACCCTGATCCTGACGTACCTCATCCCCTACTGTTCTCCACTACTCCCAAACTGCACCAAGTCTGCCAGGCCTGTTATTTATACCTGATGTATTAAATATAAAAAAATATAAAGCATGTTAAAAGTTTTTACATGTCACCTCCTAGTGCACTGTTTCAGCAGCCATAACATCTGCTGCAACAGCATTCCTCACCCGCCAAGTCCTCTTCCATCTAGACTCCAGCTTGCTGCTCACCATCTGCCTTCACCTCTTCCAACTGGACTCACCCAGATCTTCTGACACAAAGAACTCACTAGCTGGCAATTTGCAAAATAGCTGTGCCACATTCGAGATGATGGCCGCTCATGTCCACCACAAACTCTCTGCTTCCACCATCTGCAAAAGAAAAGAGCATTGTAAGTGCTTCTAAAGGAAAAAAATGCATGAGCCCATGAGTCCACAACCCATATACAGGGACAGTCTTAAAATATTGCTCTTAAAATACTGCCCATTGATACAATAACAGCTCCTGTGACAGCATGACCATCCACAGGATAAGACCATATTTGTTGAGTTTCATAGGTTCATAGGTTGGTACTAGGCTATTGGCCCTAAGGCCTATGCAAGCCTAGCCATAACAATTCCCTGGAAATTTCTTCCCACAATATTTACTTCTCTGGGCCCCTGTCTAGCAGTGAGACTGACATGATCCCTGGGGTGAATTTCCTATCTCCCATCCAATCATCAAGGTTCCTTTTGAAGAGGGCCAATGAGGCACTCTGCTTGACATGTATGGGCAGTCTATTCCAGAGTACGGGGAGTCTCTGGGTCATGAACCTATCCGTCCAGCATGTTTTGTTCATTGTGATGATACGGTTTATATCCCTGGAGTGTGTGGCTCTGAGGGATTGGGATTTCTTTAAGTGGAGCATGTCCAACAGTTCAGGGTTTGACATGGCCTTGTATGTTAAGCAGAGATTGCCTCTGAGTAGACGATATGCCACACAGTATAGCTGGAGTTTTTTTAGACAGTCAGCATATGGCATCTGCTTTAGGCCTGTGATTCTTTTAGTGAGGTATTTCTGTGGCCTTTCCAGCTGTTGCAGATGTCTTGTGAGGTACATACCAAATGGGGCATTATACTCTATAATGGGTCTAATGAGGGATGAGTACAGTGGGATAATGACCTCTTTTTTTCTGGATGAAAAGCCCTTAGTGATGAGGTGTGCCACATAGAAGGATTTCCTGACTGTTGTGGTGATGTGGTTATCGAAAGTGAGACCACTGTCCACTTGTGTCTCTAAGTCTCTCATCACACTTTCGATGTTTAGTGTCCTGCCTCCTATGTGGTAGTTCATGGGTACATGTTTTTTTCCAAAGGGGATAACTACACATTTTTTGGCATTAAGCTTGAGCCCATGGCTCTGGCACCAGGCATCTGTTTCTGTAAGGCCCTTTTGTAGAATATCCGCATCATTTGAGGATTCTATAATGGCTCCCAGTTTGCAGTCATCTGCAAACTTTGTTAGCCAGAGTCTCTTAGTGTTGGCTTGTACTTCAGAGAAGTAGATGCCAAACAAGAGTGGTCCCAGGACTGAACCCTGAGGTACTCCACTTGTCACTTGTCTGGAGCTGGATTCGGAGTCTGCTACTTTTACAGTAAGGGTTCTGTCAGTAAGCCAGTTGGCAACCCCTCGAGTGACGTAGGGATTTATGCCCAGCTTAGTAAGTTTATCTATGATTCCAGAGTGGGGGATGGTGTCAAAGGCCTTGGCGAGGTCCAGGTAGGCTGTGTGGACCGCCTTACCCTCGTCCACAGCTCTGAAGACTGATTCAAAGAAGTCAGTCAGATTCAGGAGACAAGATCGGCCCTTCACAAACCCAAACTGGGTGAGGGTCCAGTGTTGGAAGGTTGCCAATGTCTTTGTTTATAAGTTCCATGATAATGCCTTCCATGCCCTTGCAGATCAGGCTTGTCAGACTGATGGGATGGTAGTTCCCGGGATCCAAGGCGGATCCTCCCTTGTGGAGCGGGATAACTGTAGCTGTGCGCCACTCAGTGGGCATGAAGCCTGAGGTGAGGCTATGATTAAACAGGACACTTAGGTGGGATGCCAGTTCATTTTGTAGTTCATGTAGTACACAGCCTGGGATGTCATCTGGTCCCATGGATGCTGTATTCTTAGCTTTGGAGAGTGCTATTTCTACGTGTGTGGCTGTGATTATCGGAATTTGGCAATCTTTTGGTATTGAGATGGGCCCTTTAGGGGGTGAGAGGGGGGGTGAAGTTGGCACTAAATCGATCTGCCAGGATATTGGCAATATCCCTGGGATCAGTATATTTAATGCCATTCTGTTGTAGCTCAGAGCAGATCTGAGCATTGCCATTTAGATTCTTGACATAACTATAAAATGCCTTGTGGTTGTCTTTGGAATCTTTGGCAATTTTATTTTCATAACTAGCTTTTGAGGATTTTATGAGGGATCTCAGTTTGATGAGGGAGTTTTTTGTATCCTGTGATTTTCCTCTTTTCTTCAACAGTTTCTTTCTTCTGTTGTATAGACTTCATATCCTTCTGAAAATGCATGCTATCACAAATCCTGTCATCCTATCAACTTTTCTAAGTTAACAAGAGCAGTTTTCAAAATCTGTCTCTATTTTGGGGCCTTTGTCTCTAAGTTGAGATGTATGCTCTCTATAAATATCACATCCTTCTAACCTGCAATCTATCTGCCACCGGCATTATTTTAATGGCATACTGTGCCATCCTCAAAGGTGCCTGTAAGTTCAGTTACAAATTTGCTGTTCTGAACTGTTTGAAAGTTTCTAGAAGGCCAGTGCTTGCTTGGGCTAAAGGGAAGTCTATGTGTTCACCAGTGGGAGTGGTTAACACTGAACAACCTGCCTGTCCCTGGAGGAGTGGTTACTACCTAGAAGCTGTAGTTTTATTGGTCATTTTGCGTCACTTCTAAACTCCTTGATCTGTCTCTCTTAAAACCCGACTGCCTCGTGGTTTTGGCATCTTTTCAGGCTTGCTAGTTGTTGCTGAAGCACCAACAAAGGGGAGAAAATGCTGAGAGAAGAAAAGGAGCCACTTTTGTGATTTTAAGTATTTTCTTCTGATTTTTATTAAGTTTTACTGTTTTGCCACCTACTTTTTGGCATTTTCCAGCTTGCTAAAGTTTATATCTGTAAAGTAACAGTACTTGGAACACATCTAGAGCCTGTTTACTGCATTTCCTGTGTTGCACAATTTAAAATCGTTTTTTCTTTAAAAACTGCATTTTACCTGATTTTGGCCTAGCACTCAAGTGTGGGATCATTTATTGCACTGTTGTGATTATTTTGCTGCTTGTGTATCTCTGCTACCTTTAAACTACAACAAAAAGAAAAAAACAAAAAAATCTTGCTTTTTTCCCACTTTCTGAAAGTTAAGAAAGTTCAATGACAGATTTGCTGTTCTGAACTGTTTGGAAGTTTCTAGAAGGCCAGTGCTTGTCACTGGCCTTCTAGAAAGGGAAGTCTCTGTGTTCACCAGTGGGAGTGGTTAACACTGAACAGCCTGCCTGTCCCTGGAGGAGTGGTTACTACCTAGAAGCTGTAGTTTTATTGGCCATTTTGGGTCAATTCTAAACTCCTTGATCTCTCTCTCTTAAAACCCTACAACTCTCTTTTTGCGCGGTTTTGCACACTGAGCAGCATCGGGCAGCGCCGCCTAAACAGGTTTAAACTATTCCAGGCTCCACAAAGTCTGCTCTTCGCTTTTTCCCTTAGAACTGTTCAAACTCTCAAAGTAATCACTCTATTATCTTTCTAAAGCCCTGCACTTGCTCAGCTCTTATAAGGAAACACTAACTAACTAAAGCACTACACCCTCCTTGACTTCTCATAAGTATTAGGCTCCCGATTGGTTCTTCCTGATCAAGTGAAAAATCAGTTCCCTTCCCTAATCTCATCAGTAAAAAGATAGTTCCCTATACTAATCTGGTATGTCCAAGGGTCAGTTTCAAGGTTACTCTCCTGTCCAGCTGGTGAATCTGGGAATTTTGAGGCAATGTTACAATTGCCTTATGTAAGCAGACAACCCTCTCCTCCTTCCAACAAACTCTAATAAATGTGAGAGATGCAGTTACACAGCCAAACTGGAGGCAGAGCTCTCTCAACCCAAGACTGGCACAGTCAGTCAGGAGGAAAAGGTAATCGCCCACACCACAAATCCAGTCTCACACAGACCTATTGCATCTGCATACCCGACACATAAACACACAAAAACATACTCGGAGGCTCTAAATAAAAATCTGCCTAAACAGCAAAGACCTCCTAAGCAGATATCCAAGCAACAGCCACCCCTCAACAATACCCATGAATCACATATCTCACAAAATCAGTGTGCCTCACAGTCACAGCCCTTAAGGCCAAACAACAAACCAAATACACTTGTTATAGTGGACTCTATTGTCCAGCACACTGACGTCCCACTCCCCAGACTGAACAAGGAGAAGGTCACTGTAAGCTGCCTGTCAGTTGCCAGGATCCGCCACATAATGCAAGCACTCGGGTCACTCCAAAGTGTGTACAAGTATGACTCCGTCATTGTCCATGCTGGTGTGAATGACCTGAGATGTACCTCCCTGGACTACATTAAAAGAGACATAGAGGAGCTCTCTGACCATGTATCCCAGGCAGGTATGACCCTGACCTTGAGTATCATCTTGCCCTCACCAAGAATGATGCCACAGTATAAATACAAAATGATCAGTTTCAACAATTGGCTAAAGTATTGGCATCATTCAAAGGGGATCCAGTGTCTGTCAGCCTGGGATGACATGCTTGACAAGCCACATTGCTTTGCTAGAGACGGCTTGCACCTGTCACCCTTAGGCTTTCATATACTGGCCAAGGCTCTTGCCACCTCCATAGTGCCTTTTTTAGGCAAGGCTCAAAGGACAAACTCACCTCCATAGACAACCCAAGGATAAAAAAACTAAAGGTAATGCTACTCAATGCCAGAAGTCTAAACCTCAAGATGCACGCACTCGAGGCTCTCCTCAGTATGGAGAAAATCGATGTCTGTGTAGTAACAGAAACCTGGGTCAAGGCTCCTGAGAGCACCCCAGCACTACCAGGTTATAACTCATACCATGCGTTTCGGCCCCAAAACTCGGACCGAAGCACAAAAGGAGGGGGAGTATCTATATTCATGAAAGATACCTACACCTCCAGGTTAGCGGCACTGCACGAAGCAACGGAAACCATCCATGTGCAACTAACAGCAGGCAAAACTGCCTTTCAGTTTGTAGCCTGCTACAGAACACCCTCCCTATTACAGGAACCCCACTTGGCATTCCTGAGAACACTGGAGAATATGAAGGTCTCTCCAAACACTATGTTATTGGGTGACTTCAACTACCCAAACATTGACTGGGAAAACTACTCAAGCCCAAACACCCTCGCCCAACGATTCCTTGAATTTATAAACTCTAACGCAATAGCACAACTGGTCAACACTCCCACAAGAAGGAACAACATATTGGACCTGGTCATCACCAACATGGGGACTCTATGTTCCACACCAGAGGTAAACCCCTCATTGGTAGGGTCAGACCATAAACAAATTTCCCTGGACATCCATATCCTGTCCCCACCCCCAGCCAAGGAAATCACTGTAAAGAATTTCTCAAAAGCCAACTTTGCACTTCTCAAGACTGAGGTGGAATCCTTCAAAGCCCCTGGGCCAGAGGATAATACAGCCCAATCCGCAGAATCCTTTACAAATGCATTCTATGAGCACCTGCAGGAATGCATGGATCATGCTATCCCAAATAATACCAAGACTCACTCCTCCAAAAACAGGAGACCGGTCTGGTGGACCCCAGCCATAAATAAACTATACAACAGAAGGAGGAAGCTACTACATGATAGAGTAAAATCCCAAAAAAGGAAGGCATCTCTGATCAGTATTAGCAAGAAACTTCGATCCCTCATAAAATCATCAAAGGCCAGTTTCAAAAGAAAAATTGCCCTAGACACTAAAGATAATCACAAGACCTTCTTTAGTTATGTCAGGAACATGGGCGGAAACTCCCAGATATGCTCTGAATTGTTGCATAATGGTACAAAATATACTGAACCTACAGACATAGCCAACATCCTGACAGACAGATTCAGCGCAAATTTCTCCCTCCCTTCCCCCCCAAAGGAGCAAATGCCTATCCCAACTGAATGTAACCTGCCTGATATCACAGATGCACAGGTGAAAGCTGCCTTCTCCAAAGCAAAAAACACAGCATCTATGGGACCGGATGGTGTCCCAGGCTGTGTCTTACATGAGCTCCAAGAAGAACTGAACCCTCACATTAAGTCACTGTTCAAACTTAGCCTTACTACAGGATATGTACCCAAAGAATGGCGTACAGCTACAGTGGTCTCACTCCACAAAGGTGGTGCCACAACAGACCCTGGAAACTATCGGCCAATAAGCCTGACTAGTCTGGTCTGTAAAGCTATGGAGCATATCATCATGGAACTCATAAACAAAGACATTGGAAGCCTCCAGACACTGGACTCTACCCAATTTTGCTTTGTTAAGGGCAGATCTTGCCTCTTAAACCTAGTTGATTTCTTTGAAACAGTTACCAAAGCCATAGATGAGGGCAAGGTAGTCCACACAGCCTACCTGGACCTCGCAAAAGCCTTCGACACAATACCCCACTCGGGCATCATAAATAAGTTTACCAGCTTAAATATCAACCCCTATATCACAAGATGGGTTGCAAACTGGCTCAGAGATAGAACCCACATGGTCAGAATTGCAGGTGCCATGTCCGAATCCAAACCAGTTACAAGTGGCGTCCCACAGGGCTCAGTTCTGGGACCTCTCTTGTTCGGTATATACTTCTCTGAGGTTCAGGCTAACATGGGGGGATTATGGCTGACAAAGTTTGCAGATGACTGCAAACTGGGGGCCATAATCGAATCTCCAGCTGACACAAGCATCCTCCAAAAGGGTCTCACAGAGACGGATGCTTGGTGCCAGAGCCACGGCCTCAAGCTAAATGCTAAAAAGTGCATAGTCATCCACTTTGGGAAAAACAAGGTGCCCACAAATTACCACATAGGTGGTAATCCATTAAGTACAGAAGAAGTAATTAGAGATTTGGGGACCAACGTAGATAGTAATCTCTCCTTTGATAATCACGTTGCCAAAGTTGTTAGAAAGACCTTCTATATAGCCCACCCTATCACGAAAGGGTTCGCATCTAGATCAAGAGAGGTCATTGTGCCCCTCTACCCGTCACTCATCAGGCCCATAATTGAATACAATGCCCATTTTGGGATGTACCTTACCCGACACCTGCAGCAACTGGAGAGACCCCAAAAGTACCTCACCAAGAGGATCATGGGCTACAAACAGATGTCCTATGCAGCTCGACTAAAGAAACTCCAGCTCTACTCAGTTGCTTACCACCTACTCAGAGGCGATCTATGCCTGACGTACAAAGCCATGTCAAACCCAGAATTAATGGACATGATCCACCTCAAAAAATCCAAGTCCCTTAGAGCTACACGCTCCAGGAACCTAAACCTCAGCACAAAAATAACAGATTCATTTCCCAGAGGCTCCCCTCACTCTGGAATAGAATCCCAATTCATGTTAGACATAGCCCCTCGCTGACCCTCTTCAAGCGAAATCTGGACGCGTGGATGGGAAATCGCAAATTCACCCCTGGGATCTCTTCTGTGTTCCTGCTAGACAGAGGCACAGTAAACTAATATTAAAAGGGTACCTTCTGTGACCTACTTTACAGAGGCACAGTAGGCTAATCTAATAGGGAGGCGGAAGCCAAATACACTCTGGCTAGACTTATAAATGCCCTAGGGCAGATAGCCTAGTATCTACCTATGAACCTATGAATCAATAGATTTATATTATATCCTTAAAGTGCAGTATTATGAATGCTAATTGAGCAGCATTTTTCTGTCCCTTGAGAACGATTTTCATTTTGTTACAGTGAACAGCAACTAGCAGCCTTAGCTCATTTTCTAAACACAGCCAATATCTTGGCAGCACTGCTTAATTCTCATCAGAGGTATCTGCTCCACCCTTCCATGAATTGTGCATAGTGCAGTTCCCCAGCTATCTACAAAACTAGTCAAACTAAAATATAAAGGTTGTTCAGTCATTAATGCAAATGGACTGACTTTTGACAGATTGTGCTTACAAGGAAACTATCACAAACATGTTTTTCTTTTCATACTTTTTTTTCTTTCTCTTACCTTTTCTCTCTTTTCCTAAATGCAACCCGTACATTATGCATGACAAAACTGTGAGTTCTCACCATCATCATAGGCTTCTTCATGCGGTATTTACTCTGGAGTTCACTTGCACTTCAGCAGCTATTTTTTTGCCCAGGGAAGTGCTGCAGTCCATATAGTATGATGCTACATTGCCTATCCCACACAGTGACTGATTACATAAACCATATTTCTTATAAACATGGAGCAAGCTGATATCACCTCTGCACACCTATCCAAACAAGAGCAATGCCAATAGACACAACAGTTAACTTCATCTCATATATTTACTCACCCTCATATCCAAAGGCTCTAAATCTGTTGCCATGATGCTTTACTCTGCCCTCTCACAGGTGAGGAAAACAGTCAAACTTATGAAGAAAACTTAAAATATATTAGTACTATTAACTAGTGACCTGGGCTGCATATGGGATTAAGTTACAAACCTCAGTAGCTCCCTAAACTAAGTTGCACTGACCACACATGGCTAATGTGTCAGATAAAGGCTGGCAATTGTTATTCACTAGCACCTCATGTCTTGCAAACACCTTTCTTACACTTGGGAACCAACCCAGCACAAGTAAAGCTCCTTTTCACACCAATATTACCAATAACAAGAGGGTACCTTGCAACTTGCCAAAACCTCTAACACTTTGAAATCATCCCAGCAACAAGTAACGGTCCCTCTTACAACACCATCAACAAAGACAATACAAAGAACTACAGACACCACAATGTGAATAAACAACACCACCACCTCACACACTATGAAACAGTGCCCAGTCACACAGAAACTCTAAAAAAGGAGGGCCTAATAAAATCAAGATCTAGCTTTAAAAAAATGAGGGGAATTTAATGATGGCAGTAAAATGAACTGTCCAAACTGCCATAAAGCCGCACCAAAGTACACAAGAAATCTTGTGAACACCATGTTTCCCTGCAGACAGCAAAATACATTTCAAACTTCTGGCCCCCGACAAGAATCATAAAACCAAGGATTTCTAATGCATAACAACCATCTTACAGCACTGATAAGAGAGAAGAAAAAAAATATTAACTCAATTTCACCATACCTACCCAAATTAATCTGAGACCTCCATGTTCCTCAATTACCTACTGGTCATTACAGATGTACTCCTTGCAGTAGAAAGATCGCACCTAAATCTGATTCTACTTCACCAGTTACACTCACATAAACTCCCTAAGTCTCATCCTACACCTATGTCACTTCCCTAACCTTCCTCATATTAAATTAACCCTTCCCTTCCCAGAGGCTTTGCGAAACTTTCCTTACTTCCTAGCCTTAACATCCTTCCCCAGTCAAAACCCCACACCTCCATTTAACTTTCTCAACCCATAAACACTGAAGATGACTCTGAACAAATTGGATTGTTCGCAAACCTCACTTATTTCTGAGCAAAAAAAAGTAAATAGTTTCTGGATGGTGGTGATGCCACCTTAAACTACACCAACAATGTAATATTTCTTATGTAAATGTGAGATTCAGCAAGACATTATGACTAAGTACAGATGATATGTATTTATTTATTTAGTTATTTATTTTTACTTTATTACATTATTTCTTTCTTTTTTCATTTGTCAGCAATGCAGTTCATTTGCAATATCATTGCTTTTGAATAAGATATAAAATGTATTTCCTGTAAAACCTCACATTTTACATTTTTTTTCATGTTTCATTAAAGCACACAACTGCCAAAATCAGAACTGTCTTATTAGAATAACTGGCTACCCTAGCTACCAGTGTGTGGCACTGATTCAGTATACAATAATATGGCATGAATGGCACTTCAATTAAAATTAAACTTGTAGTGTGTAAAATCCTTTACTAGTATCATCTGAAGCATAGTGAATTTGTTTTATTTTTCTTGTGGTAACCAATGCAAGTTAATGCAGCCTTAGCCACTGATCTCAGAAGCCACAGGTGGTCTCCTTCTCTGATATTAGTATGATCTTGCCACTATCAACAAAGAGAAATGGGGGACCTACAGGCATAAATGACCTACAGTTAAAATGAGAGAGGTTAGAAAGATATCAAGTCCAGAGATGTGAGACACAAAACATATGCTAAAAATATTACTTACTGATAAGAAAGTATTATTTAAAAACATCTTTGGGCACTCATCCATTAATCTCTTGGTATCCCTACCTGTCAGTCTAACTATAATGCCATTATTGCTCTAGTAATGCCCCAACACATTAATCTTGTTGACATTTTGCTTGGTAAAGCACGTAGAATATTGATGCCTTGCTCTGACGTCCTTAGCTGGACAAGAGGACAGCTCTCAGGCATGCTTACTGCAATATTGTTCAAAAGCACAGTGATTTTTAACAATGATTCATGGAGATAATTTATATATATATATCCTTAGAGTAGAAAAATGTAGAATGCATCCTGATTACAATGTGTTATTAAAGAATACTATCTGCTTACAGTACACACCTTACTTTCAAAACATGACTTTGATGCCAGCCATATGCATTTCCCCAATACTTATTTTGGGTAGTGAACTAACAGCTTGGTGTTGTCTTGTATTCTGGCTGAGGAGACAGTACCTTTTGACAGTGGTTTGCTTTATTTAAAGGCTTACAATGAGCTATGTGACTCTGCTCCACTCAAAGATACACAACTGCACACACACACACACACACACACACACACACACACACACACACACACACACACACACACACACACAGGTATATTCCTGCAGCTGTAGATATAAGTTCTTGTAAAGTGCTTTAAACTTTGAGTTTCTATAGTTAAAAAGCAGAGACGTTTGTGTGTGTGTGTGTGTGTGTGTGTGTGTGTGTGTGTGTGTGTGTGTGTGTGTGTGTGTGTGTGTGTGTGTGTGTGTGTGTGCGTGTGAGAAAGAGAGGGTGATATTCATAGTCATTTCAGATTATGTAAAATCAATCAGTGCTGTTCAAAGAGGCCATTTAGTTTAACACATGATGCCCCATGGATAAACTTAAGCACAAGAGCAAATAATGAGATGTAAATAAAAAATATGTAAATCCTCATATGCTAATAAGTCTTTCTCCTGCTTGTTTGGCATTCATAGTCATAATCTGACTTGACTCATTTCTTCTTTGTCCCCAGATTCATTATAAATGGTAGAATCTTGCATTTTGCATATACTTTGCAGTTGGTGAAAGTGTTTTCCTTTGCTTGTTAGGACTGCTATTTCCCAGTATGAGCTGCTTGTCGTGAACGAGTCAAAACTGCTTTCACTCAGTGGCACTTGCCAACCAAGAAGGCAGAAATATCGACAGTGAATAACTCATCATAATTTTGATAATCCGAAGATACTTGATAGATTTAGAGTTGTTAAGGATATTGCAATGGTCTTAGTGAGCATGTACGTCCCAACAAGGGTACTGAGGGGACATATGGCCTTCCTATCCCACTTCCAGAGACAGACTGAGGATATGGGCATCTTATAGACCTCTGCCTCAAGGACATTTCAGGAGATCCTTGACTTACTTTTGTCATCAGTGAATCAGTACATCTATTTCCTAGTGTCACCTCAAGACCAAGCCAGGACTGTGTGTGCTTTTTATAGGATAACAGGTTTTGCTGAGGTGCTCTACATAATAGATTGCACCCATGCTGAAAATATGGCCAATTTGGTCCATAGAGGAGCCCTACTGCAATAGGAAGGCCTACCACGTCATCAACTGCTAGGTGGTATGTGATGCATCAGAGTGTATCAGTCATGTGTCTACCAGCATGCAGTGCAAACAATTCCCATATCTGACTAAGTAGCTCACTCTATTACCCCTTCCTGCATGGGAAGATGTCCAGTGGCCATCTTTTTGGTAATTGTATTTTTTTTTTGTTTTAATTATTTAAGTTGTTTTTCATCATAAAATGTACTTCTTAATCCTAAATCATCTTTTCTTTGTTTTGTCTGTACCCTTTCTGTCTCTCTCTCTCTCTCTCTCTTTTTCCACCCAAATGTGATTCTGTATATCCACTGAAGCCATAACTCCAGTAGTGCAGCTACGATTGACTAAGAGGAGCACCTGCCCTGAGCATAGAGTGATTGGGATGTGCAAACAGCTGAACCCAATGTCTCTTTTAAAAGCCGGTATTGCATTTGTGGTCAAACCTGAGCACTGTTGTGCTGTGGTCTAAACTGTAGCAAGCAGTTTGCCATAGTTTAAAATTTCTTTCGTTTTTTTTTTTTTGTTTTATACTAAAACCTGAACATTGTCGACTCTGTGCATGCAGGGTATAAACTACATTTTTTGCAAGCAATTACCAGCTACAGTTTAAAAAGAAGAAGATTTTGTATGTGAAACATGAGCACTGTAGTGCTTTGTGCAGGCAGGGTATAAACTGTGGAAACTGTTTGTTACATTTGTAGTATGTGTGTTATGCATCTGACCACTTGGTTGGTGTGCCAGTAGAAAGAATGTCTATTTTTTTTCATTGCTCTTGAATGGAAGAGCTAGGGGTGTTTACAATGTAGTGATTGGCTTATTACAGTGAAGTGTTTTTTTTTCCTGGGACACTGGTTCACAGTACCGGCCCAGTGCACTAGCTGAACCAGCTATGTTTCTGCATGACTCATGAATGACACCAGTGAGAAATTGAATCAGACCTGCTGAAAATAATTTTAATACAGTCTGCACCAGACCCATATTCTCGTTGAAAGAGTACATGGTATGCTAAAAAGCAGATTCAGATGCTTGAGTGAGTCTAGGATGCCCTTAAGTATGTCCCAGCTATTGCATGCATAATGTTTGCCATGTGCTGCATTCTGCACAAGATGACCTGGTCTGGTGGTGAAGTGACCTATTCTGTCACTGAAGCTCTAAGTTCTAGTCCTACTTTCATTAATGATGACCAGTCAGCAGCACTTGAAAGAGACTATTACGTGACAGGCTTGAGCATGACATATAACTGCACAGATAAAGAGGGGGAATCTAGTGCAGAACTATGGACCATGCCATTCATATTAGTGATTTCTTTCTTGTAAAAAACACATAGAGTTTAACTGATGCATTCAGTGATATGTGTGGCCTATGCTGTGTGGTGCATGATCTTCTATTGCTATGCATCAGACATTGTCGGTTTCCGGCATGTAGCCCGCAAGACAATTCCCTGTGAGCTACATCGCCGAACCCAAATGGCTGCAGCGGCACTTTGCCATAGTGCAATACGGCTGAAAAGCCTAGCTGCTGCAGCTGTAATCTATGTACGGGCAGAGACAGCTGTACCGGATGTGTAACACATTCCTTATTTACATTCAAGGAATGCATTTATTTAAGTATTTATTTATTATGTTGTCAGACTCTCAACAAAATAAATAAATAAGTATTTATTATTAAGTATTAAGTATTTATTTATTATGTTGACAGACAAAATAAATAAATAAGTAAATAAATGCATTCCTTGAATGTAAATAAGGAATGTGAGCACCATCCGCAACCTCTCTCCCCCCCATACATTGATTACAGCCGCAGCGCTAGAGATTGTGTAACTAAGTATGGACATACTGAATCTCGTGAAGTGTAATATTTAAGAAAAGGTGTTATTTCACTATTTATCATGAGTTGCGATTGTTTGCACTTGAAGCAATAATATGACACAAAAAAAAACTAAACAGCACAACAAACCCTTTGAAATTACTAAATTACAAAAACTATTTTAAAAAACAAAAAATAACAATGGATTTGAAAGATAATAAAATGACTCTTCTCCCCAGAATGCTATATATTTTCAATTTCAGATAGGATTGGGGAAATTTTTTTGAGATGTATTATACAGTGATTCAGGCTAATAGGATTTTAAGGGTGTCTTACTTGGACAGTGAAAATAGAAAATGGATACCCAAATGGGTTCTGCTAAATTATAAACATATAAAAGGGAAGGGACTTAATGTTAAAGCTGTACCATTTTGAATATAAAAACATTGAGTAAATATGAGTTAATGGAACACATCAAGGTATAAACTCTGTTTGCCTCCTTGAACCTTTTAAAATATATGATGATGTTTCAACCGTTTGATGGAAATCCTAATATAACTATTGGTAATCAACTGATAGACTTAAAGAAATATCCATTTATTAAGGAATTAACATAAATTATTTTACCAGTTCTGAAATAAAAATAAAATGGCAAAGAGAGAAAATATAATAATCATATTCTGTTATCCAAATATTGGAGAAATTGCCATCATCCTATACGACAGTAAAATAGTAGGGCGTTAACTTAACATTAAATCAATTGATATTTAACAATGCATATTATACCCATCTAACACTTCATAAATTTGATTCAAAAGTCACCTAAATGTCCACAGTGTGTAGATCAGACAGCAGACCTGTTACACATATTCTGGAGTTGCAAGTGCATTTATAAATTATGGAATTCTTTAAAGTTACAACTAAAAAAATGGGTTACCAAAACTCAACCTCTCCTGGGAATTTCTGATTCTACATATTCCCACGGAGAATTTGGACAAAACAAAAAGATTGTAATTATGAATATTAGTTTACTAATGAAATCATATATAGCCACAAATTGGTTGAACCCAGCACAGGTGTGGCAAAAATTCAGGCTGTTTAGCGATTAAGCATATATTAAAATTGTTAATTAGAAATAATAAGAAAAGTATAAACAGCATAAAAATTTGGGAACAAATCTTTAATATTATTTTGGTAGTGGTTCCTATCCACTTTCCGTCAGGACATTCTGTATGTGTACCAACACATTCTTGGATTAGATAGAAAATGTAGAAATAATACAAATTATTGGCTTGAGTTGGTTTATAATTGTCTATTGTAGATGCTTTTATGTTTAATTTTTTGTGATTTTATTTTCCTGTACTTGGTTAAAATGATATTTATTCTTAATGTATTATAGGGAAATTCAAAATGGAACTAAAACATTGGAAGCAATATTGTACATAATGTAAATAGTGTGTGAAATGTATAATGGTTTGGCAAAACAATAAAAATGATTATTGAAAAAAAAAAAGCAATGTATGACATGCTAATATTTTCTTATTTTAACTATTGCATATTCAAAATGATTTAATATTCTCTCTGAAAGTACTGAGTATCAGATTATTTCATTTTCCCATACTCAAGTTATGTCCTCAGAGACAAAATCAGTATTTGTGCAGTGTTGAGAAGTGCTGAGGGTGAAGTGGCAATAGTACTGGTTTACATGGTAGTATACTCAGGTAATATTTTTTATTGTAAATTGTGCTTCTCTTCATTGTGTATAATATTTGTTTTATGTTCTGGGTAATTTATTATCTGTTGACTGGAAAAGTCTGACTTGATATGTGTCCATTTTCATTAGAGGCCCGGGGAGAAAAGCTCCAAATCTGGCAACATGGTTGTAACAACTGGAGAGCTTATTTAGTTCAGTTTTTGCCAAGTTAGTCAGTATAGGAGAAGCATATAAGAGGGTAGAAAGTAGGTGGGAGTGGGCAATGGTAGTTCTGGCAGTTGAGGTAAGACATGCAAAGTTTCTATATAGGGAGCCCAGTTTTTTATTAGTGTTTTTTATTGTTTGATTTACATGCAGATAAAATTTGAGGTTGTTGTCTATTATTATAGCTAGTAATTTGGTGCTAGTATCTGGGTAGTTTGCAGTACCATTGTTAGATATAACTGTGAAGGTAATTAATGGTGTCTGATGGGTGGTGGTGAACAGCAGTAATTTGGTTTTATTGGGGTTTAGTATTAGACCATGGTTAGAGAACTATTTCTCACTAGTTTTAAATGTGGATTGGGTCATAGTCTGGAGGTCCTGTGGGGTACTGGCTGAACAGATGAAGGTCAAACTGTCTGCATATTGTATGCATGAAGCATTTGGGGTGAATGTGGGGAGGTCATTTATAAAGATGGAAAAAAGTAACGAGTCTAAGATGGAGCCTTGAGGAACTCCTATAGTAACAGGTAAGAGGGAAGGCTGTTGGTTTTGCCACAGAACAGCCTGGCATCTGTCCATCTGTCCTGCAGGTAGTGTTGGAACCATTGGATGGATTGGTGATCAAGGGATAAGTTTTTTAGAGCAATAATAAGTAGCTGGTGACTGACCATGTCAAAAGCTCTGGAGAAGTCAAGGAATAGGGCAGATGAGAGTTGGGCATTATTTCTATTATAATTAATGGTGTTAGTAATTGTTTAGCTATACCATTGTTAAATAGAAACTATTCATAATGGGAAGGCAATTAATGGTTCAAATCAGTGCAATTTGAATGTTATGATATACAGCTTTCTTTCCAGATAGTTCCTTTAATGGCAAACACTACAGTTACTGAACTGAAATACATTCAGATGTTAAGTGTCTTAATACTGAGTTACATTCTCCACTCACATATTCTGCAGTATTTTTTAATTGTTATTTTTTTTCTTAACAAATCATTGCCTTTCAAGTTAAACATGGGCATTTCTGTGTAGAAGTCAGATTGCATGTACATGAAATATGTAGCCTGAAACAGAGTAGGTCAAGGTCAAAGGTGTCATACATGACATCTCCTAAAGATAAGGTAGGTGAAGATGCATGTGGTCTTGATGAGGAGCTATCATACAAGATGGATGGTAACATGTAGAGACTTCATGACCTACCTGATATAGATGATCCTGCAGACATGGATCTGACAGTACTGTGGGACAAAGACCTTGAATGAGTGGCTCTGCTGTACGTAGATGAACCCTTATGTGGTCTCAATTAATTCTGTTGTGTTTAGATCCCCCTAGTTTCAAAACTTTCCTGAGAAGCACTCATAGTGTAATGTGATGTGAGGCATATCACATTGCATTCATAGTATGATGTGAAATGCCTGTACATCTCTGCACAGTGGCTCATCCTCTTACCATTCAGCACTACTCTTACTTTAGTCTGGTAGGTCCTCTTTTGTGTAGGAATACATGGAGATGAACATGGATGCATGTTATGTGACCAACCTATGAATCAATGTATGTATGGCATTACCCCTTTTCTCTGCGATTTCCATGTTTATAGGTTCATAGGATGATAATAGTCTGTTGGCCCATAGACCCTTATAAGCCTTGCCAAAAATTTTGTTCATGTTCCCACAAAGTCAGCACCTGTTTTCCCTGTCCAGCAGGGACACAGGTGGGATCCAAGGGGTGTATTTTTTGTTTCCCATCCAGTTGTCCAAGTTCTTCATAAAGAGGGTTAGTGAGGTACTCTGCATGTCATAAAGAGGGAGTATATTCCACAGATGGGGGAGTCATTGGGACACAAATCTATCCCACCAAGTTCTATTAATGTCACGGACTAGGTTGAGGCCTTGTGTGCAGGTTGCACAAGTGGAGTTTGGCTTACAGATATGCAGCAATTCCATCAAGGCTGAGTCTGAGAAGGCCTTGTGTGCCAGACAAGGTAATCTCTGTGCAGTCTGTACAAGACTGAGTAGAGGGACAGGACTTTTATCCTATCTGTATAGGACAGATGTTTGAGACCCTGGATTATCCTGGTCAGGAACCTCTGTTGTCTCTCCAGCTGCTGCATGTGCTTGGCAAGGTACATGCCTAAGAGGGCATTGCACTCAATAATGAGTCTGATAAGGGAGGAGTACAGGGATGTTATGACCTCCTTGTTCCTGGATAAAATACCCTTACTTATGAGGTCGGCCATGTAGAAAGTCTTCCGTACAATGGAGGCAATGGTGGTCAAAAGTCAGGTTGCTATCAACCTGGGTTCCCACGTCCCTCACGCATGATTATGTACTTACTACATTGTTATTAATGTGATAATTAGTGGGGATGTCATTTTCCCGAAAGGTGACAATGATGCATTTCTTAGCATTCAGTTTTGGGCCATGCTTCTGGCACCAGTTATTAGTTTGGGTAAGGGCCTCTTGGAGGATTTCACATCACTAGTGGAATTTAAAACAGTGCTCAGCTTGCAGTCATCTGCAAACTTGGTCAGCTACAGACCACTGGTTTTGGCTTGCACCACAGAAAAGTATATCCGAAACAGTAGAGGTCCAAAGACGGATTCTTGAGGTACACCACTCATTATGGGTCTACTACTAGAGGTGGCTTCCCCTATTTTGACAGAGTGGTTCTATCAATGATGTGGTGCTGGAAATAATCACCCACACCCTGGAAGAATCCAAACATTTCTAGATGACTTTCTGTTGCAGTGCACTGAGCCTTAATAATGTCATGGCACATTTGCTGCTGGGCAGCCAATGCTGTATGCATTTCCTACATATGTACTCCATGCACCCCTTTGTAAATATGTTACTGCGAATGCTGTTACCTCTGAATTTCTGCCATCTTCCAGAAGTTGTTCCTGTGAATTTAAGGATACTGTTGTAGAGGTGCATGTTTTTTTTCCTCTACAACTTGAAGTATAATCTCATTATTCACTTGACTTTGTGGCTCCCAGTTGATATGTCAGTACTCAAAATGCTGAGTGCCAACAAGCGAAAAAAAAAAAAAGAAGAAAAGAAAATTGCTCTTCTACTTAAAACTTCTTTTTGCAGGAGGAGCAAACCCTTCTGCATACCCACCCCTCAGCTTATATATATACCAACTCCAAGATTAACATACCTCAGAGAAAAGGGAATATTTTGAGTAAGGGCATCTCAGACTTAATATATGTAAGTCCAATCCTTCAGTCATTGAATGTCTGCATTTCAAATGGTTGCCAACTTTGTAATCTAGTGTCACTTTCTTCAGTTACTAAAATGTTGTGGGGTGTGAGATCCAGTCATTAACCTTGTTGAGGGTGTGTCACATTATTCAGGCTGCCTCATAAATATAACTATGTTATCATAATCAACAACAGCATTCATTCTGCTGCTGTTATTCTACAAATGTGTTGACATAGTAGAACTGTTTGTTTACACTGTTGACCCTGTAAAGAAAGAATGAAATACATTACTAGTCAAATACTGGATTGTACTGCTGAATGCTGAATAATGAAGTGTGGAAGACACTTACTATTCACACTCTGTTCCTTGTCTTTATGTTCAGAGGAATAAGACTTTAATAGTAATTGTCATGAGTTGCATGTATTGGTTCCATTTCAGAATTCATTTCTCTATGCAAAGATGCTACTAACAAAAGAAAACACTGAGTTGAAATCAAGCAGTTTTAATATAAGTTTAGTACTTTTGACTTGCAAGTTACAAGTGACTCAGGACAAATACAAGTCTCTACTGTAATAAATTTAAACTCCAATTAAAAAAGCTGACCACAGTATATCACTTGACAACAAATATGCTTTTCTTAAAATTTAAAAATATTAAAACAGAATCAATAATCTTATTAAAACTCAATTACAAAAATAAATTATTTGTAAAGTTTTGATTCTTAGTGTACAGGTAATTTATTATACTGATTTATTTTTATCAAGAATATTGAAAGTGCTAAATTTGTTATATTATCTATGCCTGCCTCCAACACAGTGTTTTGTTTTGTTAAAAAAATCTTTGTATAAGTGCAAGTATGTAGCTATAAGTAATCCAAATGTATGAGTAGGTATAAACATATTTGTAAACAGAAATGTATCTTTATATAAATATGGCACACTTATATGCTGATGTGCATTTGTTTATAAGTACATATGTATGCATATGAGTGAAGAACTATGTGCATGTACATATATATATCTTTTTAAAATATTTAACTGTGCACGAGTATTCTTACAAATATTTTTTATGTACATGTTTGTGTGTGTGTGTGTGTGTGTGTGTGTGTGTGTGTGCATCTATATTTATGTTTATATATAATATATATGTATATATATAGATATATATATATATATATATATATATATATATATATATATATATATATATATATATATATATATATATATATATATATATATATATATATATATATATATGGGTCCCTATCAGAAACTCAAAATTGATATGGTTGAGATCATATGATCGATTTTCAGAAAACTCAAAGCTTTTGAACTTTTGAATGGCGATCATGGTAAAGTGAGGATCAGGGAATTTACCACTGTAATACGATCTTGGAGTTGGCATATATAATATGCAGAGGGTTAGGCTGTTTGTCTTCCTGCAAAAACATAGAAAAAAGGTAGATTTGTGTTATTTGTTTGCAGTTCATGTTTTTGGAAACTCGATCATAACATCTCGACAATATGAATTTTGAGTTTTTGAATACTCGATCTTCTAACATAGAGTCATTTCTTTCTCTCTCTCTATGCATATTTTTCTTCTTCTTTCGGCTTTTCCCAGTTAGGGGTTGCCACAGCAGATCACCTTGTCCACTCATGATTGGCAGTGGTGTTTTAAGGTGTCGAGTTGCCAGCCTGGCACCCAACCTTCCACAGAAGGCACACACATGCACACATTCACACCTAGGGCCAATTTAGAGTGTCCAATCCACCAACAGCATGTCTTTGGGATGTAGGAGGAAACCGGAGCACCCGGAGGAAACCCACACTGCCACAAGGAGGGCATGCAGACTCCTCACAGAAGGCACCACAGCTGAGGATTGAACCGGAGAACCTCTTGCTGTGAGGTGGCAATGCTAACCACTGCACCACCGTGGCCACCCTCTCTCTTTATGTATATATCTATATATATATATATATATATATATATATCTATATATATATATATATATATATATATATATATATATATATATATATATATATATATATATATATATATATATATATATATATATATATATATATATATATATATATATATATATATATATATATATATATATATATATATATATATATATATATATATATATATATATATATATATATATATATATGTGTGTATATATATATATATATATATATATATATATATATATATATATATATATATATGTATATGTATATATATATATATATATATATATATATGTATATATATATATATATATGTGTGTGTGTGTGTGTGTGTGTGTGTGTATATATATATATATATATATATATATATATATATATATATATATATATATATATATATATATATACGGATTCACTTCATAATCTTGAATTACTGAAATCACGAAATTCAGTAACCTGACTATGAAGTCGAACCATTCACAGCACCGAAACTCACAATCCCGAATCACACAATCACAAGCATACATACCTCATACACCACTTAACATACACACCATTCCACCCACAGCACACAAACCAAACAACCCTCCACTACATATAAGCAGGGGGGCAAGCCCCCCTGCACCCCCATTTGGGGGGCTGTGCCCCCCCACTTATATATACCAACTCCGAGGTCGCACATAACATCAAAATAAAAACACACACCACGCCATCCTCTACTCGCTCACAGACAAATACACATCACACATGCACAAACACCAACAAATCCAACACTCACACTCACACTTACACCTCCCTACCCTTACCCACACACACAATGTACAAAAACACAAACAATCACTCACTTATTTGCAATTTCAGGCACCATAACTCTACACTCGATGTACTGGAAATGCATAAGCGCAGATTCAAGATATTCCAATTCACTCTTATGCACTTTCGGCATTCTGGTTTTCAGCTTCATGGTCTTGCATTACTGAATTTTGAGAAAATATTAACTGCATTTATAAGATGGCTGATCTCAATAAACCACCACACCCTAGACCAAGAGGAAGTGGAGTGGAGATGGGGTTAAAGTAGGAAATGGAAAATGAATGACCAGCACAGGGGATACTGAGAAATGCAGAGCTTCATTAATTCTGTATACATTTCCACTTATTTCCCTTATTTGCTTACGCTTTTCAGCACCAAATTAGCATAGCTGACATTGACATGAAATATTTCAAGAACATCCATCTGTAACAGTAAATAAGTTTTGTTTAATACAGTTTGAACTAGAAGGATGTCATAACTTCATTTTAGCTGAAATATTCTTTATGTACGTTTATAGTTTATATACAACATATCTGTTTGAGGAGAAGTTAAAAGTAGAGCTAATTCACACGACATTACTTAAAACTGCAAGTAGGTTATATAAGGCATAATGGAAAGCCGCAACTAGAACAAAATTGTATAAACAGGTTGTAGAAATGACCCATCCTCCAAAGAAGCATGCAATGCACAGACAAAAAGATGTAACAACTGGAAAAAAATCATGCTGTCGTACTTCAACCTGCATTGAAGAAGAACTCCTTATTATTACAGGTGGATTAGGTACAATAAATCTATGAAAATATTTGCTTTCCTGTTTTATCTGCTTAATAAAGGAAGGTACATAGCAAAACCCAACAGAAATGTGCACAGAAATAATTGCACATATTTTGCAAGTCCAATAATAACTTAAATGTCTTGCCAAATATTAAATATACCCCAGGATTTAATAAAATCCATGTAAGCACAGTGTAGACCCTTAGCAGACTGTTATCATGTCCATGTACAGAGTTGCCCCTTGGTAGTTCACCATGCATATTAATGTTAGTGTGTTGCCAAGGGAGAGCCAAGGAACTTGGGTGTTGAGTTGGTGTAGGGAGTGGGGTAGTTGTAACCATGTCCTCAGATGAGGAAGAGACTCCCCAGACTGTCCTTTAGTGTTATGTAAATTTTATTTTTTTTTTTAAATAAAAAAGCATGTTTGCGCAGAGTGGCACAGTGCCCATCAGTGCTAAGCATCACCCAGACAATGTCCACATGTGTATAAATAGAAACTAGATGTATTTAATTATTTATTTAAATGTATGTTTAAGCATGTCTGAGTGTGTCTGCATGGCGTGCTGCTCAGAACTGCTTATAGGTAGCTGAGTGTTATATGTAAAGGTACACCTGATGTCTAAATATCTATGTAGCTTAATGTGTAGAGTCATAGCTCAATGTGTAGTAGGTCAAGCGCTTGAATACAAGGAAGGCAAATAAGTATTTTATTTCAAAATACACATTTTCAGATTAATTTCAACTATAGCTCCACTGCCCTATGCTAAGCTCTGCTGAGACTTGCTAAGACCTGCTAAGCACTGCATAAACATGATAATGGCTGCCAGTGTTTATGCCCTGCTTGGCTGCTTTGTGCACTGCTAAGCTCTGCTAAGACTCCAGTACTGCCTGTTTTCGCATGTCTTAGCTCAGCTGCACTGGTTTGCATGGTGCTAAGCAATGCGGCACTTTTTTGAATGTTGCCCAATGACATGTAAGTGCAGAAAAACAGTCTATATTAAGCCCAATAGGTGGGAATACCAGTAGAATCCACTGGTGTTCTGTCTCTGATGGGTACTATGGCTGGTGTTGGTGAAGGTGACTGCTTTCGGGTACAGAGTTGGGGCATTCTGGAGTCCAGGGTTATGGTTGGACTCCTAGTAAAAAGACAGACGGGCTGCTGCAGGGAGATTTCTAGGGTGCAGAGTGCAAGATGGAGGCCTGGGACTGGGTGCCAAGGGAACTCACCAGTGTAACTGGTATCCCCTACACAGGTGAGCAGTATCATCACTACCATGATGACCTGAAATGGAGAAAGGGGGCTCTCTTGGACACCTGTTTCCAAGAGTCTTGGGCAGGGAATGCCCCACAAGTATGTAAGTAATTTAACCTCTGTTTCACCAATATCTAATCTGCATGTCTGCAAAACTGGTATGCATAAAGGTGTACTTCTCTCCCAACAGCTGCAGAGGAGATGACTCAGACTATTGAGTCACACGCTGGGTGCCTGGACAGGTTGCATCATGAGTGTGGTGAGTATAGATGTATTATGCTAATTGTAGTGAAATAAACAAGAAATGATAAAGCATTAACTGCATGACAGTATATTCAATAAAATCTATAGTGCAATAAATGTAGACTTAGAGCTGTATTGCACTCAATGAATAATGCCTCTGTTGTGCAATAAAAACACGAAACAATACCAAGAACTGTATTAAAGTATAAACAATAAAGTCTGTAGTGCAATAATTGCAGTATTATTGTTGTTTTGAAATAAATTAATAATGTCAACTGTTGTGCAATAAAAACACAAACAATATCAGGAGCCGCATTAAAATATATATACAATAAGGCCTGTAGTGCAACAATTGTGGAATTAGAGCTGTTTTGAAATAAATAAATAATGTCATCTGTTCTGCAATAAAACATGACTCCAAATTAATAACACCATGGAAAATGGTGTACATCAGGATTGTCTTGTAACCATTGCAGTAGAGCTGCATGCATTCAGGCTGTAAGGTAAGGTGCTGCTGTCAAGTATATAACTGTAATAGCTGTAGAATGTCAGTCTAATGTCTGCTAATTGTATTGTTTAACACATATAGTATTGTTTAAGGTTGTCTCTTGACCAATATTGTTCACATAATCCTCTGTCATCCACAAACATCAGGTAAGCAAGGTATATGGAAGAGGTAGCCCACTCCATGATCTGATATTGTTTGTTGCCTTCACAGATATTTCAACCCACTAACAATAAAGTGTGTACTCCAGCATCGTTAGACTTATATATAGTGTACCTACTATCTGTGTTATTCTTTTATGTCATGCATATCTGTTCTACTCTCACTGCAGAGTAGTATAACACCATAGTAGTACTGTCAGGTAATATTTTTCCATGTAAGCTCTAGGCAGATATCAGTCAGTCAGTAATCAGCAGTGATTCAGTAGCTCAGTTTGTTAAATGCTCTCTGTATAGTACATTTCACCACACACAGACCAAGATTCAAATCCAGTGATAGATAGTACTAAATATTACAGTAGCAGTCATGTAATGCTCAGAGTCTCTGTCCACAGGAACTACAGGTAAATGGGTGAGGTAGCCCATATTATGAGTAGAGAATTGTGTATTTAGATTAGGGGGACAAAGGCCAAAACCCAACAACAGTGTTTACATATTTTTCAGAGATCCACAAGTTTGTGTGAAAATGAGGCAAACATCCTGTCAGTCTGCTAAGATCTGTATAGTTGAGAGGTATGACGCCTACAGGGAACATATACTACAGCAGGTTTGCATTGTTTTCTGTCATTGTGGCACACTGCTGTTGGTAGATTGACCCCATACAGTTGCAATAACACACTGTTAGTTGTCTGGCAGTGGTCATATGACATATTAGTGGGAGTTTGCCCATATGGGACAGACTACAGTAGACTGCAGTGCTGGGTGTTGGACCATACAGCAGAATCTGTCAGGACACACAGAGATGTACCCCACTATTTCTACCATCTGGGTGGTATCCACACATGTAGAGTGTTGCCAGACTGTGGGGTTTAACATGTGAGGGAGCAGTGGATAGTGCAGGCCATTATGGGTGTGCTGGATCTGTACATAATGGATGTCCACATATCTGGTCCTGTAATGCGTTCTATTTTTGTTGTCTTTTAGGGACCATGTACCACTGAAGGCATGCCTCCTTCTCAGAGGCAGAAATGACATGATATTCAATAGACTCAGACAGCACCATCAGATCTTGTTGTCCAGGGGGAGGCATAATCTGGAGCAGTGGGCAGCACTGTGGGCAGACCTTATGTGGGATGTCAATCAGGTTGGCTAACAGGACAGAGCCTATGAGCAGGTCCTACACCAGGCCACAAGACATGCTGAATGCTGCACAATAAAGAACAGCTGATGTTGCCAGGGATCATGTCACCAACAGTGGAGGGCCTGCGACAGAACATCCACACACAGCCACAGATGAATTCTTGGCATACCTAGGAATACTGAAAAAAAGAATGAAAAGCTGGCTAGGCAGAGAAATATGAGCAAGCCAAATTTAATAAAATAATGCTTAAAAAATGTTTAAAATACAAATAGGATAAGCGCTTTCATACACATAGGTACTTCATCAGATCCATTAAAACTTCACTTTGCAATGCATTTATATATCTCCAACACCAGAAACTTAAACCAATGTTTACACCCTGCTGACGTAACATGTTTGGACAGTGCATTACTGTCATCTCTCTTGGTGATACTATAAACATGCTCTCTTGTTTGATCCCTCAAACAGCGGTTAGTTTTTCCAACATAGAAACTTCCACAGATTACACAGGATGCACAGTACACAACATTTTGACCCCAAACAAGGAACAGATCATCCATATAGTGGCCATAATAAAGTACATACCTTCTCAATGTATTGTTATTAGAAAATAAGTTCTGCAACTCCCATTCTGCCAATACCATATTTCCTTGTTTGGGGGGGACACAGCAGAAAGTCTTGACCAGTTTGTGTGTTATCTAAATAGTGCTACCAATTTTCTTCCGTTCAGCTATGAATGGTCTACAGAATCCATCCCTTTCTTAGATGTAATGGTGTATACGACTGCAGGAGGTTTGTACACCAGACATTATGTTAAGTCTTGTAAGACCAATAATACAGTACACACACATAGCATGCACCCTAAACATGTCAAGCAGAATGTCCTGAATGGGCAGTTCTTTAAAACAGCTAGATTAAGTACAAAAGACAGTGATATGTATGACTCATTTGATACATTTACTACCAACTTGTTGAACAGGGGGTACAATAGTTCAGAGATAATGACCACACAGAATGATGCAGTTATGTTGAGGGGTACACGTACAAGACCATACTTTAATGACTGGATGGAGGAACCCACTCTTTCTACATTGAAGTCCACCCACCCGATATGTATGACCCTCACATACTCTAAGGACTCAGGACATATTTGTGAGATTATTAAAAAGCATTGGAGAATCTTGGCCTCTGATGATAGATGTAAGGGGTTGTTAGGAGATTCACCCTCCTTTTGTTTTAAGAACCGTCCCTCAATAAAGAAAATGTTGTGTTACCAGCCTTTGTCTAGTAGTCAGAAGAGTGCAGTTAGTCAAAGGATATGTGCATTCCCATGCCATCATTGCAATGCATGTAGATATGTAGACACAGATAATCAGTCTGTACATCCAGACACTGGACAGGTTTTTAACATCAGACTATGCTGACTGTAGCAGTCAAAATGTTGTGTACTGTGCTTCCTGTGTAATCTGTAGGAAGTTTTCTATGTTGGAAAAACTAACCGCTATTTGATTGATTGAATAAGAGAGCATGTTTATAGTACCAAGAGAGATGACAGGAATGCACTGTCCAAACATATTATATCAGCAGGGTGTGAACATTGGTTTAAGTTTCTGGTTCTGGAGATATATACACCAGGGTTGAGAAGAGGAGACATAAGAACAAAAACAGAGTGCGTAAAGATAAAATGGATGCATCTGCTTAGGGCAAATGAAGGTAAGGGGTTAAATGAAGTCATCCCCATCAAGCCATTGTTAAGATCATGTGACCTCAGAGATTAAGCTATATAAATGCATTGCAAAGTGAAGTTTTAATGGATCTGATGAAGTACCTATGTGTATGAAAATGCTTATCCTGTTTGTATTTTAAACATTTTTAAGTATTATTTTATTAAATTTGGCTTGCTCATATTTCTCTGCCTAGCCAGCTTTTCATTCTTTTTTTCAAACCTAGGAATACACAGCTGGTCCCAGGCATGTATCACAACATATGTTGTGGAGGTGGGTACCACAGTGTTCACAGCAGAAGAGCGTCCAGGTAAGTGTATTGTGTTCAACAGTGTAATACTGTATCAGTCATTGTGGCAGGCTGTACATACCTGCAAGTGATGTTAGGTCTATCTGCATTAGAGGGGGAGTTAGGGTTTACTCACAGTTGTGTATACATACTCAGAATGTCAGCAATACAGCCAGTATCACAGTAGCTACTGTATATGTGGATTTATGCACATATTACCTTACAGTGCTGCAACATTTTGTGGTGCTGACAATACCTCTAGCTCACATTTTCATAGGTCCATCAGGAGTGGCCCAAGTCTGTGGTCCTGTACCTGGTAAGTGTGATACAGTTTTTTATGGATCATATATACCCTATGAAAGTTAAAAGCTGCCATATTGACCTATGTACAAATGTTGTGTTTAGCCAGTGTAGAATATTTGTATGTTCGTTCTGGAACAGATAAGTATGGGTCTTAGACTGGTTAGTCACGGGTGTGTATTTGAATGACCATCAACACGTCTGAACTTACAGTTATGAGTGGCTACACAGCCTGGTATACATGAGGCAATTACTCCAAGATGCCTGTTCAAGCATAAAAGACAGATGCTACATAACAGCGGCAGTGACACTAGTACTGGCATATCATTCTCAAGCTAGGTATACTGGGTTTTAAGTGTAGGTCTATCACATATAGTGTCATATTTCACACCTTACAGGCAGACTGTACTGGCAAGTTTACCTGGATGAGGCTGACATGCATGTTATAAAGGCCTTGATTAATCTGTGTATGTTGGTGTGAAATTGTTTGTTGTGCATGGGAGTGGAGAGGAGAGGATGTGTTACTGGTTGCAGATCCTCAGTTGCAGTTCAAATGCAGATGTAGATCCTCAGTTGTATGACTCTGTGTGGATTGCCATGCATAAAAGTGCAGGCAGTAATGTACTGCTTTTGTCTTGGTTTTTACAGGTGACCAGGGGGGTTGGACTCTGTCCCCCTCACAACCTAATGTCAGTGTCTCATCGGACTTTGATGATGATGGTGGCCATAGTGAGGTACAGCTGTGGGTGTTGGTGGCTGAATCTGTCCCAGAGATTGACATCCCACTTCTGCCCCCATTGCCACTGTAAAAAGTCAGTAAGCCCACACATACCCAATCCACAGAGGCCACAGATATTGAACAGTCAGAGGGTGGCGACATTGAACAGGACAGTGGGGCAACTATGGCATCAGTGAGTGCAGAGCAGACACATGCCATAGCGAGAGAGCTGGAGAGGTCCCACGTGAGTGCATTGACAGGGGTGCTCATAGGAGGACTGCTGTCTATCCACCACCTGTCATAGGTGTCACATCACTGGTCACTCAGCGCATGTTTTGGGCTATCATGGAGGCACAGGCATGTTCTGAACACATCACCAGATGGATGTTTTTGGTTATGGACACAGCAAAGTCTGACATCCATGACTGCCTCCACCACACTGGAGACACCCTGGAATGGTTCAATGATGCAGTGTACAGATGGTGGGCTTGGACAGTTTCTGCCTTTGACAGCACATTGTCTGTGCTGGAAAATTTGTTTGGAGTTGGGCATTGGACACATGGATGTAGGACAGCAACACCATCTGCTGAGAGTCCAAGCGGCCATGCACAGCCATGCGCCCATAGTGGCAGTACCTTCAGTGCTACATATGGAAGTGTGCTGTCCTCACCACAATGTGGCTGGCAATGGGCACATGGTCCTGGACAGTGCAATGGGGGACACAGCCCTAGCATTTTGCAGTCACCCTCAGGTACTAGCACCCCATTTGACCTCGGGCATGCTGGTGCCAGTTCTACTCCTGGCAGAGCCAGTTCCCATGCTTGTGGATGGAGACAGTGAACTGTCCACTCTACCATGTCTGGTCCACAGCTGTCCAACATACACATGTGTAGAGCTAGCACTGGACTTGGCTGTGTACATGCACACACTCGAGCACCACTGTCACATGCAAGCCACTTGCAGGCACACACAACACCTCTCCATGGCCCATCTAACCCGCACCCCTCTAGGCTCACACACATGCTGTCAACAGTTTGGCACAACCTAGAACTCCGGCACCCACACACTCCACCCTGTGCATGTGATGATCACTGTGCCACATCCTTGCCATCCATGCCATCATTGCAGGGCAATGCTACTATGTGTCTGAGGCACAGTGTGTCTATATCACTTGACATGTACTTGTGTAGTGCAGTATTGTTATGCCATGCCATTTATTGTGGGCCACTGCAGGTACTTTATGCTGCCATGTGTCATGACTACACAGCACACATTGTATGTCTTTGTTGCATGATGTTGGACTGGTGGTAGTGTGACAGAATGACAGTTGTGTCATGGACCTGTATATGTTTCTGTTCCAGGAGTATGAGGGGATACACTATGGACACATGGTGGTAATACAGTGGCACAGAGCAGAACTATGATATCAGCAAGGTACAGCAGTATATATGTGCATGGCACTCTAGATGCATATGTGTAGAACACTCTATCAGGAACAATAGGGGCAGTCAGCGTATTCATGCATTCATAGTTTGTGATGAGGTCTGCTATCCTGGCTGCATGTCACCTGGGTTATCTAAAACTAAAAATCTAGAAGTTGTTGTGATGGTATTGACACATCTACAAATATCCTGTACCTGGATCAGACAGGTGTGGGACATTGGTTATGATAATTTATAGGAGGGCAATTTAGGGCCAGCAGCTAGACACAGGGTCAAAAAGTGCATAACCTTTTCATGGTGATAGCCCATAAGGCCAGTCTGTAGTGCTGCACAGGGATATATTTGCACACACACACACACATTCACACACACACACACACACACACACACACACACACACACACACACACACACACACACACACACACACACACAGTTGGCTGATGTGAGATTAGAATCCCTACCGATCTACTATTATATACGATAGCTCACAGTACTTATCACATGTGCCACATAGTTTATCTAGTATTAGGGTGTCAGCCAGCACTCTTAAAGTGGATGACATCAGCAGGCCTTGTAGAGAGGGGCAATGTAGATGCCAGCAGCTAGTCACAGGGCCATAAAATGCATTACCATTGCACAGAGATAGCCCATACAGGCTGTTCCTAGTGCTGCATGAGGATATCTTTACATACACACATACACAGAGTTGGCTGATGTGAGATTAGAACCCCTACCTATCTATATTACACACTATAGTTTACATTACTTATCGCATGCGGTACAGAGTTTATCTGATGTTAGAGTGTCAGCCAGCACTCATAAGGTGGATAACATAAGCAGGCCTTGTATAGGGGGCACTGTAGAGGCCAGCAGCTAGTCACAGGGCCATAAAATGCATAACCATTGCACAGAGATAACCCATATGGGCTGTCCCTACTACTGCATGGGGATATATTTAAAACACACACCCAAAGTTGGTTGATGTGAGATTAGAACCCCTACTTATAGTTTATAGGTTCATAGTTTAGTACTAAGCTAAAAGCCCTTGCGAGGCATTTTAAGCCTAGCCAATTATCCCTTGTGAGACTCAAACCCTGTACCTTGTGTTTGTAAGGCAAACACCTTAAACATTAAGCCACCCTCCCAACCCTTTACTATTACACATTATAACATGCACTACTTATCGCATGGACAGTGGATTAGATTTGTTGTACACATGATTGCAGGCACAGTAGTGGAGTATGCATGGTAGCTTTGTGTTAGACAGCATGTGTAGCCTGCAGAGTAATATTGTTTGGTACTGTTACTGTATCTGGTGTCCTAGGAGTGGGGTACCTACCACTATCCCTGCTATATGTTTATAGTTAGCAGTATGGCCATATGTGACTGGTTGCAGTTGGATAGGCACACATGTGGCCAGGAACAAGATGGCCTCTCATGGCATGTGCTGAACCATTGTACAGTAAAACACCTGCTCACCTGTGTCTGTCTAAAAGGTGACATTCCACAGGCACAGAGGTCTGTGGGTGAGTGGATTATGTACTGTCGCACTCTTGGTTTGGTTCCTATAGGCAATTTTTTTGATTTGTGAGTGCAGATAACCTCAGCATTCCAAGGGTATGCAGGGAAATCCATACATCCCTATATATATGTATATGTATATATATGTATATATATATATATATATATATATATATATATATATATATATATATATATATATGTGTGTGTGTGTGTGTGTGTGTGTGTATATATATATATATATATATATATATATATATATATATATATATATATATATATATATATATATATATATATATATATATATATATATATATATATATATATATATATATATAAATGCTGCTGTGTATGTTATGTATATGATGTCTGTAGATATATGTCAAAATTCTATGTATCATAGTACTATATATATATATATATATATATATATATATATATATATATATATATATATATATATATATATATATATATATATATATATATCTATATCAGTATTATATGTATATGGGCTACATACCGATCGATACCATTGGCTTGTGGGGGGATAGGGTCAGACAGAACAAAATTCCTCTCAAGTTGGCTAAGTGTAGGAGCATGCCCAGTGGGACTGTCAGTACTTACAAGGTGACTCCAGGCCAGAGCTACCTGCACTCCAGTCTGATACTTTGTGTGTTACAGACATTGGCAGCTGCATCTGTTTCCACAGTACAGCACTACTTCCCTGACATTGTCCATGGCATTCCCTGTCTGTGTGCTGCAATTAATATGTGACTCAGGTACATGATTTAATACCTCTGACAGGGTGACAGTCTGCATACCTCTCACCATACTTCTCAACTTCTTAAAGCAAGAATTCTGGACAAAGCCATTACTAAAGGTGGGACAAAGGCCCAAACATAGGGAAAATTGTTTCATATTGTACTTTCAAATGTAGACAGGTGATAGAATAACAGGTTTTGCTTTACCGTGAATTGTCTGAAGGGTATGATGTCTGACACTCAAACGCCTATCATTAATTTGTAACTTCTGTCTGTAATGATGTACCACTTACTTTCCAGAAAACCACAACTGTATGAACAATGGACCAAATATATGTAGCAAAACTCTGTACAGTTGTGAGGTATGCCTCTCACTGTACATCTTTTTTTCATAATATCCATCATTTCACCCCATATGTCTGGCCTGGTCCTCATATATTTGTAGTGTTCAAGTAAAATGTTGAATAAGACAGTTCAGTGAATAGTACTAACTACAGACAAACATTTGAGTGTTGGACTTTATATCCTTCAGATATGCTGTACTGATGCAACCTGCTTTCATACTAGCCACCTTCTCGGTGAATCAGAGCATCTGAATGTCTGTCTCTAGTTTTGGCCCTGTGTCCCCATATTCTCTCTGACTTTGTCCAGCTTTCATGCAGTAACAGATTGAAGAGTATGACAGTCTGTGTGGACACCACACTACAACTACCTCATATGCAAAAAATGTGGCTACTGCCAGATTCAAGCCATCAGCACAATTACTCATGCTGATGCTCCTAGCCTACTGAGACAGGCTGCCAGACAGGGATGGGTCATTCATCACACAATCAACAGCATACAGGCAGATATTGTCACTCCTGCATTATGTGAGACATAGAACATGTGCACAGATTCTATATCACAGCCCTGGGATTGTCTGGTCTGCTGATATATCATTGCAGCTTTACTGTTACAGCAGTTGTATGGGTACACTGATGTGTTGGTGATGGGGGGGCAAGCAGTCATGGTCTGGTTACATGGACAGTTATGCAACTGTCATGTGACCCCATTGTTTGCCATCTCCCTTGCATAATGTAGTGGACTTGTCAGCCATGTGGCCTTGTGTATATTATGGAGCACATAATATTGGACAGAGTACCTGTTGTCCAAGTTGGCAGTTAGATCTTCCCAAGTAGTCCAATAACCCACTATATTCTCTTGCATACATGTGGCAGGTCCATACATATGCTACCATATGCTAGTACCTCTTACAAGTGGTGAATAGGTGTGTGGCTTACCTTGTGAATACAGCAGTTGGCAGACCTGTAGTTTGAGGCTGACTCTGTCTGATGCATGCAGTACACAACAAATACATGGTTAGGTACAGGTTGTGTGGGCTGGCATCATTTTTACTAATATGTATGTGAGTCGGAGTAAGGTGTCCGTCCTTAGGGCTCTAGGTTGTCAGTGCATGTGCTATGTGTTTTCTCTTGGCCAAGGCCAGGGCATACTGGGCACGCCTATGTCTGCCTACAGGGCCAACATCAGGGTTTTCCTCCTTGGAGTCACCCTGTGGGTGTGGCTGTCATGACCTAGGCACTGGTGGGGGGCTGTGTAGCCCTTCCCTTTGCTGATCTTGCTGCAGCTGTTTCCTCAGGATCATATTGTGTAGTATGCCATATACTGTGAGCATGTGTGCACATGTGGCTGGAGAGTACTGCAGGGCTCCACCCAGATATATCAAGGTACCGGAACTGTGACTTCAGCAGCCCAAAAAGATGCTGTATGATGTTCCTAGTCTGTGCATGTGCCTCATTTTGGTGTTCTTCAATGGGTGCGTTGCCATTTCTGATGGGTGTCATCATCCATGGCTCCAGCGCATAGCCAGCATCTCACAGTAAATGGCCATGTGGGACGTCCCCCCTAGCAAACAGCTGGTACAGCTGTGATGAGTGCCAGATTTAGGAATCATGATAACTGCCAGGTCTGTCAGCACACACATTCATGATATTGCCCTGGGCATTGCACATGACCTGGCAACAAATGGAGTGATACCCCTTGCGGTTGATGTAGATTCTACCCTCCTCACCGAGTGGTGCTTTGATGTGTATATGAGTTCAAACTATGACACCAGTACCTCAGGCTAGTGTACAACATGGTAAAAGTGTTGCATACTACTGACCCTCACCTCAAGGGTGAGGGGAAAATAAATGTGTTCACTGGCCTGTGGTAGCATGGCATCCAGGAACTGGTGGAGTGCCCTGGATGCTGATGCCTGTGACACCCCCATCATGTCCCCAGTTGGTCTTTTCAAAGTACCTGTAGCTAGTATTCTAAGAACTACACATATCTTTGTTTCCACTGGGATGGGTTCCCCTCTGTTGGCTCTGGGTCTGAGTTGAGGGTGGCAGAGCTCAGTGAGTTCTTGTAGTATGTCCCTGTCCACCCTGTAGCACTCTACAATCTCCAGTTCATGTAGTTCCTGAAGGTTTCCCTGGGCCTGAACACTCTTCTCCTTCTCAGTCTAGGCCTATTGTCAGAAGCAGCAGCATTGATCTCAGAATCTAGCACATACATATGTAGCAGACCTGAAGCAGCTCCTAGCATTCCTTCATTTAAAACTTCCAAGTGTGTACTCCACTGGTGCAGAGTATGGGGGTGAAATCAAATTGTAGGATGCATGCAACAATTATAGTGCTCTGCTGTAGGTGCAGCCTGTGAGATTGGCTACTTATGATGCATTCCCCTGCCAGATACATCATTAAGGACTGTTAATGGCCCTAGTTTAAGTGGAACAGGGCTCATCTGTAGTTAAGATATCATTGCCTTTCTCAGTCAATTTTTTTTTTCAACAGCCATCCTCGCTGAGGACTGCGGCGCACCACACAAACATGCACCACAAAGGTAAACAAAGCTGAGATGTCATTGCACATGCCCCCATGAAAGGTCACCCTTAGCACGGCGGCGGGCCACGCAAACACACTCAGACCCAATGAATCACATGCCCTGAAGGTAAATAAAGCATAGCAGTCAGTATACACACCCCCTTGCTGAACACAGCAGTGAGCCACACAAACAGATGCCACTGAACTCCAATGAGCTTACAAGTCTTCGGACACACCCCCTTTAATGTCAGCTACCTCTTCTGTGGACACTAACACAGTTTTGTGCCCACACGGATGGGATCTGCAGACACGGATACCCATTTGTGCTGTTCAGTAACACTAGCTTATTTTCATTGTGATCCATACCCACAACCTGGAAATAACACTGTTCCAGGTACTGCCTGCTTAGTAGTGGAACCATTCCACCATTGTAGATACTCCATGCAGGGTCCTATAATATATTGCTGTCACATACTAATAACTTTGGTTTTTACACAATTTTTTTATATTTCATATCAGCTTGTTTGTGCACTGTGGTGTGCCATGTAAACATACGCCAATTATTAAAAAAAATAAAATTATTTTACATGATTTTCCATATGGCTTTGGAAACACGGTGGATAGTTTTGCAAATATCTGTCTGCTATGCTATTTTGGCCCATCTACCTGACTTTTTAGAGCTCCTCTTGTTCATTTTATACCCTGTACACAGAAAGACACACACACACACACACACTACAACATTTTTCAGTGTACATTATGCACACCAACATGGGATCTACAGGACTGCCTATCTGTTTCCTGGATTACTCTACCTCCCTCATTTGCTTGCAATTCACCTGCTTATCAGGTGACTTGCATGCCACAGATACTTCAGTGCAGGAGCACTTGTGAGCACTGCTCAGCACTGTTTGCTGGATCACACATCTGCTTACTTTCATGTAAGCAGTATGCCACTATGCCTACATGGAGAAGAAGTCCATGTAGGCTTTATTAAATTCCTCCCATAATCATTTCAGATATATTATAAAACACATCTGAGACACTAACACAAACATCCTCTATGTACTCTCTATGCAGCAGCAGAGGAGATTTCCTACAATGGAACTCAGGAGGATAGGAGGTTAAAGAAAATGATGGAAAGTGTTTATGAGCATGTAATAATAATAATAATAATAATGATAATAATAATAATAATAATAATAATACTGCATTTCCATTAAAAACTTTTAAGTAGCAAATACAAGATTGCTCTAGGTTTTAATTACTTCATAACTCCTAATACAGAAGTAATTCATATACAAACATATTAAAAGAAGTAAAGTGCTTTCATTACACAATTGTATGCTAATTTTTCAAGTCAATAATTTTCTATTTATATTGTGGCATCATCCTTAGAGAAGGTATAAACTTCTATCAAGACTATCTAGTACTAAACTCATAGGGTGGTGTTGCTAATTTCAAAAAGTAGTTGTTGCATGTGTAATTACAACTTAGCGAATTTTGATAAGAAGTTATATTTGGAAAATTTCAATTCTATGTACTTGCATCTATACAGGGCAGCTATAGCTGACACTGCATTATGAGCAGTGTCATTTGAACACTGGATATTATTATTATTTTTTAGTTTGGTCATTTATTGTTGCTACTACAATATTTTGTCACAAATTTATCAAGTGATGCTTAACAAGTGCTAAAAAGGATTAATGTATTGAACATATTTTATATTATTTTTATCTGACTCAACAGTATTTCATTGATTCCTGTTCATATCATGCACATTATTATCAGCAGCATTTTTGCTCTATATTTTGTTCAAAGCATTTTACTGATTTTCATGGATTTTTTTTGGTTTGCATTATTAACTGGTCATGTCTGGTTATTTTAATTCGCATGGCACTTGATATAATTACATATTGGGCACTTGATTGCTTTGTGCTTTATAAATGAAGTGATGACACTGATTTTGTGGCGAAACCATGATCTGCTTTTTGAATTAACCACAAAAAAGCAAATTACATTAGGCATGACCTGAAATCTTCACCATCATATAAATCACACTATAATTCGATTATCCAAGAAAATTCACAGTATTTGGATTGACACTAGTGTCAAGTGTATCATGGGACTAAACTGATTTTTGTACTCATAGGAGTATTCAGAAACAGCACTATTGGCTAGACTGAATAAAAATGACCCTTGAAGTCTGTTAGCCAAGTATTCACCAATGAATTGGATGAGGTGTTTGAAGAAACATGGTATAATGGTTAATGTGTTTATCCTGCAATGACAAGGTATAAGGATTGATTCTCATTTTTGAAAGGAATGTTGACTATGCTTAAAATGTCCCACAATGCACCCAACCTAGTGTTTGCCTGTGAGCTGCACAACCCAATTTCTATCTGAGTGTGGGTGTGAATTCATAGGCTACTGTAGGGCTATATTCTAAATAAACCTATATATCTAACTCTATTGTCAAACTCTGAAAGTGGAAGAAAGCAAAAAAAAAAAATCCCTTGATTCCTTTTGCCAAGTCCAGCAAACTCAAACAGGTGTACAGTCTGTGACCTAGTCATTGCTGATGCATTCGAATCTTGACAGAGGAAAGATGATCTTCCTGCTTCAGTGTTGAAGTATTCACCATAGCAGGACATAATAAAGTAGAGGATCCTCAAAGAATGGTGTACAGTGGGTGAAGGTGTTGCAGACTAAAAGTATTAATCCCAGACTTACGTGCTAATTTGCACATGCAAGAAAAGTGTATTGGTTCAGTAATGAGAGTTAGACACACAACCACAATGAAGGCCTTGTGAAATATTGAACAACATAAATTCTTTAAAGTTTTAGCCACTGCCAAAGGTAAAGTCTTTAAAGGTTTAGACATAAGACAATTTAGTAGAATTTACCAAGGCAAGTTTATTTCTTGACATTAATGCAGTCAAAATAGACAATAAGCAACATGATTAATGCATAGCAATAAATATATCACATCTGCTTCCAGTTTCAGTTCTGTCAGTTCATAGCAGCTATTTTTCCCTTTTTGAACCTCCTCAGTGTCTTTATGACAAGCAAATGACTTTTGATGTATTAAAACCTTAAGCCCAATTACTTTACAAATCACAGGCAAATAACTACAAATTAACAAAAAGAAAACAAAAAAATGGTGCAAGTGTTGTAATATATTGGTTTTATTTAGAAGTTAAAATGCATTTCTTTTGGGCCATACATATTTTTTTCTGCAGGTGATTGTTAGTATTCGTCAGACTATAGATATTTTATAAAGAATACAATTAATACTAAGAAGTGGTATTGATCATTCTGTCTTTTGTCTGTAATTTAAAAGGTGGCATTAGACAACTTGAATGATAGGGCATGAACAAGATGGAGGCTTGAGTGCATCAGATTTCAGTTGGTTTATATTATCAGAACGTTTATAGTAGGAATTTATCTTTTTTTCAGCCATTCAGTGCTGTAGTTGAAGTAATACATATATTTTGTCTCAGGATGAAGTTATATTAATCAAAAATTATTAATTAAATAAAAATTCATGTCAGAAAACATATCATTGGACCACCTGGACTATGTTATTTTCCAAAACTACTGAGCAAGAAGCAGTGGCGGCTGGTGACTTCAAATCAAAGGGGGGCTGCAGGAGATACTTGCATGGAGTGGGGCCAAGTAGAAAGGGGTGGGGTTAACTTCACAGGGAGGAGCTATGGTACAGTTGGATCAACACTGTCCATGCTTACCATTTTACATAAAATAACTGCTCGATCACTGTTGCACATGCTAAATAGTCAACCAAATACTAGACTAAATCAATAGTATTTCAGAGCTAATGAGGCGTTTAGGTTATATATCAGCACAAAACCAAAGCATCTCTAAACAGTAAAAAAGTAGTTGGTCATGATTGTATCAAACTATTATGAGTACACATGACGTAAACATACATTGCACTGTATCAGGCAGTCTGCATTTTGTACAATGCCAAGTGAAAAATAAGATTCAGAAATCCCACTGCACTATCTTAATTTATTATTCACAGTTCCAGGTCATTCCAACGCCTAATGTACCAGTGGTTCTGAGATACATCGACACAGGCTTGTATGACTGCTGACCTTACCAAAATACACATTAATCTTGCAAAGGCAGAATTACAACAGTAAAGAGCAGGGACAGTCAACTCAATTCATTCACAAACCGCCCCCATCCCCATTACCGAACAAAAGTATCTGATTTAACCCTGCCAGGATTAAATTAACATACTTGCATTAATTTCACTTACCTATGGTGGTGCGGTGGTGGTGCTGTGGTAGTGTTGTCGCCTCATAGTAAGACACTGTCCGGCTCGATTCTCAGCTAGTGTGTCTTCTGTGTGTAGACATTCTTGAATGGGCATACCTTTGTTGAAAGTTGTGCATCAGGGCTGGTAACTTGGCAAGTAAAAATCAACTACCAATCATTAGCAGACCAGAGTTCTGCTGTGGCAACCCCTAACTGGGAAAAGCCAAAAGACGCAAACAAACTTGCATTAATTTCACTTAGTTGACAGAAAACTTAGTCACAACGTTTGTGTGTCAGCTCACCTTACACAAATGCATATTATTTATTTTACTTTTGTTTACCCAGCTTTGTCCAACTGTCTTTAGTGAAAATGCACCTTTTCCGCATATGTCCGAGGAGAAAAGCTCTTAACATATTACAAACATTTTTAAACAGACATTCAGTATGTATATATATATATATATATATATATATATATAAACAGATATAAAATAACATACAGTTAGAACAATTCATACATTTGATAATTAGACTGCCGTCATCTGAAAGTGCAGACAACCATTACAGTCTTGCAAAGCCAAAATTACAACAGTAAACAGTAGGGCCTGTTGCTTCATTCACACATTGCCCCAGTCCCTATCGCACACTCCACATACAGTATCTGAGTTGATCTTGCAAGGTTAAATTATAAAAAAACGATAAAAGACAGCACTGTTATTAATATATGTATTTTTAACATAAACAGTAGCCAGAGCTCAGAGCTTGTGGTCGATCTTACTGCACTCAAATGCATGTTACTCTTGCAAAGCAAGTCAGAAATACAACAGTAAGACCAGTCATTTAATTCGCACATACTAGGCATAGCCCCCCCAGTCTGATTAACTACCCACAATATCTGCTTTGAGCCTACAAGGTTCAAAATAATGAAAAGAAGACAATGATCACATGACTGTATTTCTTTCACATCATACAGTCAAGAGCTTGCAAGTAATCTTACTTCAGTTCACTCATGCACTTTATTTTATTTTATTTATTTATTTGAAGTTTGTTTGCCAGGATAGTCCATTGGGCTGCAAGGAGCACGTTTTCAATGGAGTCTTAGGGAGAAAAGATCCAGAAAAATACAAATACACAGTACACATTCCACATATACATTACAGATTATCTCATAAGAATACAAAGCAAATATGATAAGAAAAGGTTAACAATGATAGAATACATAAGTATAGCTGATTAAACAGCAATAACAAAGTTTTTTTTTTTTTTTTTTTTACAAAAGTAACAGCATAGTCATGCAAGGCTAGAGTTTCAGCAACAAAACATTCACACACCATCCCAATCTTTCTTGACTGACCCTGCAAAAAGATTAGGTTAAAAAAAACGCATTTCATCCACAAGTATCCCCCAAAATGCACTGCGTACCTAATATCTGTTGGACCCCTGCTACAATATTTTTACTAGAACAAATATATCCACAGTCAAGCAGCTTCCAAAGCACACTGCCTGCTTAGTATATAGTTAACTCTGCCAGGATATTATATTAAATAAATCCATCAACAGCCCCCAAAACAAACACACTGCCTCTTTAGTATCTGATTACCCCTGCCAGGATATTATATTAAATAAATCCAGCAATGGCCCCCAAAACGAACACACTGCCTCCTTAGTATCTGGTTACCACTGCCAGGATATTATATTAAATAAATCCATTAACATCCCCCAAAACAAACACACTGCCTGCTTAGTATATAGTTAACTCTGCCAGGATATTATATTAAATAAATCCATCAACAGCCTCCAAAACAAACACACTGCCTCCTTAGTATCTAGTTATCCTTGCCAGGATATTATATTAAATAAATCCAGCAACGGCCCCTAAAACAAACACACTGCCTCCTTAGTATCGGGTTACCACTGACAGGATATTATATTAAATAACTCCATCAACAGCCCCCAGAACAAACACACTGCCTCCTTAGTATCTGGTTACCTCTGCCAGGATATTATATTAAATAAATCCATCAACAGCCCCCAAAACAAACACACTGCCTCCTTAGTATCTGATTACCACTGCCAGGATATTATATTAAATAAATCCATTAACAGCCCCCAAAACAAACACACTGCCTCCTTAGTATCTGGTTACCTCTGCCAGGGTATTATGTTAAATAAATACATCAACAACCCCCAAAACAAACACACTGCCTCCTTAATATCTGGCTGACCCTGCCAGGGTATTATATTAAAAAAAAGCATCAACAGTCCCCAGAACACACTGCCTCTTTAGTATCTAGTTAACTCTGCCTGGATATTATATTACAAAAAATATCGACAAGTAGTCCCCAGTACACACTGCCTCCTTAGCATCTGGTTCACCTTACCAGGATTAAAAAAAAAAACATCAACAGCCCTGAAAGCATAATGCCTCCTTAGCATGTGGTTAACCCTGCCAGGATATTATATTAAATAAATACATCAACAACCCCCAAAACAAACACACTGCCTCCTTAATATCTGGCTGACCCTGCCAGGGTATTATATTAAAAAAGCATCAACAGTCCCCAGAACACACTGCCTCTTTAGTATCTGGTTACCCCTGCCAGGATATTATATTAAATAAATACATCAACAGCCTCCAAAACAAACACACTGCCTCCTTAGCATCTGGTTCACCTTGCCAGGATTAAAAAAAAATATATCAACAGCCCTGAAAGCACAATGCCTCCTTAGCATGTGGTTAACCCTGCCAGGATATTATATTAAAAAAGTATCCATCAACATCCCCCAACCCCAAGCACATACTGCCAACCTACTCGTATCTGGTTGACGACTGCCAGGAAAAAAATACACAAGATTCATCTGACTGACAATTATTACATTAGGGAGAGAGACAGGAGGAAGTCTCCAACTATAAAAGGGAGGAAAGGTTGAAAGAACTCCACAGGAAAAAATTAGATAAGAAAGTTTTGTTTAATCAGGTGAAATAGAATGAATGTTTTTTGGTTGAATGGGTTCTCAACAGAATCAGCCTCATCTCCCAGAGCACTTCTTGGTCCAAAATGTGCAACTTTAAATATCATTCCTACCAGACATGTAGAAATAAACTGACACCAATGAGGTTAACCAATAAAACAGATCAAGATGCCTCAGCATTTTAGAGCCTACTTACTTATTTGGTAAGCAGATACATTGAACTGCAGCACTACTTTACTTCCAGCACTGAGCACGGTTATTTCTTCCTATTACCCAGTCCAGACAGCTTCACTTTCCTCCCTACCCCACCCCAATAAGTAACAGCTTTACTGACACCACTGCAGCAATCTACCTATTAGGCCTTCAAGGAAAGCCATCGTATTAAGTACAGCATGGCCCAATAAGCACATAACATGTCTCAACCAAGCTTGAACAATAATGGATCCATTAAATTCTAAATACTTGCTGTTCATTAGCAGGTCAGTAGCCCAAGCAGGAAAAGCCAATGTTGCTGCACCTGTGCCTAAAAACTACACTAGCCTGGGGCTCATGGAATAAAGGGGTATATACTATAAGCATCTCCTGCCACATAGGTTCATAGGTTCATACTAGGCTATCTGCCCTGGGGCAATTATAAGCCTAGCCTGATTCTGTATGGCTTACGCCACCCCTTGATTTGAGTATACTGTGCCCTTTTTAAGGTTTAGTTTACTGTGCCTCTGTCTAATAGTGACACGGGAGTAATCCCTGGGACAAACCTATGATCCCTCATCCACTTATCGAGATTCTTCTTGAAGAGATTCAGTGAGGTGCTCTGCCTCACATGAACTGGAATTCTATTCCAGAGCGAAGGGAGCCTCTGGGTTATGAACCTGTCCCTCCAGCAAGTTCTATTTATTTCTGTGCTGAGGTTCAAGTCCCTCGAGCGTGTGGCTCTAAGGGATTTAGATTTACTGAGGTGGAGCATGTCCATTAATTCTGGATTTGACATAGCTTTGTATGTCAGGCATAGATCACCTCGAAGTAGGCGGTATGCAACTGAGTAGAGCTGGAGGTTTTTTAACCGAGCAGTATATGGCATCTGTTTGAGACCCTTGATCCTCTTGGTGAGATACTTTTGGGGTCTTTCTAATTGCTGCAGGTTTTGGGTAAGGTACATCCCAAAAGGGGCATCGTATTCTATGATGGGCCTGATGAGGGATGAATAAAGGGGCACGATTACCTCTCTTGATCTAGATGTGAAACCCTTTGTGATGAGGTGGGCTATGTAGAAGGTCTTTCTAACCACTTTGGCAATGTGGTTTTCAAAGGAGAGATTGTTATCAACTTGGGTCCCCAGGTCCCTAATAACTGTCTCTGTACTTAATGGGTTTCCGCCTATGTGGTAATTTGTGGGCACATTGTTTTTGCCAAAGGGTATGACTATACATTTTTTGGCATTTAGCTTTAAACCATGGCGCTGGCACCAGTTATCTGTCTCTGTGAGACCTTTTTCAAGGATGTTTCCAGGGTCCGTAGAGGCTCCACCATTGTGGAGTGGGACCACTGTTGCTGTACGCCATTCTGAGGGCACATATCCTGTAGTGAGGCTGAGATTGTATAGCTGTTTTATTTGAGGAATAAGTTCCTCTTGTAGTTCATGTAGGACGCAACCTGGGATGCCATCTGGTCCCATGGAAGCAGTGTTTTTTGCTTTGGAGAGGGCAGCCTTCACCTGAGCATCTGAGATGTTTGGGAGGCAGCCCTCTGCTGGGATAGATACTTGCTCTTTTGGGGAGAGGGGGTGGAGAAGTTTGCACTGAACCTGTCTGCCAGGATATTGGCGATGTCTGTGGGTTCAGTGTATTTTTTGTCATTTAGAATCAACTCAGAACAAGTCTGGGAGTTGCATCCCAGGTTTCTAACATAACTGAAAAAAGCCTTATGATTGTCTTTGGTGTCCTGTGCAATTTTTCTCTCGAAGCTGGCCTTGGAGGATTTTATGAGGATCGTAATTTTTGCTAGTACTGATCAGAGATGCCTTCCCTATTAGGGATTTTGCTCTATCATGTAGTAGCTTCCTCCTTCTGTTGTACAGTTTATTTATGGCAGGGGTCCACCAGACTGGACGCCTGCCTTTGGATGATTGGATCTTGGTTTTGTTTGGGATAGCATGATCCATGCATTCCTGGAGATGTCCGTAGAATGCATTTATATAGGATTCTGCAGTTTGGGCTGTAGTTTCCACTGGCCCTGGGGCCTTGAAGGATTCCACTTCGGTTTTGAGAAGTGAGAAGTTTGCTTTTGAGAAGTTTTTCACTATGGTTTTCTGGGCTGGGGGTGGGGTCGGGATGTGGACATCCGGTGAAATTAATTTATGGTCTGATCTTACCAATGAGGGATATACTTCTGGTGTGGAGCATACAGTCCCCATGTTGGTAATGATCAGGTCTAGTATGTTGTCCCCTCTTGTGGGAGTGGTGACTAGTTGTTCCATAGCATCTGAGTTTATAATTTCCAGGAATCTTTGGGCTAAGGTGCTGGGTCTTGAGTAGTGCTCCCAGTCAATGTTTGGTTAGTTGAAGTCGCCCAATATAATGGTGTTCGGAGAGATCTTCATGTTCTCCAATGTTTTCAGAAAGACTGAATGGGATTCCCGACTTTGAGAGGGTGGTCTGTAGGATGCCTTAAACTGAAAAGCAGTCTTGCCCACTGTTAGTTGCACATGGATAGTCTCCGATACTTCGTGCAATGCCACTAATCTGGAGGTGTGGATATCCTTGATAAATATGGAAACCCCCCCCTCCTTTTGTGGTTCGGTCCGGGTTTTGGGGCCGAAAAGCATGATATGAGGTATAGCCCGGTAGTGCTGGGGTGCTCTCTCGAGCCTTTAATATATGAGGCAAAAATCATGATCTTCAAACTGCTCAAAGGTATATAAAAACTATAATGATATAGAGCTTGCAATGACTGCTGGGAGAGGGCAATGGTTGCTAGGATACACTCCCAGTCAATAATATGATACTGCACCAACATTCTCACATTCCAAGGGTTCACTTGCCTTGTTTATTGGCTGTTGTCATGATCCTACACTCTGACTGGCTATGAAGATAATGTTTCTTGGTGTTCCACGCCTTTCTCAGGATTACACTCTAGACAGGTGCTGCACTGTACAGGTACATCATATCAGACAACACCACAATAGAACCAGAGCATACTACCTTGTTAAAATACTCTCTCTATACTACAGTACAGCTATAAAGTATTAACCAGGTTGAGTGGGTGTTATTGCCTAGCATACTTACCCACTCAACAATTCCTTACTGTATACATCTTTTTAATGATTTTGGTGTGATTCATTTCTGCCACCTTCCAAGATATCAATGCTAAGTCAGAGTACGGAAGCTAAGTTTAAGAAAAAACAAACAAACAGGGCTACCAAATATTTATTTATTTAACATTTGTTTACTGGAGAAAGTTCGACTTGGAACAAGTCAATTTTCAGCAGAAGACTGGGTAGAAATGCTCCAGATGCATGGCTTTGTAATGTGGGAGGGAACCCACATGAATGCAGGGAGGACATGCACACCACACAGAAGGAACCCCAGCTAAGAATCAAACGGGAGAACCTCTTGCTGTAAGGAGCTGTACCACTGCACCATTCTGTATATGTGATTGGAAGTTTTTAAGAATCACACAAACACACACACACACACACACACACACACACACACACACACACACACACACACACACACACACACACACACACACACACACACACACACACACCACACAAATGTGCCATCAAAGCTGACTGAACATTTTTCAACTAAATTGTTATTAGATGCATGGCATGACAATGTTACAGTCAAGTTTCAGAAAGTGTTTCTCACTGCCATTGCAGCATGCAGAAATACTCAGAGTTGTTATATGACAGAAATTACACTAAAGCGACCAAAAAATGAAATGCAGTGAACACAGTTTATCTGAAATTCTTTGCCTTTTCACTAACCTGCTGCTATAATTTCCTCCTTCTTTTTCAGATAAAGGGCTACTGCTTGCCTCTTTCTGTTTTCTAATCAAACATGACAGCCACCAAGTCAAACAAGGTGCACTGCTGCTGACTGTTTCTCGCTTTCTTTTTCCCAGCATGCAAAGCACGGGAAGAGAGCAAAAAACAATCAATAGCCATCCAGCCATATGTGACTGCGGACGAGGCAGTCTGATCCCCTTCCACTTTATTGCGGTTACAAACCGCATAGGCTTCTGGGCATCTGTACACTGATCCCTTCTCTTCTTAATCTGGACTGGTTTAACAGCAGTCCGGATTTACAGAAACTAGTTTTTTTTTTTTTAAAACCTGGAAATCGCCAATCACGCATGTGCAGTTCAAGTTCTGGGACATTACAACGAGTCAGTCGGACTTGCAGCTAGTTAAGCAGACAGTATACAGTATAGTATACTAAATATTTTATTTTTTTAAATTCTTTAAATAACTGGCTGCTGTATAAGGTGGGTGATTTGGTAAACTAGAAAGAAGAGAAATAAATAATTTAAGAATATAAGATGTGTCTTAGAACATGGAAGGATGAAGTATGATTAATTTCCTCACCAGCTGGATGACAAAAGTGTTAAACCTTCATGAAGGTCTGTTCTGTGGTACAGAGAAAGCCCATAGATGTTACACAAAACATGAAGCTAAGGAATGAGACCCTCTTCGGACTATAATTATTAAATTCATCTCCCACCTGGATAAAGAACTTGGTATTAGACTGCTTGGGCAAATCCTTATTGAAAATTGCTAGTCCTGTGACCAGATATGATGATTAATATTAACAGAAAGTAATTGAAAATGAAGGGTTGCTAACCACTGGTAAAGTCCTTAAAATGTGGTATTAAATGCCACACTTTATTTCTAGCAAGATTAAGAATTTTTCTGTCAGAAAGAACAAAAACTCCTGATCTTTCCCCTGACTATAAATTTTAAAACATCAGTAATCGTCATTAAGAAGTGGGCTAGAGCCATACAAACCAAAAGAGACAAACAGAGACACCTAGATAGAAGACTGTTTGTTTTAAGAAAAAAAAAATGGACTAGCCTGTTGGAATAAAGTATACCTTTTATCTCCCCAGTAATATACGTAGAGAAACTTCACAGAAGTCTATAGCTTATTGGACTTTATTATGACATCAATATCCATGTTTTGCATAAAACTAAAATGCAGGTCTTGGGAAAAATGTTATTCCTTTAATTAGTCATTTAAATACAATGACTTCCTAAATTTAGATTGATGCACATCACTTTGATCTAAAGTTAAATGTACAGCAAGTATCAAATATATATCGCTGACCGCTGAAATATTGTCAAATAAAAAAAAAATGAAAAACAAGTTTTATATATAAAAGAGCACCATGCAGCATGACCAGTGGCAAGGGTGAAAGAAATAATTGCAGTAGTGATTTGCAGCTGATTTGTAGCATAGTGGTATAGAGTACTGCCTCTCAAGAGCCGTATCAGTGGTTTGAGGCTGGCTGGAAAAGGATATATTTTTATATGACCTTTGTGATCCCATCACATTCGATATAATGATCGCAGTTTCTTTATTTATGTGATCACGTTTGTCTGTATTATTTTTTTATATTTTACTGTCAGTGTAAGCCAGATTTTCGGAAGGGTACGTTTTGTGCAGGCAAAAGGCTTTCTGTATGATGTGCCTTATATCTTTCATCACGGTGCTGCCAACCTCATGCATGTAACCTGTCTTTCACTTCTTCATTTTCAGAGTGTCAGTGATACACACATTCAGTGTTCTCTGTATCAGTGATACACACATTCAGTGTTCTCTGTATCAGTGATACACACATTCAGTGTTCTCTGCATCAGTGATATAGAAATTCAGTGTTCTCTGTATCAGTGATACACACATTCAGTGTTCTCTGCATCAGTGATACACACATTCAGTGTTCTCTGTATCAGTGATACACACATTCAGTGTTCTCTTTATCAGTGATACACACATTCAGTGTTCTCTGTATCAGTGATACACACATTCAGTGTTCTCTGTATGGTTAACTTTGTATCACAGAAATGTGCTTTGATCTAAACTTAGGAAGCAAAATACAATACAGCCTTTTAAATGGTATGATGTTTTCTTTTAGGACAAGGACTCAGTATAATCCCACATTGTTTGGTAAGCTTTCCTTTAGTTAAATCTTTCTCCTTTTTCATATTTTATATATACACATAAAGTTTAGTGTGCATGCACATGCCAAATATATTTAATTAGCAACTGTAGCATATAATGAAATGCAGCAATCTGCTGTTTTACAAAAAATTATATATGTTTATCTCTCAAAAGTGTAATATTATAGCCACTATACTACTGCTTTCGGTGATTTCTCATGTTTAATATAGAAAGCTGCGCTTTAATATTCATTTTAGCTGTTTTCTATTAATATAATTATTTTTCTTAGACTAAGTTTGAGAACCTTCATGTGTTTAAGAGATACATTTTCAGTTAAGAATGTTTTAAAGACTTGCCTCTGGATTCACTATCCTTCCATGCAGGACTAGCTTAGTCCTGCATGGAAGCGGCTGTTTAGGAGCAGGACGGCAGCGTTCCATACATAGTAATGAAGGCACACTGCCTGAGCTCCTAAACGGACATGGAGCATGTACAAGTGCAGGGGATGTGTCTGAGAGCAGAGATCTTAGCCTATACATGCCCCTGCAATCAAGAACAACAGTGTAGGAGTAAGAATGAGCGAGACCGCTCATAGGTGTTCGCATACCCCCAGCCACATTCCCCCAAGTGTACAAGAGCAATAGTTACAACATTTAAATATAAAGAATTTTTTTTTATGAAACACATCAAATTTAACCATAGGTGCACGGGTTTGCCCATCGCTTAGCTACGGTTAATGCAGCTTAAATGGTACAAGAGGATAAAAAGCAAGATATATGCAAATGAAGCAATACAGCAATAGTGTAGTGGGCAGAGCATTTGCTTTACAAGCAGTCATTCCTGGTTCGAGTCCCACTTCAGTACTATCCATTTTCCATGTCAAATCACTTTATGATCAATTTATTTTGTTGCATAACCTATGACATAACATATATTTGTGAAATGGAGTACTGCATTAAATGTAAATGTGAGGTGTCATTTTCATAATGTTGCAAAGTCCACAGATAATCACAAGTGCCCCATACAGTATATGTACACAGGAATCAGGGATACATATGAAAGTTAAAATGTGCAATGAATAATAAATCCATACAGTTGGCAAATCCATCACCTGCCCAAGAACCATTAGACATCACTGTCTAAATTAGTGCGGTGGTAAGCGGGTGTAAGCACTAGTAAGCAAGAGTAAGCATAGTTACGCAGTAGTAAGTGGAAGTAAGCATATTTAAGCAGTAGTAAGCGGGTTTAAGCCTGTTTGTGCAGGGATAAGCAATGCAAATACAGGTTAAGCAATATTGAAGCTAACTCACTGTAAGCATACTTAACCGGTGGTTAGCATTGCTTACCTTCACTCATATCCATGCAAACCCACTTACAATTGCTTAAAAGTGCCTTAATCCCTCTATGTGCATCAGCCATTGTTCTGCCTAGAAACAAAATAAACAGCCTTTGGAGGGCTTGAACCAAGGACCTGTACACTATAGTCACAGTAATTAACCACTTAGCCATCACAGCTGCACATATGATTGCGGTATCACCAAACAGATCCTCACCATAGGAAATACAAACAACATGTGAAAGGAATCTATATACAGTTTTTTATTGTGTAACCAACTACAGGACATAAATATGTGAAATGGAGTACTGCATTAAGCCCAGATGTGAGATGTCATTGTAATAAAGTGTTGAAACCCCCTAATAAACAGAAGGACCCCTTACAGTGTACTTACACATGATTCATGGATACCAAACACATATATAACATGTAATGAATAATAAATCAATGCCACAATGCAAATATAATGCAACTTAAATATTAAGCAACGCTAAGCATTGCACAGCCCAGCTTAGTAGGTGTAAGCAATGTGCAGGCCAGCTAACTCAGTCTGCTCATTGGTATTCTCCTTGAAGCAATACCAACCTTAGGTAAGCAGGTTTGACAATAGCTTAGCCTATTCAAAACCATCCAATCATGACAAAGTGCAGGAAAACAGCCCTATTTAAACCCAACAGGCGGGAATACATCTCATAACCTGTTGTAGCTTCCCCTTACAGGCACTATGTCTGGAATGGGAGAGGGTGTGCGCTTTCAGGCGCAGTGCTGGGACATCCAGGAGTTCAGAGTCATGGCAGAACTCCTTGTGAAAGACCATGACATGAGACTGCTGCAGGGCCAGTACCAGGGTTTTCAATACAAAGCGGAAGCCTGGGACCATCTCGCCCGTGACCTCACCATTGCCACTGGCATACCCCGAACTGGTGAGCAGTTCAGGCATCACTATGCCGACCTGAAGTGGCGAAAGGGGGATCTCTTGAATCAGTGGATTCAAGAGGCTAGGAGGACAGGGGAAGTCCCAGCAGTGTGTATCAGTCCACTACCTGTTTTATAATTGCCAGCTCATGTATATTATGGATAGGTATGGCTAAATATTCCTCTTTTGTCTTTCACAATGGCAAGTGATCTGGCTATGAACCAGGAGGCCCATAGCTGTAGATTGAAGCAGTTGTGATGCCAGGCAGGTTAGTAATACTCTTGCATGTACTATCATAGGAAATAAATCTAAAAGTAGTAGTAAGTTAATTGCCTGTATAAAACCTGTATTGTTTAAGGGATGTACTGCATACACCACAGAATAGGGCAGGAAGAGTTTCATATAGGTTGTATGTAAATAAAAGCATAATAACCTGACAATTAAGGTCTAACTGCTGGACTGCATGTTCTCACTCTGGTATCATATGGTAATGTAGAGTTGCAATCACTTAATAGTACTGCTGTAGTAAGCACTGTTACCCACACTGCGCTACATAAGTAAATTGTGTAGGAATGTCTGTATATGACTGTTGTAATCCCAAGAGGTCAAATAGTACAACTGAGAGAGACTTAGACAGAAAACACTGAAAAAGCAAACAACAAAATCTCAATAGCACACTCAACTGCAATGTGAACTGTTGTATTTTTTGCACACACTGCCATGGTTCGATTCCTGGGAGTGGTAGTAGGCTGTATGCAGAATCATACCCCACAAGTGTAGAGAAATGTCCAGAATGTCCAGTATATCGGCCCATAGCTGCTGCCTGTCACCCTGCCCCCTGGCAAACCAGTGGGATGATTCCAGACATTTAGGCAACAAACAAGACATATAACTAATTGTTAGACATCTATAACAACAAACCTGTCACTCTATCAACCCCCCAAAATGTTATGAGAATAAGTAGCCAAGTATGTCCCATCTCCACCCCCATGTTGTCAAGCTGTGACCAGAGTGTGTACAGTAACAGAGTGAGATGTATGTGCATAATACTAATATGGAAACTGGTAATTTGTGTGGAAACATGCAGGTAGTGCTAACAAACATTGCTCCCACAGGTCTGTCAGATATGAACACTGTGCCTATAAATAAAAGATTGATATCCTGTACTAGTACTGTTTACTCTGGTATTGTATGGCATTGCTAGTGTTGCAGCTGCACAGAATAATAAGGTATTACTCATCACTGTCACCCACACTGTACTACATAATACAACTGTCTAGGAAATCCTTTATAAGAGTGTTGTAATTACAAGGTCAGAATGTAAAACCACAGGAGAATTATAGACAGAAATCAGACAAGAGATACACAGCAATACCTATATAACACATTCAACTGTGATGGACAGTGTCTTATTTTTAGCAGACAAAGCCATGGTTTGAATTCTGGGAGTGGTAGTAAGCTGTATGCAGAATCATACCCCACAAGTGTACAGAAATGCCCAGAATGTCCAGTTATTTGGCCCATATATGCTGGCTGTTACCCTGCCCCCTGCCATATCAGTGTGCCAATTTCTGACATGTAGGCAGCATGTCATGGTGTCTAACTGACTGTCAGACCTGTACACATTTGGAAAATGTCAAATAAAAACAAACCTGTCATTGTACAAGTCACTAAAGATTTAAGCGGGCAATAGTGGAAATATGTCCCGGTTCACCTGCATATGGTGAGGACGTGCCCAGAGTGTGTGCAAAAAGAGATGGGCAGGTATGTGTATATCTTCAACCTGGAATCTGTGAGTATGTGTAGAAACAGTTAGGTAGTGTTAACAAACAATACCTAAACAGGTATACCAGGTAAGAGGAGTATACAGTAGGTAAAACCAGTTCATGTATATAGTTGTCGACAGCCATACCACTGTTCAAACTAAGGCAATAGGGTAGTGTAAGTTACAGATCATAGCACTGACTAGGAAAGTAATGTGAACTACAGGAATATACTAGTTGTTAATTTACATCTCCCCCCCTCCATATCTCCAACAATAAACTAAATACACAACTCAATTGGTATGTGCTGACTTAACTCTAATTTTGGGACATATGTCCTATTGTTTGATAATTATTTAAATCTGTTTCTATGCATGCGCTATGTTGAAATACTCCCACATTGGTGGCATGCTGCCATCAATGTACCTGCATTGTGTTGTAATGACTACTGTGGTCCCATATATGCATGTGTTCTGTTTGCTATGCAACTGTTCCATATCTGGTGTTTGAGTTAATGGGAATATCTATGCATGCAGTTATACCTAATCCTGGAATGTGTTGACTATTACTAACACACATATGTTGACAAAACTTAAACACCATAGCACGTATGGGAAGGCGAGTCCCAGCGAACCCACCTATCCCACCTCAGCTGGTCATGGCACTGGGCACCAGCACATATGGTGCCAACTCAGGACCTCCTCGTCCATTGGTCCTGCACCACCTTTGGGTGGAACTGCCTCAGGGGATGGGGCTCACCCCCCCAGGAGTGGGCGCAGACAGGAACCTATCACCTGTCATCAGGTCCGAGTCCTGGTGCATAGCAAGCTCCACAGGGAGGTCGGAGATCTGCTACACCAGCTTGAGGGCCGGGTGTCATAACTAGTGGGTCGGCCTGGCTCTCCTACTCAGCCCCCAGCACAGCCACCTTCGGGGCTGTGAAGGTGCAGTGGTGACTGCCCATGGGTGGGGACCTCAGTCCCACTGTTTCCACTAAGGGGCTCACGGGCTTCCGATTTCACAACACCACTCTCCTTCAAGGTGTTTACCCCCTATGTGTCATATACCACCCGGTATGTTCGGAATGCTGTACCCTACAAATATACAGACATGCACACATACACACACTTGCCAGAACTCAGTGGGTATCCCGTGCCTATCAAACCATTTGTGCAACACAGTTGTGCTAGTACTGCAAGGCTCATGTAGCTGTTAGGGAGAGGAATGTAACAGGGTAGATGTAATGTTCGATACATACAGCAGCAACCACATCTTACTATGGCAATGGGTGTTGCGGTGGATGTGAAGGCCCTCATGGTATTCCCAATTACAGGTGTACTAACACACAGACACTGCTATCCTCAGTAATACACATGTACACATGTGTCAGTACTGGGGTGCATCACTGCAGGTGGTTATAGGTGTGTACCTGGCTATTGTCAATGGAGAGATGGGTAGTGTAGGGGATGTGTGTACAGTGGTATCATGTCACCTGTCATGTGTCAGCAGGCAATCTATCGACAGACACCACTATGGTGACCCTCAGTGTGAGTGTGACATGCATCAGCCAGTCCTCTGGGTGCCTCCTGCAAATGGCCACTGAGGTGATCCAGTTGACATGTATGCAACATGTATTACAACACATGGTTAGTGTCTGTGATGGAGACCTGTACCCAAGCATGTTCTGTTGACTGTGGTAGTGTAGTGGAGGTACCCATGGCATGTGGTGTGTACAGGGCGTTGTCTCCTATATGTGCCAGTTATAACACAGCTGGGCAGACATTTCAGTGTCAGTCAAGCATAGGTTCCCTGTACGTATCCAAGCTGGATACCTGCCATCTGTACATCTGTACAGAGACTGACAGACATCAGCTTGGCAAGTAGCTATGCAGTAGAATGAATGTGTCAACAGATAGATAGACATCTGTCAGCAATATGTATGCCATTGCTACATGTTGGAAGTCCACACTGACATGTGCTGTACAGACGGTAGTCTACAGTTACATTCCACATGTCAGATCATTATCTAGTAGGGGAAATATACTGTGATACAGCTCACACACCGGGAACATGACAGTGAGGCCTCAGAGTCCAGCTATGCCTGCAGGTGTGCTTGTTGTCAGTACTACATTTAGCACTCTACTCTTGCCTGGGAAAGCACAGTCAACAGTAGTACCACCATGATACACTACATGCCAGTGTGACAGCATGTAACCTGTTACTACCATTGTATGCAACACATTCACATGGATAACAGTGCTCTACAAGTCTTATATACATGTGTGTCCCAGACATGACACTCATACCCCTTGCTACTGTAATGACAGCACATAGAGGCATGTATTGTACATGGCATCACATACACTTATTACAGATGTCATTACCCTGCTATATTATCAGAGTGGGATGTGAGTACTGGTTACCAGGGCTGATCCATGCTTAGCAGATGTCAGCATTGCTGCAATTTAACAGCTAAGCAGATTTGCGCACTGATAAGTGAAGCCTACACTATGTAAGCACATGTACGTTTAACCGTAGTTTAGCACTGCTTAGCTTTGCACAAACCCACACAAATGCACTTAAAGATGCTCAAAACTGCATTATCCACTCTGTATCCAGCAGCCCTTGTTCAGCCCAACAACAAAACAAACAGCCCTTGTAGGTATCGAACCCAAGACCCTGTACACGATAGCCACAATAGTTAACCACTACGCTGTGAAGACAGTTGTTGTTTTCCAATATATCTGTCACTAAACATATTGAAAAGTATTGAACAATTGCTTTGACTTCCACAATTGTGTAGTACTTGTTATTGATATTGCTGTTGCATCACATATGTTGTTATATCTAAATATACACATATCAGATACATACGGTGAGATACATCAGGGAAGGTATACACAACTGAGATGTTTACACATGACAGAAATATGGATATATACATATGTTGATATATGTGTGCATGTACATACACATATACATTCATACATATCTATGTCTACACATCTGTATAGTGCATCATATATGCCATTTGTAGATCTCTTTGCATGTATATATATATATATATATATATATATATATATATATATATATGCACATCCTATGTGTATAGATATACCTATTTATGTTGATATATATGTAGATATCTATAACTATATGTGCATACATATCTAATCAGATATACCTATTTATGTCGATATATATGTAGATATCTATAACCATATGTGCATATGTATCTATATATCTGTATATGTGTAGACATATATTGCTGTGTATATGTATATATTTGAGTGTTTATATGTATATATATATATATATATATATATATATATATATATATATATATATATATATATATATATATATATATACATATATCCATATATGTATGTAGATATGTATATGTATATATATCTATATAGATATATGGATATATATCTATATATATATATATATATATATATATATATATATATATATATATACACATACATATGTTTACCATATGTCCAGAACATTGAGTGGTGTTCTAGCTCAGCACCAATAGTCCCATCCTCTTAGTACAAGGGCATGTCATGGATGTATTGCAGGTATATATGTAGACTGTTGCTACTGTAACAGGGGTTATCTTAACAGACATGTTGTGTGTGGGAGGTCACATCTGCTTTTGACATGTGCCCCATTGGCTACTGACAGACATCCTAAGGACATCATAGTACAGTACCACTGCTAGCACAGTAATGATTCTGTGGACTACAGCAGAGATATGACCAATATATGTGGACAGCCTGGCACTCTGTGGTCAGTCCAGAGGTGTACACAAATCCCATTCATGCGAGACATGTGGACCTCACTACACAATGTGGATGTTAATAGCCATGTACATGGGTATATCATGTAAATATTGGGTTACATATGTCCACACAGTTTATGCATTGACACATGCCAGTCTGTTCTGACACATAATACCTGGTGGTGCAGAGGTCACATGGCCACATACTGCCCAGTAGTTAGTGGCATACATCTGTAAAGAATCCCACTGCTTTGTCAGAAATACACAACAGTTATGGTGGCCTGGCAGCAGTATGTCTTGCAAATAACTGGACATAACAGCAAACTGGGTAATTACACTATGCTTCTGGCATGTCACAAACCACTGTGCAAACTACAGGCAGCCTGCTACAACACTGAACTACATTTTCTATGGGTGAATAGACATGTACCTGCAATTATAGCAGACTCTACATGCATGTCACAGCACAGAGTAACAGACACCTGTGAGAACGTGCATATCCACAACCAATGTGAACACAGCCACATATGTTATATAAGCTTAATATGAAACTATATGGACTGTCTGATAAACACCATCCTCATATGTGCCACTCACACACTAACCCAACATACACTGGGTCATGACACAGTTTGGTCCAATACCTGTCTGTGGTATGGGACACATGTGTGTCTGGCACTACAGACATGTGAGCCAATAGGGTACCATACACTGCAGCAGTATGTAACATCAGATAGAACAAGACCAAGAACAATGGCATCTTCCACAGTCTGTGCACAGCCCAACATAGGTATGCGCAATACACATACTGTCAACAATCACCATAAGTACACAGACCCCAGTACTGTACACACAACTACAGAATGCCCAAGTTATGTCCTCAGAAATAGCCCCTACTATACATAACATGTCTAGCAGTCTGATATCTGATTGTCTTGTTATCAGGTAAGATGTCAATAAATAATGGTTTAGAGAACATATGCACTTCTTACTGCATGACATATGTACAAAGGTTGACAGACTTGTGGCTGGAGCTACAAACACTGGCCCAATATTGGCATGTTGCTGTGATAACCTCATACATTTACTGTCATACCAGGGTTTGTGGTGACATATGTCCTATGAGGGATATGAAGTCAGTAACGCTCATGGCTGTCATCATGTACTGACTGCCATCCTCACACCATGCTTCTGCAGTTCTGAGATAGGTGTTCTGTGAATAACATAAGAAACAAAAGGCTCCACACACTGCCCAATCTGCAGATAACACTACCGATGGGAGTTTCCTCAAACACATAACACTGTCATGACATGTATTAAATCATGTAGACCAGCCATATCCACACACACTCTGTTAAACCGACATTACTCCAAATGCAGAAGAGCAACACTTACATTATGTAGTCATGTCTGGCACACCCCCTTCCTGTCTGATGGCCTGTTTCCACAGTGTATGTTGTTAGAGGTAAATCCCAATACCATCTGTGATGCTGCTTGTCAAACACCAGCTTTAGGTCCTGCTCACAGTGAATGAAAAGACCCAACACCAACATGATGCTCCTAGATATTGGAGTGTGTTTCCTTGCCATTGGCTATGGGAATGTTACCACAACTGTTCCACATGAAATCAGCTAAAGGGGGACTGCAATTTGTGCAGAAGGCCAGCATCTGTTCATGAGCATCACTTGCAAAAGATAAGGTGCTGCCTAAGCAAAGCACATGTACTTCTCCACATCCATCAGAGAGGAAGTGAAAGAGACAGACAGAGACAAAGTAAGTCAGGGAGGGGGTGGAAGAGTAAAACCTAAGCATGTTTGTTTCACACATCTACCAGTACAGGGTTTCAAACCTTTGACTGACTGCGTATTGCAATTACATGTCTATGCAGTTATTGCATGTGCCACATACCATACATGTTGGGGAGCTGTCCAAAGGTATATCTGATGGTGAGTGATATCTGCAACAGTGATATAGTAGTGATAAGGTAGGTGTAGTATACATGCCTGTCCACATGAGCAGGTGTCAATGTCAAAACAGCCACACTCTCTCAGGGACTCACACACATTGACACAGTTGCCAGGGTCAGGAATAGACTTCCTAACTAGCTAGCTTGCCACAATACAGTAATGTGCAGGTATCACATGAACCACATGGGTTATCCGAATGTTATATGGGCAAAAGGTACGTGAAGGTGTCTGACATCAGACAGCATGCTTCATTAGGCCAATGGGAGTTGTAGTGAATGTGAATGTGGTTGAAAGCATTATATGCCACACACACAGACACAGGGTGCTAGTACTGACATGCATGGGTGCATTGCTTCATGGGTGTGTAGTGGTTGACTGTGCCAGAAGGCTGTACAAGCTAGGTGAAGGGTATAGCTTGCCATCAGGCCACATGACAATAGTCTGCAGTGTGGCTCAGTGGTGTAGTGTCTGGACTGGCCTACACAAGTGAGTACTGTATTCAAAATCCATTCACCTGGGTTGCTATTGTGTGTGGCCAGTGCTGTGCAATGCTTGCCATGTATGTGTTCTATGGTCAATGACATGGATGGTGTCTGGGATGTGCACACATCCCACATGCATGTTAAGTGACATGTGGAACTGTACCTGGGGTGTCTGGCCCACGTTGTGTATACAAACTGTAATTATCAGATGTGCCAGTCCTGGCCTCATGTGGCAGGAACTGGTAATGGACACCAGGTTGACCCTGCACCTAAATTGATAGCATGATACAGATATTCCCTGTTGTTAGTGGCATCTGTCCATACAGAGCATGTATTTAAGGCATGGTATGTCCTTTACGGGTCACATGTGATGGCACCACAGTGTTTGCAGGCGTCCAATAGGGAACATAGTGAAGGCGCACTGTCTGCAATTATTTGCCTATTGTAGTGATGGGACAGGGTGCCATGCCTCTGTAGTCCACTGCAATCACACCATGATTACTATCTGTGGGCAATATGCAGGGTACTACCAACATAGTGGTTGTTGCCTAGGTAAGTGTGTTTGTGTATGAGACATGAGTTGAGAGTGTTCTCTGGGTAATACAAGGGTTACTTACTTTGTTCACCAGGCCTTGATGTCACATGTAGGTGTAAGGATTGGCACCCCAGCCTCTCAGCTATTTGACATCTGTTACCCTTGTAAGGTAAACACTGTGACATATAATAGGCCCACCATATAAGAAATTTGCAAAACCCACTCCACAATGAATCCAGTTGTTCCTCACTCACAGCCACCTCCACACAGGATATGAATGGCAAACACATACACACACAGTTGCCATGTCTGGGATTAGAATTACTACTTGATTAGTTTTTCACACTACAGCATTACACAGTTATAGGACACGCCATGGCGATTACTGGACTATTCCTTCCCCAAAGGTGTATTTCTCTGGGAATGACATCAGCAGGCTTGCTAAACAAGGGCAATGGAGGTTGTAGTGACTGTGAATGGCCTCAAAAGCTCTCTACACAGACAAACACACACACTTACCATGTCTGGGAATAGAACCCCTACCGAACTATTACATCACACTACAGCATTACTCTGTTATAGGATGCACCATGGAGATTACTGGATTACTCTTTCCCCAAATGTGTATTTCACTGTGAATGACATCAGCAGGCTTGCCAAAGAAGGCCAATGGGGGTTGTAGTGCTGTGAATGGCCTCAAAAGCATTGGTCTCTACACAGACAAACACACACACAAACATCCACACTTATCACATCTGGGAATAGAACTCCTATCTACACAGTTATAGGACGTGCCACGGAGCTTACTAGGCTACTCTTTCCTCAAAGGTATATTTCAAAGTGAATGACATCAACAGGCTTACCAAAGTAGGGCGTTTGAATTGTAGTGGGTGTGACTAGACTAAAAAGCATTGCTCCCTACACAGACAAACACATACACACACACACACACACACACACACACACACACACACACACACACACACACACACACACACACACACACACACACACACACTTGCCGTGTCTTGATTAGAACTCCTACCTAACTAATCTATCATTCTAAAGAATTATGCAGTTATATGATGTGCCACAAAGATTACAGGGCTACATTTTCCTCAAAGGTGTATTTCAAAGTGAATGATATCAGCAGGCTTGCCAAAGTAGGGCATTTGAATTGTAGTGGGTGTGATGAGCCTAAAAAACATTGCTCCCCACACAGACAGTTACCATGTCTGGGATTAGCACTCCTACCTAACTGGTTTATTACACAACAGCATTGTGCAGTTATAGGATGCAACACAGAGATTACTAGGCTACTTCTTCCCCAAAGGTGTATTTCAAAGTGAATGACACCAGTAGGCTTGCCTAACTAGGGCATTTGAATTGTAGTGAGAGTGACTAGCCTAAAAAGTATTGTTCCCTACAAAGACACACAGTTGCCACATCTGGGATTAGAACTCCTACCTAACTTGTATATCACACTACAACATTATGCAGTTATAGGACACACCACAGAGGTTACTGGACTATCTCTTCCCCAAAGGTGTATTTCACAGTGACTGACATCAGCAGGCTTGCCATAGTAGGGCTATGGGGAGGGCAGTGTGTGTGCATGGGTCATAACCCATTCATCTAGAGGTAGACACACCACACTCAGGCACACAAAGGTTTATATTCTGCAGGTACGTGTATACAACTGCTAGATGACTACTGCCTTGTACAGTCATGTTGCATAGTTAGCACTAGGACCACAGAGTCTATAATGCTGAGGGATACTAGAGGCTAATTGCTACGGTGAGTGACATTTACACATCATGTGGTTGTAGCCATTTGGCTGTGTGCTGGGTGGGACAGGCCTCATGATGGAAGGCTCTTTGACACTGTCACTCTCTTCCATACATCTATGTATGTGTACTTTTGGTATATTATAGTGTGTTGTCCTTGGATATATGTGTGCATTCCTATCCAATGTGTATGCAAAGCATTACTGGTACATACTGAGGAGTGTATGCACTAACACCTGCAATGGTCAGAGAGGTATGTTCCACTGTTGTTGCCAGACATGAGCTTCATTTCTTTAAGTGTGTGAGCATGCCCAGTATGACCTTTCAGTACTTTTCTGTCTGTCATTGCCTTCATTTCTCTAAGTGTGGGAGCATGCCCAGTATGCCCTTCTGTATTGAATGTATGGATCCATTCCAGGTAGATTGCACTCCAGTGTAGACTGTTGTGTTCTACACCTACAGCTAGCAAACTGTTTCTGCAGGATATCTGTAGATCAGTTGGCAATATTGGGTCAAACTGGGCAAGGGATAATGGGTACTGTAGGTACTTGTGTCTGTGCTGGTTCTGCTACATTGTCCTGGTGTTAGCAGAGATATTCAGACATGTGTACTGTTATACACTGTGATGTTTTATGTCCTCAAGTACTGTCAGGTAGACATTTTTGCATGCAGAGATGTCCAGGGGAACACAGGGTGAATGCAGCTGTGTCGAGTATTGTGGTTAAATGCCTACATATTCCTGCAAACTAATGACATTCTGGAGGGGGAGCTGCAGACACTTGCTGCTGGGTCTCTGTAACCAGTTCAGCACCTTGGTTCAGTGGTGGCAGAAGATCCCATACTTGTACATCCATCGATGTGACAGTATGGCCTTATCTTGCTGTGGCAATACCTCACAGCTGTACAGATTCACACAGGTTACCCAAAGGCAGGGGTCATAAGTCAGGACATTACCCCTATTGTGGTGTACAGGCAGGGCTGTAGCCACCCACTGTTGTGTCTGCAGCCAGGGATATTATGTGCACATGGCTGTGTTTCAGACTTCGCACATTCCATGCTGCCCATGCTCCCACAATCCCCCTATTATTCTATCCTCTTCTATACATTATGCAAACATTCTCTGATACTTTCCCTATAGTTATCACCTCATCACAGCAGTGTATTGGTGTTGGTCCACAGTACATGCAGTAGGACATGGTGGACATGTTACTGTGGTTTGTCCACATGGCCTTGCATATGGGTTCTGTGGACTGTGTTATGTTGTTATTTGGGAGTCCATGACATAACATACATTGGCAGTATGGGTGAGATACAGGCCTTTGGCAGAGGACTGTAGGCCATTTGGTAGTGATGCAGGTCAGCTGTAGCAGGCCATTGCATTCTGTCAGTCCTACAGTACCAGACTGCCATACAGTATATTCCCCTGGGGTGACAGGGTAGGTGTGCTAGGTGTTCATGCCAATACTTTCTGTCAGTATTGATCAGGTGGTGTGGATGCTGGCAGGGTGCTGCTTACAGCTAGGAACACACCTACATGGAACACCTGCACTGCATGCTGCATTCTTTTGTTGTTGCCATACACAGGTGTGGGTCATATTGTACCCATTCCCAACAGCAGGGATAAGATCAGAAAGGTACATGTGGGTGGTGGGTGGGTGAGCTGGGTGCATGTGTGCTATGGACACTACTTGCAGCTGACTCAGAAATAAGCATGGGACATTCTACTTATGCTGGCTTGTGCAGGGACATCAGCTATTTCTCAATACATCATTTCTATGACCTTTGTGATCTGTGAGTGTTTGACCAGACGGCATTGGTATTCCCTACTACAAGCCCAGATAATGTGATGCAAACCTGTATGTACAATTCAAAGGGTGTGTCCATTTCATGGTTACACATTATACACTGTCTGTCTGGGGTACTTTCCCCTGTGTACTGCTTGTATATCTGGCCCAACAGTCATGCTATGTCCATCTTTCAGATGGTGACACATATTACCTCCATACATTTACAATGGCTTACTGCTAAAATGTGTTATACTGGGAAGCATTGTGTTTGGCACTGCAGTTGTGAGGACTTGGCCCTGTCATCAGCAGTACTGGGCAATGGCCACCAGGTCAAACCTCACCATGCATACATACTGACCACTCTCACACAATATGAAACACACACCAACCTAACACATGCATACTTGCATATTGTACAAATGCTACAATCTGTCCTGCTACCTTGGCCACCTCAGGTCATCTGTGCTCCACTGGTATTATACCTGCACATACATGCTACTACATTTCTACATCATATTGGGGGGGCACACCTGACTGTTACTACATTTCTACATAGGATAGGGGTGGGCACAACGGACTGTTACTACATGTCTACTTCGGATTGAGTGGGCACACCAGACTGTTACTACAGTTCTACATAGGATTGGGGGGGCACACCTGACTGTTACTATATTTCTACATAGGATTGGGGGCACACCTGACTGTTTCTACATTTCTACATAAAATTGGGGGAGGGGGCACACCTGACTGTTTCTACATTTCTACATAGGATTGGGGGTGCAAACCTGACACTTCTACACATTTGCTATGACTGTACTGGTATGTCAGGTACTCCATTTCATTCTGTATTCTAACCTATCATGCTGACTAGAGGCATATCAGTGCACTACAGGTTTAGTTTTGATTGACCTACATATCCGTTTCTGACTTCTTACCCTTCAGAACTAACATCCCACTGCCTGACCTGATGTAGTCTGTCTGTGTAGGCCTGGTGGGGAAGGTTAGCCGTAGCCATCATTCAGAGGCTTTAGCACAGCCTCTGTTTGTGTTTGTCTACACCTGTCTTGCTGGCTGAGACTGTTGTCGGGTATGTGAACCCCCTTGACTGGCATGTGTCTGTCATATGGACACACATGTGGCCCAGCACATTTCCTGCAGTGGGTTTTGTCACTATGTGTAGTACTGGTTACTACGGGGACACCAATATTTGTTACAGATCTCATGCTGCCACTATAGGAGTCTACTATCTGCTGGCATCCCGTTCAGCCACCCGATTCCCTTGCATGCTCACATCCATACCATAGATACAAGTAACAACACATACTACTCCATTCGGCAACTGGTAAGAAGAGTGAATTACCTTGTGGGTGTGCCAGTATTGAAGATGGTTCTGTAGGGCTGCCTATGTTGGATTCACATAGTACACTCCCTATACATGGTTGAGCACAGTTAGTGTCATTTTTGGCATCCCTTTTACTGTTTGTGCGAGTCAGAGAGAGGTGTCATTCCCTAGGTCCCTACTGTGTCAGTGTATGTGTTATGCGTTGCCTCTTTGCCAAGGCCAGGGCATACTGGGAACGCCTCCTTCTGCCTACTGGGGCAGGCCCAGGTTGTTCCTCATCCAAGTCACTCTTTGCCTGTGCAGGCCTTGGCAATGGTGGGAGGCTGTGTGGCCCTGACCCTTGCTGTTCCTGCTGCAGTTGTTTCCACAGGATCATATTGTGTAGCATGGCACATACTATGACAATTTGAGTGCATGTAGCTGGTAAGTACTGTAAGGCTTCACGGGATGTGTCCAGGCACTGGAACCATGACTTGAGCATCTCACTCTATTATAATTCTGGTCTGTGCGTGTGCCTCATTATGGAGTTCTTATTCGGGTGTGTGTGCATTTCTGATGGGTGTCATCAGCCACGGCTCCAGTGTGTAACCACCATCCCCCACTAGGTGACCGTAAGGGATGTCCCCAATGGCAAATCTCTGGTAAGTTGCGTCAGATGCCAGAGGTGGGAATCGTGATAGCTTCCAGGGCAGCCAACACACACATTCATTATAATGACCTGGGCATTGCACATGACCTGGCAGTTGATGGAGGGGAAGCCCATGTGGTTGATGTAGACCATACCCCGCTCACCGACTGGTGCTTTGATGCATATGCGCGTGCAGTCTATAGCACCCACTACCTCAGGGTATTCTGCTATTTGGTGGAAGAGACGCATATTGCTGGCCAACACCTTATGGGTGATGGGGAAATATGCATGCTCACCAGCATGTTCTGACATGGCATCCAGGAACTGATGGAGTACCCTGGATGCTAATGCCTGTGAGATCCCCATGATATCCCTCGTTGGCCTTTGGAAGGTACCTGTGGCTAGTATTCTTAGGCCTACACATACCTTGGTATTCACTGGGATGGGTTCCCCTCTCTTAGTTCTGTGTGTCAGGTGTGGCTGGCACAGCTCAACAATTTGCTGTAGGAGGTCCCTGTCCACCCTATAGTGCTCCACTATCTCCATCTCATGTAGCCCCTGGTAGGTTACCCTGGGTCTGTACACTCTTCTCCATCTCCTCACTGTGGGTTGGTTGACAGCATTCTCATCCTCACCAACCTCAGCCTCTTCCACATGTTGATGTATGATAGCTAGTGCAGCCCCTATCATTTTGTTGTTTTTGTTCATTACAATTTCCCCGGTTGTATACACCAGTGGTGTAGAGTATGTGGGAATAACCAGAGGGAAAGGTGTTTGCAAAGTTTATAGTAGTTTTCTGGGCTGGGCTGGTCTGCTGCCTGTGTAATTGGCTGATTCTGATACATTTCACCTGCCAGCTTTGCTAGTTATCCTTGATTACCTTCCTTCTACTGTTTTCTTCCCATTTCCTTCCTGTTTAATCCCAGGGGTGCACCGTGCAAACACAGTGCTCAAATGTGCACAGAGCTGCTATTTCCTGGTTTACTATTTTTTTTCCTTTAAAACCTGGTTAGGCAATGTAAAGAGTGCCATGTAGCCTCAGACACACCCCCTTGCTTAGCTCTGCTAAGGTAAGGGGAAACCCCACGGGGCTCCAGTCCGCTTACAGGATGCCTGACACACAACACTATGATGTCAGCTAACTCCTAGGCTTGCTCCAAGCTATTCCTGCACTTACACTGTTGGGTGCTGACTAGCATTGAGGGAAAATCGCATAATTTGCATACAGGAGCTGAGTCCATGCAGGAATAGTGCAGGAGCACTCGTGCACATCCCTGCAGCTTATTCCTGGATCACACGGCAGAAATATTTCCTCCTGGAGCTCCTGCACTGTTCCTGCACACCGTCCAGGGCTTGCTGAATCCAGGGGTTGGTTTTCTCTTCTCTTCTTTCTTTCTTTCTTTCTTTCTTTCTTTCTTTCTTTCTTTCTTTTTCTTAGTTGTGAAACAACTTTCTAACTAAATAGCAGAATACAGTAGGAGGGGCCTTCAGGACTGAACTTTCCAAGACTCAATGATTTCATTTACTTTGCACACTCTTTTCTAAGTGAAGCTCATTGAATAATGTAAATTATGTTTAGAAATACTTGTTTACATGTATAGATAGGTATCTTAATGGAAGAGTGAACAGAGCACATTGGAAGGCAGCAGAAGGTTATGAAAACAAACACAACATGTATATGAAAAAAGTGATGAAACAGTTTTCTGATGAAAGATATACACGTGAATAGTATTGTAATTTACAAAGTACTCTGAATTATAATGATTAAAGAACTAAGTGATGTTTTAAGATATATAATTAACTGGCTCACTGATCGAACCTATACAGTCAAAATAGGGGAATCCACCTCCAGCAGCAAACCTGTAACCAGTGGTGTTCCACAGGGATTAGTCCTGGGATCTGTAATGAGTGGTGTTCCACAGGGATCAGTCCTGGGACCACTACTATTCAGAATCTGTTTCTCTGAAGTACATGCTAAAAGTTTGTGGCTGACAAAGTTTGCTGATGACTGCAAACTGGGGGTTGTCATATAATCCACAAATTATGCCAACATCCTACAAGAGGGTCTTATGCAAGCAAATGATTGGTACCAAAGTCACAGCCTTAAACTCAATGCAAAACTCAATGCAAAAAGATGTATTATCATCCCTTTCAGTGAAAGCAATGTTCCTGCTAACTACCACATCAATAGGAACACCCAAAGCATGCACTTAGTGGTGAGAGACCTGGCCATACAGGTTGACAGCACCCGACTTACCTTTTATCACCATGTCTTCACAGTGGTAAGAAGGGTATTCTATATTACTCTTCTCATAAGTAAGGGCATTGTATCCAGAGGAAAATAAGTTATATCCTCCCTGTGCTCTTCCCTCATCAGGACAACAATTGAGCACAACAGTCCTTTTGGCATGTACCTTTCCAGGCACCTGCAGCAATTGGAGAGACCACAAAAGTTCCTCACAAGGATAATTCAAGGTATTAAGCATCTGTCCTATATGGATCGTCTGAAATCCCTGTCACTTTACTCTGTTTCATACAGACTACTCAGAGGCAATCTCTGCCTTGCATATAAGACAATCTCTGACTCTTCTTTATTGGAAATGCTACATAGCCATAAGTTCAATGGCTCCCAGGTCACTTGCTCTGAAGACCTTAACCTGGTATGTGACATTAATAGAACTTACTGGAGGGACAGGTTTGTCTTCCAGAAGTTACTGCACCTGTGAAACAGACTTTCAATTCATGTTAAACAGAGTGCGTCTTTGGCATCTTCAAAAGCAATCTGGATGACTGCATGGGTAATCATAAATTCACACTGGGAGTTTCAACTGTGTTTCTCTTGGACAGGGGCAATAGATGCTGATTTTTGAAACAAGGACAGAACTTGGCTTGGCTTGTAAAGGCCCTAGGAACATTAGCCTAGTCACTTTTTATGATCCTGTGATATGCATGTGCATCTAATATTTGTTTTTTCAATGTAGACTCCTATGTAGCAATTATCTTTACACACAATCATTATTCACCTATTTTTCTTCCTCTATCACAATGTTAACATTTATGTTTTAACTTGATTTTCCAAAGACTCTAGTATATATATATATATATATATATATATATATATATATATATATATATATATTATATATATGGTTGCCACTAATCAAGACTTTCTTGACAGGCAGAAAAAACCCTCCATTTGCATTTTAATTGCATTGTTGTAGCTGACAACCTATTAAGTGTGATATATGATCATTAACAAACACTTTAAATGATCAAAAGTATTTTCAGGTCCTTGCTCATTCACTCCAGGTTACTGTTTTGGTTCTGCATTTTAATAATATACTTCAAAGTAAGTGACTTTCTTTTCTGTACAATATTATTACATATTGGTTATTGATCTTGCACAGACACACAAATCATACCATAACTTGCGATGCAACCAACTTGTCAAAAATCTATAAGAACACAAGAAGTTTAGTCCTCTGACAACAATGTACATATCATGAACACAAGTCATATTCAGGTAATAACCACAATTGACAGGTGTGCTCAACATTGGTCATCTGCAAATGCAACTATATAGCTAGCATGTATGTTCACTACTTCTCACCTGTAAAGAAACATTATCCACCATACTAAGAGAATAACTGCATTCCATTCACTTACAAAATGAGCGCAATTTTCTGGGCAACATTTAACACTGCTCAACCCTACCTTCCACCTCAACCCAGGAAAGGAAATTGGGAAAATGACAAATGTCATGGTCTGAGGCCTAATGCTCAAAGCCACCCCACTGCAATGCTTTCATGCTTGCCCAAGAAGACCAAAATTCCAACATTCAGTTCTAACATCAGTTCAGGAAAGATAATATCCCTGACAGGGTCATGGCCAAGTTAGCTAACTGAGAGTAGCAACTGCTGTAAACTCTATGTCTGAAATTTTTTTTCTGACAAAAACGTCAGTTAAAAAATACATATTTGGAGATATGTTATTTATATTCAGCAGTAGTAAGAGAAAAAGAGTTATAGATTGAAGTTCTTCAAAAGCTGTAATTTTCCTGTCAGAATTTCATCTGTTTGATTAAGAAATAAGAGCCTTCAACATGAACCACTCAAGAAATGCTACTCAGGATTCTTCTGTTAAAAAGATATCCAGTCACTAATATCTAGCATGCAGGATATATAGATAAAAATAGACAACTGGATACTAAAATAGAATGCTTCAAAGAAGAATGTAGAAAGAAGATGACCCATTTAGAAACTCTTATGAAGTAGTGACATATAAATTAGTAGCATAGGAGAAGCTTTAAATTGCAATGAAGGGAGAATAACTGAAGGTGAGTCTCAAACTGAATTCCTTACAATAAAAAAATAACTGGCTTATAGATAAAGTTCATGATTTAGAAAACTAGACTGAGATAAACAATGTAAAAATATATTTGCAAAATATGAGGGAAACAACATATTTTTTAACAACCTAGCTGCATAAAATCTTGAACTTCCATAAAACTTTCCCCCAGATTTACTAATCTTATGTCCTGCATATTTATAAGGCACGCTGCCTGAGCTCCTAATCTTACACGGAGCATGTAAGAGTGCAGGGGTCATGTCTGAGAGCATAGCTCTCAGAATATACATGCCCCAGCAAAGCAGAACAGCAGAAATGGGTACAAAATGAGCAAGACTGCTCATAGGTGTCTGCATATCCCCACCAACAGTCCCCCTTGTGTACAACAGTATATATAAATAAAATGAAGAAACCGTTATTTATTTATTTTTTTAATCTGATTAAAACTAACTGTAGGTGCGTGGGTGTGCCCATCGCTTAGCTATGGTTAATGCAGCTTAAATGGCTGAAGAAGATAACAAGAAAGATATATGCAAATATAGCAGCATAGCAATAGTTTAGTGAGCAGAGAATGTGCCTTATAAGCAGGCATTCTCGGTTTGAGTCCCACTGCAACACATTCCATTTTCTATGGCAATGCACGTTATGATCAATATTTATGTTGCAAAACCCACTAAATAACATACTTTTATGAACTGGAGTACTGCAGTAAATGCACAGGTGAGGTGCCAGTGTCATAATGAATAAGGCACTAGTAAGCAGGTGTATGCACATATAAGAAGTAGTAAGCATATGTAAGCACTAATAAGTGGGCTTAAGACTGTTTGCACTGCGGTAAGCAATGCCTACACTGGCTAAGCAATTCTAAAGCTAACTCTCTGTAAGCAGATGTAGCAGCAGTTTAGCAGTGATTACTGTTGCGCAAACCCACATACAACTGCTCAAAAGTGCCTTAATCACTCTGCATCCAATGGCCCTTGTTCTGGCCATCAGAAAAATAAACAACCATGCAGGTCTCGAACCCAGGACCCTGTACACCATAGTAACAGTAGTTAACCACCAAGCCATCACAGAAGTGCAGAAGAATGAGGTATCAGCAAACAAGTCCTCACCATAGTAAAACCAAACTGAACCTATGAAAGGAATCAGTATAAAGTCATATTTTCCATAACCCACTACATAACATAAATATGTGAACTAGAGTACAGTGGTAAGCCCAGAAGTGAGGTGTAATTGTAATAGAGTGTTGAAGTCCCCAATAAAACACAAGGACCCCATACAGTGTACGTACACATTAATCATGGATACCACGTAGATATATAAGATGCAATGAATAAGGAATCAATGCCAAAAAGGAAATATAATGCAAAGTCTAACGTAAGCAATGCTCAGCATTGCACAGGCCAGCTTAGGAGGTGTAAGCAATGTGTAGACCAGCTAACTCGTTGTGCTCAGTGGTATACACCTTTAAACAATGCCAACCTTAGGTAAGCAGGTTTGCCCATAGCTTAGCCTTTTCAAAACTGGTCAATCACAGAAAAGTGTGGGAAATCAGCCCTACTTAAACCCAAGAGGCAGGAATACATCTCATAACTGGTTGTAGCTTCCCCTTGCAGGCACTATGGCAGTAAGAGGAGAAGGTGTGCACTTTTGCGCACAGCGCTGGTGCATCCAGGAGTCCAGGGTCATGGCAGGATTCCTAGTTAAAGACCATGATCAGAGACTGCTGCAGGGCCAGTACCAGGGCTCCCAATATAAGGCGGAGGCCAGGGACTGTCTCGCCCGTGTCCTCATCAGTGCCACTGGCATACCCCAAACTGGTGAGTAGGTCAGGCACCACTATGCTGACCTGAAGCAGTATAAGGGGGACCTCTTGGAGGAGTGACTCCAAGAGGCTAGAGTGGCAGGGGATGTTCCAGTCATGTGTAAGTATCACCCCAGTATGTGTGTAATAATTGCCAGCTCAGGTACATCATAGATAGGTATGGCTGAATATTCCTCTTATGTCCTCCACAGCTGCAATTGAGCGAGCTGCAAAACAGCAGGCCCACATCAGTCGCTTGGTAAGGTTGCGACACTTTGCGACGCCTGGCAGGTCAGTAATACTCATGCATTTACTGTCATAGGAAATAAAAATAAAAATATCAGTAAATTACTTGTATGTATAAAACCTGTATTGTTCAAGGCAAGTACTGCATACACTAGAGAATATGGCAGGAAGAGTGTCATATTGTTTTAAATCAACAAAAGTGTAATAGCCTGACAAAACAGGTGTAACTGTTGGACTGCATGTGTATATCCTGGTATCATATGGTAATGTAGATATGCAATCATGTAATAGTACTGTAGTATTAAGCACTGTTACCCACACTGTGCACCATAAATTGAATATGTAGGAATGCCTGTATTTGACAGGTGTAATCCGCAGACACCATTTAGTACAACTGAGTGACACATAGACAGTAAACAGGAAAAATGCAGACAACAAAAACCGAATAGCACATGCAACTGAGATATGAACTGTTGTTTTTTTAGCACACACAGCCACGGTGCAAATCCTGCCAGTGGTAGTAGTCTGCATACAGAATCTTACCCCACAACTGTACAGATATGTCCAGAATGTCTATTAAAGTGGCCCTTATCTGTTACCTATCAACCTGTCCCCTTGGGAAATCAGTGGGATGATCCCAGATGTATAGGCAGCAAACAGGAAATATAACTGATTGACACACAGCTATGAGAACAAAGCTGGCACACTAGCAACTCCTCAATACCTTATGTGACTAAGAAGTCCCGTATGTCCCATTTACACCCCAACTTGTGAAGCTGTGGTCAGAGTGTGTACAGTAACACAGTGAGATGTATGTGCATATAGTAATGTGGAATCTGGTACTGTGTGTGGGAACATTCAGGTAGTTCTAATAATTAATCCTCTCACAGGTCTGTCAGATACCAACACTGCGCCCAGAAATACAAGAATGATATGTAGTTGTTCTGAATAATGAGGTATTACACATCACTGTTGCCCACACTGTCCTACAAGATATAACTGTCTAGGAAATGTGTATATGAGTTTTGTAATACAAGGTCAGAATGCAAAAGCACAGGGGATTAATAAGACAGAAAGCAGATAGGAGATGTACAGCATTATCTATATAGCAGACACAACTGTGATGGACAGTGTTTAAGTTGTAGCAGACACAACCATGGTCCGAATCCTGGGAGTGGAATTAGGCTGCATACAGATTCATACCCCACAACTGTACAGATGAGACCAGAATGTCCAGTATATGTGCCCTTATCTGCTGCCTGTCCCCCTGGTAAGTCTGTGGGATGATCCCATATGTTTAGCCAGCAAACAGGGAATATAAGTGATTGTCAAACATCATGAAAACACACCTGTCACTGTAGCAACCCCTGAAACTGATAGCAGAGTAATATTTCAAGTATCTCCTATCCACACTCCCATGTTGTCAAGCTGTGGCCAGAGTGTGTACAGTAACAGACTGAGATGTATGTATATAATACTAATGTGTAATCCAGAACTTTGTGTGGCAACAGCCAGGTAGTGCTAACAAACATTGCTCCCACAGGTACGTTGGATATGAATACTGTGCTGAGAAATACAGACCATTATAACCTGTACTGGTACTGTTCATTCTGGTATTGTAGGGAAATGTGAGTGTTGCAGTTTCTCTGAATAATAAAATATCACTGGTCACTGTCACCCACACTGTGCTACATAATATAACTGTGTAGGAAAGCATGTATATGTGTGTGTCAGGTCACTAAAAGTGGAAGAGGGCAATATTCTAGATATGCCCTGGCACACCAGCATGTAGTCAACACATGACCAGAGTCTGTGCAGAAAGAGTTGGATAGCTATGTGCAAAACAGCAACCCGGCATCTTGGGGTATGTGTAGAAACAGTTAGTTAGTGTTAGAAAACATTCCTTCCACAGGTATACCAAGTAAGAGGTGTATACCCCAGGTAAAAACGGTTCAGGTGTAACAATAACAACAGCCATATTACTGTCCAAATTAAGGCTATAGGGTAGTGTAGTAAGACTTGTAAGGTACAGATAACAGCACTGACTAGGAAAGTAATATGGACTACAGGAATATACTAGTTGTTAATTGACATCCCCCCCACCATATCTCCAACAATAATCAACATACCCACCCCAACTGGCATGTAATGACTCTGATAATGTCCAATTGTTTGATAAATATGTTAATAGTTCCCATGCATGTGCTATATTGAATTATAGAAATAAATGAACCAACTGTAGTAAACCACGAGGAACAGTGTTACAAAATCCAATAGAAAAAAGGCTCACATAAGTAGAAACGTTTAATTTATCTGAACAAGATAAAAGCTTTCGGGATGTACCCTTCTTCAGTTATCAAAGAATATATTTCACATAGAGTCATCTCATTTTATATTCTCAAAAGCATAATAGCACATGACACAGCCAACCAATAGGAAAATATATCATATTAACAATTAATTAATCTAAAAACAAGTATTGACAAAAAAAAAAACAAAAAAAAATAGCTATATATGCATACAAAACATACTAACACACATTTAAAGTAAATACTTATAAATTATAAAATTAAAATGAAAAATAGTTCTTATAATTTTACCTAGGATGAATATCAAGCTTTAAAAGAATTAAATAGTAACAATCAAATCATCCTTAAACAAGTGGATAAGGGTTTTTGTCAGATGCTAGTACATTTAAGAAGATAAATTTTGAAGAAGCCAAAAAGTTAATATCTGAAGTTAACATGTTTGTTGTTTTAGCCTTGGATTTGGTTATTTTGTTTTCTTATACACCAATTGGCAAGTTGTTGTTACATGTGTGGGTATAGAACCCACAAAAGAGGTCTATATCACACTACATCATTAAACTGTTACAGAGTGCACCACAGGGATTATTGGAGAAACTCTTCCCCAAAGGTGTGTTTCACAATGAATGACATCAGCAGGATTGCCAAAGTAAGACATTGGAATTGTAGTGAGTGTGGCTAGGCTAAAATGCATTTCTCCCAACACAGACATTGAAACACACACAAAACATCCACAACTGGCATGTGTGGGTATAGAACCCCCAGCAGAGGTCTATATCACACTACAGCAGTACACAGTTATGGCACGCACTACGGAGATTACTGGGCTACATACTTCCCAGAGGTGAATTTCTAGGTGGTTGACATCAGCAGCCTTACCAATGTAGAGCATTCGAATTGTATGGAGTGTGACTACCCTAAAAAGCATTGCTCACTACACAGACACACACACACACACACACACACACACACACACACACACACACACACACACACACACACAAGCACACACACAGACATACACCTACTTGCCAAGTCTGGGATTAGAACTCCTACCTAACTGATTTATCATACTTCAGCAGTACACAGTTATAGGACACGCTACAGAAATAACTGGGCTACAACCTTCCCAGAGGTGTATTTCTAGGTGGATGACATCAGCAGCCTTGCCAAAGTAGAGCATTTGAATTGTAGGAAATGTGACTACCCTAAAAAGCATTGCTCTCTACACAGACAGGGTCAGATAGACACACACACTTGCCAAGTCTGGGATTAGAACTTCTACCTAACTAATTTATCACACTACAACAGTATGCAGTTTTGGCATGCGCTACAGCAATTACTGGGCTACAACCTTCCCAGAGTTGTATTTCTAGGTAGATGACATCAGCAGCCCTACCAAAGTACAACATTTAAATTGTAGGGAGTGTGACAACTCTAAAAAGCATTGCTCTCTACACAGACAGAGACAGACAGACACACACACACAAATGTCATATCTGGGATTGGAACTCCTACCTAACTAGTGTATTGCATTACAGAAGTACACAGTTATGGGACATGCCACAGAGATTACTAGGCTATAACCCTCCCAAAGGAGTATTTCACACTGGATGACCTCAGCAGGCTTGTCATAGTAGGGCTATGGGGTGGGCAGTGTGTTTGTGTGCTTGGGCCATAACCCATGCATCTAGAAGTTGACACGCCACATGTGGGCACACACAGGGTGATATTTCATAAGTACATGCATACAGCTGCTAGATGACTACTTCCTTGTACAGTCATGTTGCACAGCTGGCACGTGCACCACATAGTCTGTAATGCTGACAGATACCGGTGGCTAGTATCTGCAGTGAGTGACATCTGAAACACATGTGGTTGTGGCCCTTCAGCTGTGTGCTGGGTGGGACAGGCCTGGATGGCTCCTTGTCACAGACACCCTCTTCCACACATCTATGTATGTCTACCCTTGGCGTATAGTGTGCTGTCCTTACATATATGTCTGTATTCCTATCCATTTTGTGTGCAAAGCATGAGTGGTGCATACTGAGGAGTATCTTCACTAACGTCTGTGACTGCCAGATATGTCTGGTCCAATGGTGTTTGCAGACATGACTTTCATGTGTTTAAGTGTGTGAGCATGCCCAGTATGACTTTTCAGTAAGTTGTTGACTGACATTGCCTTCATTTCTCTAAGTGTGTGAGCATGTCCAGTATGCCCATCTCTATAGAATGTGTGGATCGAGTCCAGGTAGTTTGGACTGCAGTGCTAACCTTTGTGTTGTACACCTACAGGTAGCATGCTGTGTCTGCAGGGTATCCGTCGATCATTTGGCATTGACTGTTAATACATTTCTGCATAGGATGGGGGGCACACCTGACTATTTCTACATTTCTGCAAATGATTGGAGGGGCACACCTGACTGTTACTACATTTCTAAGTAGGATGGGGGGGCACAACTGACTATTTCTACATTTCTACACAGGATTGGGGGGAACACCTGACTGTTGTTACATTACTATGTAGGATGGGGGCGCACCTGAACTATTTCTACATTTCTACACAGGATTGGGAGGGCACACCTGACTGTTATTACATTACTCCATTGGATGGAGGGCACACCTGACACTTGTAACATTTGCTATTACTGTACTGGTATGTCAAATACTCCATTTCATTCTGTAGTCTTACTTATCATGCTAACTAGAGGCATACCATTGTACTACAGATCTTAAACTTTAGTTATCTACATATTAGTTTCTGACTTCCTACCCTTCAGAACTGACTTCCCACTGCCTGACCTGCTGTAGTCTGTCTGTGTAGGACTTGGGGGGGAGCTTACCCATAGGCCACATTCAGAGGCCATAGCACAGCCTATTTTTTGTGTTTGTCTACACCTGTTCTGCTGGCTGTGACTGTTATAGGGTATATGAACTCCACTGAATGGCATGTGTGAGTCACTTACCTTGTGGGTGTCCCAGTATTGAGGGTGGTGCTGCAGAGCTGCCTATGTCGGATGCACATAGTACACTCCCTAAACATGGTTGAGCACAGGTAGTATACTGTTTGACATCCCTTTTACTGTATGTGAGAATCAGAGAGAGGTGTATTCCCTGAGTCCCTCCTGTGTCAGTGTATGTGCTATGCGTTGCCTCTTTGCCAAGGCTAGGGCATACTGGGCATGCCTCCTTCTGCCTACTGGGGCAAGCTCAGGTTGTTTCTCCTCTGAGTCACTCTGTGCCTGTGTAGGCCTTGGCAATGGTGGGGGGCTGTGTGACCCTGCCCTGTGCTGTTCCTGCTGCAGCTGTTTCTGCAGGATCATATTGTGTAGCATAGCACATATGAGGACAATTTGGGTACATGTAGCTGGTGAGTGCTGTAAGGCTCCACCGGATGTGTCCAGGCACTGGAACTGTGACTTAAGTATCCCAAACACACACTCTACTATAATTCTGATCTGTGCATCTGCCTCATTATGGAGTTCTTGTTTGGGTGTGTGTGCATTTCTGATGGGTGTCATCAGCCATGGCTCCAGGGCATATCCAGCTTAGGTGACCATGAGGGATGTCCCCATTGGCAAATCTCTGGTACAGCTGTGTCAGATGCCAGATGTGGGAATTGTGATAGCTTCCAGGGCAGCCAGCACACACATTCATTATTATGCCCTGGGCATCGCACATGGCCTGGCAGTTGATGGAGGGGATGCTCTTGCAATTGATGTAAACCCTACCTCGCTCTCCAGGTGGTGCTTTGATGTGTATGTGCATGCAGTCTATAGAACCCACTACCTCAGGGTATTCTGCTATTTGGTGGAACAGTTGCATATTGATGGCCAATGCTTCATGGGTGCTGGGGTAATATACTTGCTCACCAACATGTGCTGACATGACATCCAGGAACTGGTGGATGCTGATGTCTGTGAGATCCCCATCATATCCCCAGTTAGCCTTTGGAAGGTACCTGTAGCTAGTATTCTTAGGCCTACACATACCTTGGTATCCACTGGGATGGATTCCCCTCTGTTAGTTCTGTGTGTGAATCGTGTCCAACACAGCTCAACAATCTGCTGTAGGAGGTCCCTGTCCACCCTATAGTGCTCCACTATCTCCAACTCATTTAGCCCTTGGTAGATTACCCTGGGTGTATACAGTCTTCTCCATCTCCTCACTGTGGGTTGGTCAACAGCATTCACATCCTCACCACCCTCAGACTCTTCCACAAGTTGTTGTATGATAGCTATTGCAGCATCTATCATTTTGCTGTTGTGTGTGTTAAAAGTTCTCCGCTTGTTTACACAGGTGGTGTTGAGTGTGGGAAAAACCAGAGAGGAAGGTGTTTGCATAGTTTATAGTAGTGTTCTGGGCTGGGCTGGCCTGCTGCCTGTGTAATTGTCTATTGCGGATACATTTCACCTGCCAGCTATACTAGTTCTCCTTGATTACCATCCTACTGCTGTTTTCCCTTCCCATTGCCTTCCTGTTTAAGCTCGGGGGTGCACCACACAAACAAAGTGCTCAAATGTGCACAGTGCTGCTATTTCCTGGTTTAACTTTATGTTTCTTCCTTTAAAACCCGGTGCACAGTATGCACACCCGCTTAAGCAATGTAAAGAGTGCTAGGCAGATTCAGACACACCCCCTAGCTTAGCTGTACTAAGCTAGGAGCAAACCCAAGCCACAGGGCTACAATCCACTTACAATATGCCTGACACCCACCCCTATGATGTCACCTAACTCCTAGGCTTGCACCAAGTTATTCCTGCTCTTACACTGTTGGAACCTGATTAACATGCTGGGGAAAACTGGGATTCACTATCATTCCCCTCATTTGCATAGGATTGCCTGCTAATGCATAGTTACATGGCTCACAATGAGCCTCCCGCTTAGCAACCACTACTCACTGGCCATGTTGTCTTCTGTCTGCCATTGACTTGTATGGCAGAATAGTTATTTTAGTTAGAATGCTTATTTTAGGTCTATTTTATTATTGTCCCCCAGATCCCGTTTGAACGCAGCTGCCCTATGCTTAAACAGCCGAGATCGACTAAAAAAAAAAGTTGAATTTTTTTGCCTGATTGCAATGCCAATGGCCTTATACTTCGCCATTGGCATGCTTACTAACTGATATGCAGCCTTTATTTGGAGCTGTCACAGCTCCGTTTTGGAGTTTGCAGAAATGTACTCGGTTACTAACCGCGTACATTTCTGCAGAATGCACTAGTCCTGCACGGCCGGTTGCAAGTTTCCTGGATCGCAAAATCACCTAATTTGCATGGATTTCTCCTGCAAATGGGGTGATTTGCATACAAGGGCTTAGTCCATGCAGGACTAGTGCAGGAGTGCTTGTGCACACCCCTGCAGGCTGTTCCTGGATCGCACGGCAGACATATTGCCTGCTAGAGATCCTGCACTGATCTTGCATGCCGTGCAAGGCATAGATAATCCAGGGTTTATCTTTTGGAATAAAATGGGCTTACAAATCTTCGGTAACACCTTCAAAAAGGAAAACTCACCTCAGTGTGCAATAAGAGTTACATTTATGTCAACGATAGAAAAAAATCCCATATTAAAATCAGCATGGTCTAACTCACCAATTAAAATAGTTGAGCATCTAATCAGAATTGATAATGGCTATTCCAGTAAAGTAATCAATAAAAAAAACTGATTTCCACTGATTACAAAACTTTAAAAAAACATTAAAGTGACTTCATTGCTTCCTGTAAAGATATTTTTTTCTTCCTGAAGGAATCAAAATATGTGACACACTGGAAAAGGCATCTGTATTTGTTAATTAAAATACAGTTCTCAACATCACTGAAGAAATGGACTGGAAGGTTTCATCCCTCAAGAGTGAGATGAATTCAAGGGCTACATCCAAAGTTAAAAACCTTAAAAACAAGTGATTTTTATTTTCTGACTACGTGAATATTGACTACTGAAATAATATATTTATACCTTAATTAATGGATTTATTTAGGGCTATAAGCTTCAAATCAAATGTTTGCTAGCAAAGCGAAACCCACTTGTGCTAATGCTAAACCCCCTAAACCCAGTAACAGTCTTTCCTTTAGCTTCCAAAAAGTTCTGACTTCATTGTACATCATTGGATCTAATAAAACTAATTGAAGTCATTTACTAGTCACAGATGAAATTTGTGTGCTTTATTGCTCAATCAGTTCTTTCAATTCTGATAGAGATGATGGTGGATTTTCTAAGATGTTTGGGATTGGGAGAGGATAATTTGTTTGGAAATGAGCATTATGAAACATCTAAATGCATTATAAGCAAAAAGCTTTCTCTGATCCTGTTGAACAGCAGGATCATTTCATCAAACTTAGTAATGCATACATTTTTATGAATTCCTTTATTGAGAAAAAGCAATTGTAGATGTTTTGATATTTGGCATACTAAGGGTGATATGCAAATTTTTAAGTATAGTCACTTGTACTTTTAAAACTTATTTAGAGCTTTTACTAGAATTATTAAACATGTAAATGCTATTCAGCATAATAAGTATATAAATGCCTTAACCTTCTTATTGTGTAATAGTTTGGTAAGCCTAGATTGCTCGTCATTTTTAAAGTTTACAGATGACTTCATCTCTTCATATCTCAGTCTACTTTGCTTTCATATGTAACAATTTCAATACAGCAATATTTAAATGATCAAGTAGATAATTATGTCATCATTATATAAATAGATATGCATCACATTATTTTTCAGATTAATTACTATTCAAGATTAATTGAGGTAGAGTATTAGTCTCTTAAGTTATGATGAGAAAAAAAATAATCAGTGTATATAATTAAATTGGTAGCCTGCTAAATTATATATAATATTATACCAATTATTTATAACTTATGGTGGCTTTTGGCTAGTTCTTGATGAAACTCTGTATTCTGATTGGTAGAAAGATAATTTGTTAGTTTGTCTATTTGATAGGCAATTTAGGAACTTTGGTATTCATGGATGGTTATGCTTTATTAGTAATACCTATAGTTAAAGTGGGTTCCTATTAGATGACCGGAGATGAATTCTTTCAAATGCGTCTTGGTCGAACTTGAAAAGACAAAAAGGCATACTGACAAAGCGGCATATAAGTGAATTGTTTCCCTGGGAAAGAAATTGCTTAGCCATGTCCATCACTTTGCCATTTTTGTCCCTGTAGTGGGATCTCGGAGTTGGTATATTTAAGTAGGAGGGTCTGGGGTGGCTCAGCCCCCCACATCAGGGGGTGTGGGGGCTCAGCCCCCCCCCTCGGTTTATGTTATGTTTTAAGTATTTTTTTTTTGGAACAGTGATTTTTTTCCCTTGGAAAAAAATCAGTTCTAAGCGTTTGAGTTTGTAAGCTTTCGCTTACATCAGGTTGATAAATCATTGTTCGCTTTTCTAAGCGTTCGATGATTTAATATAGACCCGTTACAGTTACATGTTTGTTTTGGTTGTTATTGCTTAGGAGTTTAGTAGTCGAGCATGTAGAAAGGAAGAATTCAAAATAGTACAAAAAACTATGATAGTGCTAGAAGTAAACTTTAAAGTTTTATATATAACAGTATCAATTTGGTGGATATCTGTAGCATATTATTTCTTGGCAAACAAATCTATCTCAAATACAAAGTATGGTTAGTTTTAATCTATCTGTTCTATCTGTTAAAGTAAATGAATTAAATAATGGCAACAATAGAAAATCATTAATAAAGTATTTAAAAATAAATAAAGGGGACATTATATTTTTGCAATACACCCATTTGGTAATTAACAATCTACAATGCCTAAATAATAAACAATAATGTAGAAAGAAGATGGACTATTATAATTTTGCAAGAGACCCATTTTGGCAGATAACAATATACAGTACCTAAATAATATAGACTCTGATCATCTGCTTCTTTTAGCAAAAAAAGGAGAGGAAGTACTTATATTATAGAAAAAAAAAACGACTGTAATGACTAGGGTTATGGAATCTATTAATGAGTCTAAAGTAATGTACACATTTGTAGTAATTAAGTATAATAGCAAACTCTATACTGTAGTTAATTTTTATTGGATCCCTGAAATAAGTGCAAGAATGGTTAAAGATCACTTAAATTTATTACAAAGTCAGTGGAAGGGTAGTTTAATTTTAGCTGGAGATTTTAACTGTATATCTAACAAGGAAGATACAAGTGAGTGGAAAAAAACTAAAATTCCAACATCGGCTAAAACATTGAATAATTGGATTAATAATAATAACTCAATTGATTTAGTATTAAAAACAGAGTATACGTCATTATTTTTCACTCATTACTTTTATGCACATGGGACACAGACTTGATTTGACAGGATTTATGTTTCCGTGGATCTGCTTAATAAAGTTAATTATTTAAAAACTATTCCTTGCCCTCTAGCTGATCATAATGCACTTAGTATTAATATATCAATGGATTTAAGGAAATTTCAAATTATTTACAGAATCCCAGTTTATGTATAATTTGTATATATCTACATCTATTGAGATATATATATATATATATATATATATACACACACACACACACACACACACACACACACACACACACACACACACACACACACACATATATATATATATATATATATATATATATATATATATATGTGTGATGAAGTAAAAATAATTTAAGAGTTACCTTAAAGAACTAATAGATAATTTTCTATACTGAAATGAGAATGACCATTTAAGAGTTACCTTAAGGTTTGTAAAATATTTTGACATAAGTTTAATAGATACAGTAAACTAATTCATTAATTAAGACCAAACAGGATTTAAAGTTAATAGATTAATTTATGATAATATCAAAAGGGCAATAGCAATGTAAGATTTAGCAGATGGATTGAACAAAAATTACTCTAATTAGTTTAGATATTTATTTAAAACTTTGTAAACAATTACATTTCCAGAACAATTCATTTGGAATATTAAAAATGTTGTATAGATACTCTAAAGCATGTATTAAAATCAGGTGTTACATTTTTTAAGGGCTTACCTTAAACAAAGTTACAAAACGAGGATGCCCCTTGTCTCTTCTATTATTTGCATTAGTCATTGATCACTTAGCTAATAACATAAAAAGCAATGATAAAATTGATGTTTTTCAATTAATAAGGATTGTCAGTCTAAAATATAGCTTTTTGTGATGATATGAGATTTAAACTACTCAACTGGTAAAATAGATGAAGACATTGAAAAGTTTCAAGACATATTGTTATTGAAATTTAAAAATAATAAAACTGAAACCATAGTAAAGAATCAACTACTAGATAGTAAGTTAAAAGATAATATATAGATATAATTGGGAAGAGTGAGAATGAAATAATTAGGAATAAAAATGTCTCAAGATGTGAGTAAGATTATTAATCATAATTATGAAAAAAAATTAACATGGGTTAGTTCTTATTAAAATTATTTAATTACCTAAGATTATCGACATATTACATTCAATAACCTTAATACCTGATAAAAACTTTTAAAGAAAATGAAAAAAAAAAAATCTTAACTTCATATTTATAGTATCCTAAAAAGCCAATAATTTCTTATAAAAACCATATTACACTTTGGGAGTATGGCAGTATTAGCTTTCCTGATATAGAATCTTATTCATTTGCTGCAAATTTTAACTCTATTACACTCTGGCTAGACTCAACTTATACTGCATAAAGGAAAACCATTCAGGAACAAGTTATATTACATTCATATATGTTTATCAAATATGATTAATTAGAAGCATATAACAATCCCTTCATTTGGTTAATCAAACATGCTTTAGAAAGAAATTAATTTCATTCTTTGAACTATTCATTAATGAAATCAATCATAAGACAATTAAAATATGTTTATAAAAATCCCTTTAATTTTAATATCAACATTGTTGTGCTTTCCCATTATATATATCTCTAAGTTTGTGGAAATTTGGAACATTGTTGAAATTAATATATTAAAAAAGGAATGGGTTAGTATTATGGTTTGATTGCTTTGAAAAAGGGAAGACTAAGCCACCACAATGTTTAATAAAAGATTATAAGTTGGGTACATCAAGTAACAGTGTCCTTTTAAAAGAAATCAGATGAATTTGTAGGTAACATAAGTGAAAAGGAGCAGACCACTATTCCCCCATAACATGAGTATATGATTGCTATTATTGAAGGTAAATTAGCCTGCAAAGGTAATCTGTCCAAGTTATATAAGTTATTTATAAATAATAATAACTTTGATGGAAACTTTTGGAATTTTTAGATAGTAGTGGATTAAGCAACTTAGTTGATAACAAGAATAAAACTGCACTTCTTCTTCTTTTGGCTGCTTCTGTTAGGAGTCACCACAGAGGATCATCTGTTTCCATTTGTTCCTGTCCTCTGCATCTTGCTCTGTCACACCAACTACCTGCATGTTCTCTCTTACCACATCCATAAACCTTATCTTAGGCCTTCCTCGTTTTCCTCTTACCTGGCAGCTCCATCCTTAGCATCCTTTTCCCAATATACCCTGCATCAATCCTCAGCACATGTCCAAACCAGTGCAATCTCACTTCTCTGGCTTTGTCTAAAAAACTATCCAACCTGAGCTGACCCTCTAAGATGATGATTCCTAATCCTGTCCCTCCTTGTCACACCCAGTGCAAATCTACCCATCTTTAATTCTGCCACCTCCAGCTCTGACTCCTGCTTTATTGCCAATGCCACTGTCTCCAACCCATATAACATAGTTGGTCTGACTACCCTCTTGTAGACCTTCTCTTTCACTCTTACTGGTACCTGTGTGCCACAAATCACTCCTTACACTCTTCTCCACCCACTCCATGCTGCCTGTACTCTCTTCTTCACCTCTCTTCCATGCTCATCATTACTCTGAACTGCTGATCCCAAGTATTTGAACTGATCCACCGTCACCAACTCTACTCCCTGCATCCTCACCATTCCTCTATTCTCCCTCTCATTCACACACATATATTCTTAGTCCTGCTGACCTTCATTCCTCTCCTCTCCTCTCTAGAGCATATCTCCACCTCTCCAGGGTCTCCTCAACCTGTTCCCTACTCTCACTACAGATTACAATGTCATCTGCAAACATCATAGTCCATGGTGACTCCTATCTCATCTTGTCTGTCAACCTGTCCATCGTCATTGCAAATAAGAAAAGGCTCAGAGCTGATCATTGATGTAGTCCCACCTCCATCTTAAACACCTGCATCACTCCTACCATGGACCTAACCACTGTTATACTACCCTTGTACATATCCTGCACCACTCTTATATACTTCTCTGCCACTCCTGACTTCCTCATACAATACCACAACTCCTCTCTTGGCATCCTGTTATATGCTTTCTCTAAATCAACAAAGACACAATGCAACTCCTTCTGACCTTCTCTATACTTTTCCAACAACACTCTCAGAGCAAACATTGCATATATAGTGCTCTTTCCTGGCATGAAACCATACTGCTGCTCACTAATCATTACCTCCCTTCTTAACCTAGTTTCCATTAATCTTTCTATAACTTCATGTCATGACTGAGCGGTTTTATCCCTCTGTAGTTACTACAGCTCTGTACATCACCCTTATCCTTAAAAATTGGAATCAAAACACTTGTTCTCCACTCCTCGGGCATCCTTTCATTTTCCAAGATTTCATTAAACAATCTGGTTAAAATTTCCACTGCCATCTCTCCTAAACACCTCCATGCTTCCACAGGTATGTCATCTGGACCATCAGCCTTTCCATTCTTCATTCTCTTCATAGCTGTACTTATGTCCTCCTTGCTAATCCATTGCACTTCCTGATTCACTATCCCCATATCATCTAACCTTTTCTCTCTCTCATTCTGTTCATCCACTAACCTTTCAAAATATTCGTTCTATCTGCTCAATTATCCACCAGCCCCTCAAAGTACTCTTTCTATCTGCTCAACACACTCTGCTCACTTGTGAGTACATTTCCCTCATTACCCTGTCTCACCCTTATCTGCTGCACATCTTTCTCAGCTCAGCTCGTCTGTCTAGCCAGTTGGTATGGGTTGTTTTCTCCCTTCTTAGTGTCCAACCTTTCATATGACTCTCCATATGCCTTATCCTTTGCTACCTCTCTCTTCACCATACTCCTCATCACCTTATATTCCTGTGTACTTACTTCATCTCTCTGACAATACCACTTCTTCTTTGTCAGCCTCTTTCTCTGTATATTCTCCTGCACTTCCTTGTTCCACCACCAGGTCTCCTTGTCCTCCTTTCTCTGTCCAAATATCACACCAAGCACCTTTCTAGCTTTCTCCCTTACCAGCTCTGCTGTAGTTATCCAGCTATGTGTTAACTCTTCACTGCCACACAGTGGCTGTCTTAACTCTTCCCTTAACTCTAATACACAATCACCCTTTTTCATCTTCCACCATTTGATCCTTGGCATTGCTCTCACACTTCTCCCCCACTTCTTGATCACCAATGTCATCCTACAAAGCACCATCCTATGCTGCCTAACTACACTTTCTGTCACCACTCATCCTATGCTCCCTAACTACACTTTCCTGTCACCACTTTACAGTCTCCAATCTCTTTCAGAATAACTAGATGCTAGAAATATTAGCTATGTATGAAAATTTGTTTTATTTCAGACCAACCTTTATTTGGAACCTCAGTAGGTGGATTATATAATTGAGAGGCCTTTATCTGTAGCTTGGTAATATTTGTTTTAACTTGATAAAGCTATTTAGTCTACTCTTTGGAAGCTCCGAATATAAAATAATATTAATGAGAAAATGTAGTTTATGGAGCAGTCAATCCAATCAAAGCAGTGCTTTAAGTAGCTGCTGTGGCTTTGTGATCAGTTTACGGAATTAATATCTGTGTTTTGTATTGTGGTTTTGGAAAAAATTAAATAACAAAATGAGGAATTTATGTAAGAAGACAGACAGCATAGTAATGTCTGTTATGTGGTGTAATCAAAATAAAGATGTAAAGGATGATGGGTGTGAAGAAAAAAATACATATTAACAGATATCAGTTCAACAGAAACTATAGATCAAGGGCTGAATTTACAGGAGAAATTGGATGCCATGGTTAACTAGGAACTGCAGTGTTTTACTGCAATGTAGCAAAATGCAGAGAGACTTGTCACTCAGAATTACCAGGAAGGAAAAACAGCAGCAATCAAAGGAGGGATGAGCTAGATCACCCAAGCAGCCAGGGATGGAACCAAATTAACATGTGGGAAAGTGGAGAAGCAATGTCTTATATGTCTGATGGGCCAAAGTATTGATATGCCATGTAGTTGTCATCTGGACAGAAAGGTAATGAAATGTCTGGAATCTTAGAGCCAGGAAAAGATAATAAGGTCTAGATTAGGAAAGGCATTGAAAGGTATGCTGGTGGGGACTGTTACCAGCAGGGAGCTGATGTGGGCTTTATATTTGGGACAGGGTCAATGATAGTACATGTCTGAAGTCTAGAGCAAGAGGATAAAAGAACAGAGAGCTAGTAAAGTCTATAATGCATTCTTTTAGAAAGTACTGAAAGTGGAATATGCTAAAATCCTTGAACTGTTGGATGTTCATTTTACCGAAAAGATCATAGATTTGTATCGGCCTGGTCCAAAAGATCTCATGGGGCCACTGGCTGTACTCAGGAAGCACAAACTTCAAAGTCAGTCATGAAACAATTGAGTACTAGTATTTGTTTATCTAATGCCAATTACCTTGGCAAAAAAGCCATAGTATGCTTTTCCAGTGCTTTCTAACTTCATAATTATCAGAGTATTGCTTAGGAAGTGGAATAGCAGTTATGGCAGACTTTCAAAACCGCTCATTACAATGGGGAATCCTACTCATAATTATATGCTTGTTCACATTACAGTGGGTAACATCTGGTTGCTAATGTTTTAAGAAGAAAAATGTAAGTTACTCTCAGGTGCAGATGATAGATGCACAAGAGCATAATGAGGATTTGGAGATGCAAGTGAAAGGGGAATGGGGTTAATTTGTGGTAAGCATGAAACTAAAAATAAAAGAGGTAGAGCCATGAACATTCTAGTCAGGTGGGCAGCCTTAGTCATTAACTATGTTATCATATAAGAGTGATATGGTATTTTACTGCATGAATATGAAATAAGATTGCCTGTGTGTGTGTGCTGATCCAGACACCTCAGAGTGGAAACAGTTTTGGAGTTGTTAGATAATTATGGAAGGAATACCTGGCTCTCCCCCATTGATACAATATGAACATTCTTCATTTAGTTTAGTTGTAAAAAGAAGACAGGTAGAGACCCCTAAATTCAACAGTTGCTTTACCCATGGGGGTGTCTGTGAATGACAGAATTGACAGGGTGGCATTTAGAATGTGTTATTCATGTTACATGATGCTAGCAGCATCATAAGGGTTGTGAATGACTTGTACTTGACTTTTTCATTTTCTCCCCGTTCATAGGCAAGATTGGTAAGACAATAGAAAGGAAGTTTATTTATGGCAAAGCCAAGCCTATGGAGTATACAGTGACCCATACAATGTTTGAGAAGTTCACTAAGGCTTTTCAGTGAGTTTGGGAATTCATTGATTCAAGAAGAAAATATGTATATTATAGACACATAGGTTCATAGGTAAATACTGCCTTCCAGGCTATGTTAACCAAGCTAATTTCTCTTATGGAGTTTTAATGATACTATCCTGTTTGGTTATAGATTGGCCCTATACTTCCCATGGTAATTAATTATATATTATCCCAAATGAGAATAACTGGGATCATGCCATAGATAACTTACTTCCCATGGTAAGTAATTATATATTACCCCTAATGAGAATAACTGGGATCATACCATAGATAACTTGAGGGGACCCATGTATGGGATAAAGCACTTAGGATCATTAGGAATTTTTTCTCATCCATAGATCCAAGTCATGCTTGACTATAGACAGGGATGAGGCTTGTTTTATATGGATGGATAGTCTGCTCCAGAGCCGCAGTATCTTTTGTGAAAAATACCTGTCCCTTCAAACTGTCTGTTGATATTCTAGAAGAGGTTTAGGTCTGTAGACTGACAATGTCCAACGCTATTTTTAATGGTGGATGAACAGTAAATCCATCTGTCTTGCTTCACTGAATGACATGTATGTTAGGCACGTCACCTCTTAGCAGTCTGTAGGATATTGAGTATAGTGACAGGGATTTGGGTCAGTCCATGTAGGTCATATTTTGCTGGCGTTGTATCCTTTTATTAATATATTTCTGTGGGCATTCCATTTGTATGTTCAGATATATACTAAGGGGATATTATACTCAGTTATTGGCCTAATGAAGGCTAAATAAAGAGGGACAATGATATCCCTAGATATAGGCACAACCCCATTTGATTATCTTGCTTGCTTAATTTTTTTCTATTGTTCATTGGAGGACAAGAAGAAGCAAGATCTGGAATTGTAGCATTTCTTTAGTTGTGTCAGTAGTTATTGGTACCCTTGTCAGGACAAAAGTTGGAAGACCTGATAAACTCTGGTATTTAGGGCTCAGAAATTGATGTTTGCTCTTATTCTTTTAGGTTGCCTTTGGTTACAGTTTGTTTATTAATGGATAAACTCAGACACAAAGAGTAGATAATGCCATGCCATGACTACATTTGCTCAAGTTTACCTGTACAGCAGTAACCTGTTCTAGAGAATTTACTAGAATATTAGTGAATATACAAAAAGAAGCTGATAAAAAGTACTAGACACTTGAGCCAAGATGTATTGATCTATGAAATAATTTTGAAGCATTATGTCATGTATACCTTTGGCTGGAATACTGGGTAGAAAGCATCCAGAGTTGATGCAGATATGTCAGACTCATTGGGATGTGGGAGTTTTTCGCAGAGCAGTGGTTCAGTTGGTCCTGGATGAAGTAATTGCAGGAAGTGTGATTCTAAGGAACACTAGCTTCTTGAAACTCATGTTCACAAGGCAGTAACATTGGAATGGGTAAATGAGCTAGTGAATAAGACAACTGTATTTAGTCTGATAACTGGTCAGTACTATGTCTTTAAAATCTTTTAGAGTGCAGGCCTTATTTAAAAGGTCAGTTTCTGGAGCCTGAAGATTAATACACCTTTCTCTGCACATTAAAATATATAAAATAATGAGGTGGCAGTTAATCTACTGGACTTTATGTTGTACAAGTTTCACATGTTTGCTCCAGAGGACAATAAAAGCAGGTCCTCTGGTAATGGACTCTGCTTCTTTACTACTTGGTAATTGTAAGCTGGAAGAGGTTCTAGCATTTTATTTATTTTTTATTTTACATTTGTTAACCGGGCAAGTCCGACTGGATACAGGTCCATTTTCAGTGGAGGCCCGGGGAGAAAAGCTCCAGATTATTCCATACATACATCAGAGAGTATTAATGACAAAATCAGTGAATATACAGCTATGACATAGTACATATATACAGCAAATAGTAAGTATTAACAGGCAAAATCAGTGAATATTCAGTTAAAACATAGTAAACAGCACTAGATTATATAGCTTTTTGGAGGGAGTTACATAGAATCAAAATACCATGCAATACATTGGAACAGCAATATTCATAGGTTAGTACTAAGCTAACTGCCCTTGCAAGCCATTTTAAGCTTAGTCAATTATCCCTTGTGAGACTCGAGCCCTGCACCTTGTGTTTGTAAGGTGAACACCTTAACCATTAGTCCACCCTCCCTCGGTTCATTCCTATATGTATTTTTCATGGCACTATTTAAGAGATCACTTCTAGCAGAGGAAACACTCATATCAGCACTTACATTAGAATATTTTCTGATGCAATCATTGTGGTGTTATAGAATCAAACCTAGCAGAGGAATCACTAATAGCAGTACTATCAATAGGATATATTGCAGGATGTACTCATCGTGTGAGGGTGTGAGGTTATAGATGGAGGGTAGTTTGTTAAGTAAGTGGTTAACCTGGGGAGGCACAGCAGCATAATCAGTTATTCATAAAGTGGGATTTGAGGAGTCTTTTAAATTGTTTAGTGGAGCTAATGGAGGTCAGATGGGTAGGCAGGGAATTCCAGGCTTTAGAGATAGAGTAACTAAAGAGAGATTTCCCAGCATCCTTGTTGTGTTTTATGACATTTAGGCAGTTCTGGGTACTAGATATTAGGGATCTAGCTCTGGAATAAGATAGTATTATATTCTGGAGTGCAGGGTTTTTATCAAGGTGGTAGTATAATTTGTGAGCCTCTGATAACCGATTGAGTTGAAGTAGTTCAGGCAGCTCCAGACAGCTTAATTGTTTCAGAGAAACACAGTGATGGGTTCGATATGAGGTCTCAGTAGCAACTCTAGCAATCTTGTTGTAACATACCAAGTACAATCCTGAAATTTTGACTCCCTAATTGCTACTTTCCATAGGAAATCATTACTGGCAAGGTTACTAAGTATGAACAGGCAATGATTCTTTCTTTTGAGAGATTTCTCCATTCTTCATGTTTATGTGGCCCTGGATTTGTTGCAGATAAGTTTGGCAGTTATGAGTGGGCTGGCTTCTTGAAAAAAAAAAAAAAAAAAAGGTTTACCAGTGAGTCGATTCCTTGCTGAATTGTAACTTGACAAGTCACAGGGCCCATGGACACCGTGTACTAAGAAGGCCTGTAGTGCAGTTTGTAGAGCTTATTGGTAATTTTTGACTGCACTAACACAAATGCAGAGGAAGACATCTATGGGCCTGGTGCTTAGGTACTTTGCTGATAGATGGCAGCAGGATAAAGCAATCAGGTGAATGTGAGTCTATTTATTTGCCACAAGGTTTGCTTTTCAGGCTAAGGAGACATAGTATATCACAAAGCATGGGGCAGTTCAGTAATAGCTGAAGAACTGGTCCTGTCTGCAAGTGCATCAGGCAGATCAGAGGCAATCAGGTAAGGACCTGTTTCTAATGCAGTTAGTTTGTAAAATGTTACTTAGGATTGCCCTGCTTATGCTTCACTAGTGGTCTTGTCTCTTCTGTTATTTTATGGAGCATTTCAGATTAGAAAAATTGCTGTGGATAATTAGGCCTATACCTTTAGTGGTTGAAGTTCTTGAGAATGAGCAGGTGGTGGTTATCTGCTTAAGGCCTTCAAGATGGATTAAGTTTCTAAAGGGAAGCAGTTTTTTTTTTGTTAAAAGTGAATACAGAGTTAATTTGGCCATTGATATTGGTATACAGAATTTGTAGGCCCAGGATCAATGTGATAATCAGATCTTGAGTTTATACCATTTCTGGTTGGGGTCAGCATGGAGCACAGTTACATATTACTTTGTAGACAGCCTTGCAAAACGTAGGCATCAACATCAGTTATCCTTTAAAGCATTTATTCAAGATGAAGTGGGCTTCAGATTAAGCTAAGGAAGGGGCTTTTGTGGAGTTGAATTAAGATTTATTTCTAATACATTAGATAGCAGTTTCTGCTAGCTGCGTTGGCATAGAGATAAAAAGACCTGACTATGACCCAAGTGGCTTGATCCCACTTAGTAGATGGAGCTGGTAGGTGGAAGAGGTATAATGAAGCATTGCCTCTTCACCTTTACTAGACAAAAGTATATGAGGGCATGCTGGGGATGTGATCATCCCAGCAGCCGTGGTGGTTTTACTAGGACCATAAAGAAAAGCAGTTGGTGTAGTAGGCAGGAGGGCAAACATGAGAGCACCACAGTGTAGGTGGGGATATGTTCCCTCATGACACCATTGAAATCTAGCTGGATGACGTTAGTCCTGCATAAAATCAAGAGGTAGGGCTTATGCAAAAATTGCAATATGGACAGCCCAGGTTACTCTGTTCCTCCTCTTCTTGGTCATGGGGAGAATTGTAGCTCAGTGACTGTACAGAACATCTCCCCTGGTGTGAATTGACAAAACAGCAAAGGGACACACCATGACCCCTTCAATATGCTGGGTTAGGGAATAAAGAAGCCACAAAATTCACTGATCAAAAAAGGGAAGTGCAAGGTCAAACAAACTATTTGCAACTGTTTTAAGTATATATTTTTTCTTTTATAGTTTAGAGGACAATGCTCTTATTTGGGCATTCTTAATTATACTGATTTTACTGAGCAAAGAAGCAATCAAGAGTATGTTTAGATATGGAGCAATTGGGCTTAGATAGTAGCTGATCTGGAGGGTTATCAGACAGATGACCTAGCCCCAATTATGAATGGCATTAATTCATATATGCATGAGATTTTGTTAAACTGAGGTGTTAATATAAATTCTGGAGACATTGAATAAGAACAATGGCAAAATAAATCTGGTATGAAAGATAACATTGGATAGTTTGCTGTTTAATAAACAAATTCATCTTATCTCTTTCATATGGCTCATGATTAATAATATGCTAGTTTGGAGGAATATAGACAGCCTAAAAGGAATAGAAAGCGTGATGAGGTACATCAATTCTGTTTTTGTTTTTGCTCCCAATGTCTGTCAGTCAACAGCCGGCTTCTGGTCAATCAACCCTGTCAGTCCCTATCACTGGGTATTTTCTGCTTAGGCTCTATACCCCCCACACACACAGACACAGTGTAGTGCCTGTAAAGGGACTATATTATAATACTGACATCTGAAAATGTCGAGTCCACTTGTTCAGCATGAAAATGTCGAACTCCAAGGTTCCCGAATGGCCAAATCACTGATTTCTTTCCAACGGAAAGAAATTGTTGTACAAACACCAATGGCACTCAAAAATAAACATATTTAAGTTGGGGGCTTCACCACCCACAGCCCCAACATGGGGGGCTGTGCCCCCACACCCCCCCTAACTAAATATTCTAACTCCAAGACCACACTACAGTCAGGGAAAGGGCAGGTGTAACAGAATGTTTAATTGATTTCTTTCTGTTGGAAAGAAATCGGTGATTTGGCAGTTTGGCAACCTTGGAGTTCGACATTTTCATGTCAAACAAGTGGGACTCAACATTTTAAGATGTCGATATTATAATATAGACCCCCTGTAAAGTATTGAGCAATGGGGTAACTGCAGAGACCTCCCCTTACTTCTATACCCTACATCTAGCTCCTTCAGAGTGGAGGTTGTTAATCAAACCTTGGCCTTCTCAGCCCTTCCTGTCTTTGCACCATGGAACTAGACTACATTAATTCTTACATGTTTAAGGAAGACTATTCAATAGATTCATGACTCTGTCTTTCTTAGAGTTTGCTTAGAGTGATCCAAAATGATTTAGGCTAGATGTGATGAATATGTCAGACGTAAGGCTTGACTTACTCATAGGGTTGCCACCTTTTCATATGCACAAGGCTGCACATTTTTTGTAGATATGTCGGATTTTACAGGACAAAACATACAAACAGCCAATGCAACGGAGAGAGTTTCACTTTTTTTGACAAAATAAAAGCTTATTCTTGTAGCACGTGAGTTGATTCTGCTAGTTCTTATAACATGAAGGTGCTTCAAATACAAAATAACTGTTTTATGCAACTGTGAATGAAAACGTATGAAATATTTTTTGTCCTAAAATCCCAAAACATTTGCCAATTTTAAGTTTTCTTCTCAGGACACAACTGCCCAAAGAGGGACTGTACCTCAAAAAGAGGGATAGGTGGTAACCCTACTTACTTAACCTCAAAATCAGGCTTTTGTAGAAGGACAGGGGCATGATCAATTAAGGGGATCTTTGAATGTAGCTTTAAGGCAGACTATTTAATAGATAATAGTAATACAAAAACAACAATTGAAGGGAACTAGTCTAAGGTGGTAGAGTATGACAAAGGGGTTGCCTCTATTATTTTATGTTACTCCCCCTCTGGCTTGATTTGAGATGATATGACCCACTCATTTTTTTTTCTCTATGTTGTCTTTTCTATACAAAGAATTTCAAAGCAAATTTTCTCTTCAGATTTACTTCTTACTTCAGAAATACTTGCAGATATCTTTTGCTGAGAATATGTCTTTATTTGGTTAACCACTTACTCTTTAATATGTCTATGTAATTAATGAGTATATCTTGCAATCACTTCCTCAATGGCAATGAGGTAAAACACATATGTAGAAGACTATGTATTGTTTGTTTTACATAGATTTGAATTCCACAGAGTACAAATTACTTTTATCAGTATGTAAAGCCACACAACAAAATGTGTCAGGTCATAAAATGCATACACACAAATACATGTCTGAAAAGTTAATTCATCTAACAGGTACAGTAGCATCCAACCTATAAACTAATACTAACTGTGACATTACCCTTCCTAAATCAGAAACTGCCTTCCTCACTGTTTGGCACTGTTGCTCCCACTTAACATCATGCAAGCATGGTTTGCATGGTTATTTAGGTTTGTGTACTAGCTGTAAAATGCAATATCACAAATTGGAGGGAAAGCACTTTGTTGCTATTTGACCTGAGCAGACATAGCAGGTGCTAGAAAGGAAGGAACTCAATCTGGGGCTCAAATATGGGGTATGGAAGAGTCCAGAATATTCACTGGACTCCTTGTAAAGCCCAACAGCTGTACACTATTGCAAGGGGACTATACTGGGTCTCAATATAAATCAGTTGCTTGGAACAGATTTTCCAAGGCTGTCTCCAGTGTGAATGGCAGTCCACATACTTGAGAGCAATGCAGGCATCACTACAATGACATGAAAAGGTGCATGCAGCCACAACTCAACCAATGGCTACAAGAGTTTAGGACTGCTGACCATCCACAGTTGTGTAAATTCACAGATAAAGATACTTTAAATTGCAGTTCAAGTTGGAGATAGGCAAGGCTGGTATGCATACTGTTCTTCTGTTTTTCTATTCTCTTTAATGTACATTTCCCCAGAAGATTGCAGTGAACAGGGAATCCCATGCTGAATATTTAGAAAGACTAAGAGAAGCAAGGGGTATGTATGCATTGCAAAGTGATTATTATTGTATTAAAGTATTGCTCTTCTAAACATTAGTAGCAAATTTAGCATGTATATCTTAACTGTAAAAAGGCACATGCATGCTTCATTCAGTAGCTCAAGGTAATTATAGGAGTAAATTGAAATATTGTATTCAGATATTGTGGGTTCAAATCCCATGGGTAACAAATATTTTCTAAAAATAAATAAATGATTAAATATTATTTTCAACAAAATTGGTATAAATGCCATGTTGTTAACTGAATCTGTTATTATTTGAAAAAGCGTATGTGCAACATATGCATATTGCAAGGATTATTTGGAACAATTAGCAGTACAAGTTTGTAGTTTTTCAAAAGTATAATTAATATAAAAGTAAAATTATTTTATATTGTAGTAATTTATTGTATGTGACATATGATGGTACTAATTATCTTTTTTTTTTGTCTCGTAGCCCATCCCTTATCTCTCCTTTATATTTTTATATGTGTAGGCACAATGTTCTGATGTCATCAGTTTTTGACAATTGACAAAATGATTTCTGGCACAGGGAGGTAGGCCAACCAGTGTGGCTCAGCCTGACACCACTCCATTGCCTGCTGCACTGACATCCAACACATCCAGGATGCAACCTGGCAGTACTGCTGCTGCAGCCCCTGCAGCACATTGGCACTCAATATAAGGTAACATTAGCCCAGCAGACAATGTAGTGGTAACCTCTTGGAGTATTGGGAGAGGTGGTGATTTTTCACCCACCAGGAGCTGCTAGTCATTGTGCAGGAGGTCATAGAAGGTACCATTGCTGCATATCTCAGCCATATGGGGAAGATGATTGCTGGAATGCTGTGAAACCAAAAACCTCAAGCACTCCAACAGCAAGCTGAGGAAGGGGACAGTGATGAGAGTTATATGGATGAGGAGTGGATTCTCACTGTCCCCATGTTTGACAGGCATGGGTGACTGATGTCCCCTCCTTATCCCCAATCATGGTTCTCCCAACCTTTTGTGTCTCTCACCATCCCTATCTCTGTCTTGTTTGTCCAGTTTGCCTGCACCCACTTCCTCACCTACACTACTTACCTGATCCTGACATACCTACGTCCCTTACCCAACATTCTTCTCTTACTGAAACAAAATTTTAAAAAATGGGCACGTCCCACAAAAAATACTGCCCATACACAGCTCTCCACTTTGACTCTTGATTAAATCCAATTGGCTGTACAAAATGATTACATTTTTGTCACCCATCATTGTTGAGGTGACATCCCAAACATTCATCCAGTATTCTAGCCATGTTCATTTTACACTATTGAAGAAGTGGATAGCTAAGATTCTTTCCTAATTCCATCCTGCACATTAATATATTGCTTTCCCTTTGTTCTTCCCCTGCTTACTCTCCATTTCACCACTTTCCTGTCTATCCCATTTTCACACATTTAATCTGGTCAAAAAATAGAATGACATACACACACATGACAGACCTGCCCCCTAATAAATCCCTTCACTTTTTGTCCTCTGTTTTTATGCTGAGTTTTGCATCACATACCAATGCAGAACAACAGTGAATGGCTCTTCATGTCCTATGACATATTGTGGTTATCTCTGCACAAAGTTTCTTGCTTAAACTCACTGCAGTAAAGAAACACATGGTTAAAGCAGAGTAAAGGCATTAATACTAACTATTTACTCTAAAATATATTTAGACTGATGAATGTATAAAAATGGCAATCCATATATGTACTGCTGACATAAATAAATTGACTGTTAGTTTTGATGCAGGAATTCACTGTAGTCATTCCCTCTCACATCTGCAAAAATTTTCACATTCAATTATTTAATGCCATTCTGAAAACATACATAAAAAAATAGATTGAGCTGGGTTCAAACCCTGTATCATTTATGCTCAAAATAAAAACTCACTGCTGTTACAACTGCTACCACAGGGAAATCTAGGCAGCATATCTTTTTCTTCCACTCACTACTGTCAAAAGTGCTGACTGCCCCTGCCTCACCACTTGGCATGTTTGCGCAGAAGAAGGTGAACCAATATAACTATTACTATTTTTTCAGTTAATCAGAGACCCACATGTGTACATTACTTAATTGCATGCAAGTGATAAAGGCAATAGTAATAGTCATTAATGTCATAAAATTTCTGACACATTTGCAATATATACTACATTGTGAACACCATAGCATCTGTTAGCTATTTTTACCATAGCCTATATGCATAACTGCTTCTCAAGTTCAAGTCATAGTCATTAAATGTGATTCTCGCATGTGCAAATACTTTGCCATTGATTGTAAAAAACAGCTGATCAGTGAAACACTATGGAAAGAGCCAATTGGCATTTATTACTATTGTATGTTTAATGCCCAGTTAGTCTTCATCCTATTGTATTCCATGTAAAATCTCAACCAAAGGGAATGCTCTTGTCACTGGCTGAATACGCATTTACTCAGACTCATGAGTGCCCTTCACCTATTCACTTAAAAATGGATATGTCCGTAGTAGTTCCCAAATGTCAACTAGACTACAGAAATAAATAGCACAACTGCATTGTTACATCATCTGAAGCTTTATACTGACAATGGGCATTCATATTGTCTTCTACATGTATCAAAGTGGACATCAATTCATCACAAATATGAACACGTGTACATACACAGTTGCATCCATGCTGATCACAAAACGTGTTTGCCTGGTGTTATAATGTAAGCATGTAATGTACATAACATATTGAGAAACAGGTGCATATTCCACAGTTCTGCAACATGCATTCCTAATACCTTTTTGCATCTGCTTTGAGAAGCTTTCTTTTAAAGTATACCTGCACATTGGAAAAATAACAGAAAATACAAAATTCACAGTTTGCAGACCACTCTCATAACAGGATATGTTACATCCATCATATAATGATGATGGTCTCATCTATAAAAACAGGTATGACAAGGCAAAAGCAAACTTCAGGGATGGTGCAGTTATTAAATACTGTATTCTGTGGATGGGAACAAAATACTTACTTGTCGATTAACTTACCAGAACAGCTGCAATATGTGTATGTGTCTATTTATGTATAAGTGGTTGTGTGCATAATCAGAAGAACATGAGTCTGAATCCAACTGTCATCAATCCAGTCCCATGCAGAACAAATCATTTGACAGTCCTATATGCCTACACACTCATTTCATACAGGCTTCTGAACATCTTCTCCCAAGCATCCAGTGATGATGTCATCCACTATAAAATTGTCCAGAAGCAGTGTGAAAGCCAGACTTGCGATATGGCACTTGTGTTAAGTACTGAATTTTCTAGTATCTTACTGCACTTAACTTGTGTGTCTTCATAGTCAGAAGATCATCACTCTAATTTCATGCAGAATCATTTAGAAGATCATCAATCCAGTCCCATGCAGAATCAATATTTTGAAAGTTGAACTTGCCTGCACAGCCATTTCATACAGACCTCCCAACATCTTCTCCCTAACATTCAATGATGATGTCATCCACTATAAAATTTGCAACTGCAGTAAAAAACTCAGAGTTGTGCTGTTGCACTTGCATTAAGTATTGAGTTCTCTAACTTGTGTAACTAGTTAGGTAGGGATTCTAATCTCACTGCAGTGAACTGCTGCATGTGTGTCTGTGTGTGTGTGTATATATGTGTGTGTGTGTGTGTGTGTGTGTGTGTGTGTGTGTGTGTGTGTGTGTGTGTGTGTGTGTGTGTGTAGTTAGAAGAGCATGCTTCTATATTCTGTAGACAGCATTCCATTCCCATGCAGAACCAATAATTTGACAGTTGTACACAGCCATTTCATACAAGCTTCACAACATCTTCTCCCAAACATACAATGATGATGTTGCCCACTATAAATTGTCCAGCAGCAATGTAAAAGTCAAACTTGTACAGTGGCTTATGTGGTCTGATTTTCTGGCTTGTCTAACTAGTTAAGTATGGGTTCTAATCTCCCTGCTGTCAACTGATGTGTGTGTGTGTGTGTGTGTGTGTGTGTGTGTGTGTGTGTGTGTGTGTGTGTGCGTGTGTGTGTGTGTGTGTGTGTGTGTGTGTAGTCACAAGAACATGGGTCTGTATCATATTGTCAGCAAGCCAGTCCCATACAAAATAAATAATTTGACAGCCATATATGTCTACACAGCCATTTCATACAGGCCTCCCAACGTCATCTCACAAACATGCATTGCTGTTGTCATCAGCTGTACAATACTGTCTGTCACTAAAAAAGCCAGACTCGTGCTGCTGCACTTGCATTAACTACATTGTCCTCCAGATAGATAGGGCTGCTAATATCAGTGCAGTCAGTTGGTGTGTTTGTGTTCAGTTAGTTCAGATTCTACAGATCATTTTAGAACAGCGTGTGACAGACTCCTATTACCATCTTATTGTCACTAGACACTGCTGATGTCATCAGCTATAAATTGCTATTTGACACTATAAAAGCCCCATTTTTGCTGTGATGCTTATGTTAAATACTGTGTTTTATAGATAGGTAGGGGTTTTAGTCTTAATGTGGTATATGGTGTGTGTGTGTGTGTGTGTGTGTGTGTGTGTGTGTGTGTGTGTGTGTGTGTGTGTGTGTGTGTGTGTGTGTGTGTGTGTGTGTGTGTGTGTGTGTGTGTGTGTGTGTGTGTGTGTGTGTGTGCGCAAGTGTGTGTGTGTGTGTAATGCCTGCATTAAGTGCTATGTAGTGGTACTAGTTAGGTAGGGGTTCCAGTCTTACTGTGGTCAACTGGTCGGTGTGTGCTCAGTTGGTTCACATTTTAGAATAGCGTGTAACACACTCCTACCACCATCTTCTTCTCACCAGACACTTTTGATGTCATCTACTATAAAGTGTTGTCTGACACTATAAATGTCAGACCGTACTGTGGCTTTTGTGTTAAGTATTGTGTTCCATAGATAGGAGTTTTACAATCACTGTGGTGAAATGATGTGTATATTTATTCAACGATCAGTATGGTGACAATTTCTTAATGGCATCTGAGTCTACAACTATGTCAGACACTCTTCGAACATCTTCTTCTAACATACACTGATGATATCATCCTGTATAAAGTGCACTTTGGCAGTGTTTAAATCAAAATTGTGCTGTGGCATTAATACTAAGTACTGTGTTCCACTGCTTCTGTAACCTAGATGGTTAGGGGTTCTAATCTGACAGTAAGCAGCATGATTGTGTATACGTTCAAATAACATTTCTGAGTCAATTTTACACCAAGATGTGACTCCATATCCATGTCAGTTGCTACTCCCAACATGCTCTTCTCAGCATACACTGATGCTATAATACTCTATAAAGTCAATGTGACAGTGTTAAAGTCAGGCATATATGATGTTGCTTGAGTTACACAGTATGGAATTGAGCTTCTATACTTACACAGGTGTAATGGTCAAATCAGACCCAGTCTACTGCTGCATTCATGTAGATTTCCTCTGGGTGCTCCAGTTTCTTCCCATGTTACAAAGACATGTATCTGGAGTGTTTCTCCCCAGGCCGCCACTGAAAATTGGCTTCATTCCAAGTCAGACTTTCCCAGTAAATGAATGCTAAATAAATAAAATATTGTTGGCTTAGTAAGGCATGTGCTTTTGTAGTGGAGCACATTAACATTCTACACAGTTCTCATTCAACCATCAAAGTGACACCTGCAGTATAGCACATGTGCACCTATATATACCTACCATCATTAAATGGTCTGTGACATACATCAGTATAATGTAATGCTGATTACATGGGCACGTAAGTCTTCTTTCATTCACATTATCGTAATGCTGTTATGTACTCAAAAATATCCCATGTTTTGACTCAGTTGCAACCTTGTGGAATTCATTGTATGTGCAATTGTGTTGCTATTCCCAAGGAGTATTGAGATTGTCACCAGCAACATTTTGTGACTATCAGCATTTATATCTGTAACTGTTCTGCATGAGCCACAACCAACTCATTTGTAAAGTGTCCATATATGGTATTGGGTGCTCAAACACAGCTTTCCAATGAAAAACATATATGCCTATGCTGTACAATTGATGTAATTACATGACATTGGTTGAGTTTTATGACTGTGTGAACAGTATCACTGTGTGGCATGTGATGCATGACTAAGGTTGTATTTGGAGGTGTTGTCACAAATCAGTTATTTTAAATAAATGTGAAATATAAGTGGGAGTACACAACTAAGCACAAAGCTGTTTGTGGATGCCACCAGACATACTCAACCAGAGAAAATAGACAATCTGCTAGTTGACAGCTTGCCTCATACTTCACCCCACCTGCCCCCACTGTCCATCAGCCAAAGTATACATGCAAACATTACTAGTATATTTTCTCAGGACATCAGCTCATCTGTTTACTCCCTAAGAGTAAAAATACAGAATCAATGGTCTCTGACAACATCCTAGGTTGCCTATACCATGACTTAAAACCTGACCTAGCTGACATAGTTGGATCCCTACTTAAATGCAGCCTCAAAAACAGCCTATGTTCTGTCAGAATTGTGTACAGCAGTAGTCATCCATCTGAAAAAGGGGGATCAATCACCTGATGCAGGGAATTGTTGACCCATAATCCTGACTGACCTCATTTGTGACACGGACAAAACTCATCATGGACCTTATCAGTAAGGACACAGGTAATCTCCTGACTGTGTATCCAACCCATTTTTGACTCGTTAAGGCTACATCATGTCTATTGAATCTGGTTGATGTCTTCAAGAAAGTCACTAACTGCATTCATAAGGAAAAGACTGTTATCCCACATAACTTGACCTGGCCAAGACATTTGACACAAATTCACACTCGGGTATTATAGAGAAACTGTCTCAAGTGGGAATAAACACGTATGTCGCCAAGTTGGTAGACAAATGATCACATACAGGACACATAATGTTGAGGTGTGTGAAGTCACCTCTAGCTAGAGTCCATTGACCAGGCCTGTACCTCAGGATTCTGTACTAGGCCCTTTTCTGTTCAGTATTTAAATCTCATAAGTCAAGACAAACTTGCACATCCTTTGTTTAACCAGCTTTGTGGATGACTGCAAATTGTGGACAATCATTCAATCCAAGAAGGTTATTGATATACTGCAGAAAGTGTTAAGACACACAAAGGATTGTTGCCAGAGGCATGCAGACACACTAGTTGAAGAAAAAGCATGATTACTTTGTTTTTTGAAAGCAAATACACAAGCTAATTACAATATAGACAGCACACCTCTATAGGCAGACCAAGTGGTACGTGATCTGGGTGCACAAGTAGATAGCGAGTGGAACCTCCACCAGCATGTGACCACAGTGGTGACAAATCCCTTGTTTTCAGTACAACTCCTGAGTATGTGCATGTGTGGGATATCAACATCAAAGGACATTATAGTCCCATTTCTCTTAGTGTGCATCAGACCAATAATTGAGTACATCGCACCTGTTTGCATGTACCTCACCAAACATCTTCTAGGGGTGATATATTCAAGTGTATCACTTTTGTCAGTGAGATTCCACACATTGTTTTGTTCATACATAAGTAGTCCTTGTGATGTATAACCATTAGGAGATGACAGTGCAGACTTCCCTTCAAGGTATTCTACAAGATGCATGTGTGATACATATTCCTGTGATGCACACAGTAAATAAACATCTCATTGACAACATTGATGGCATGGGTTACATTGTAGAAGGTGTGAATTGTGGCTTATGTGTCATGCAAACCTCTCAAATAGCTAGGATTGTTCATAATGTAAACTGCAGGAATAACAATCTTCCTCTTAACACCTCCAAAAAGTGGTCATTTTTGAGGAAGGTGTGATTGGTTCCTTTTATAGATACTGACAAATCTTTACAGCAGTAAACGTGTGCTCATGCAGAATATCTAAATAACTCAAAATCACATAATTAATGTCAAGGATACAGATTAATGGTAATATTATTGGGTCTATATTGAAACATCGAACTTTAAAAACAGCGAACGATGTTTCATCGACACATTTTCAGCGAAAGAAATCACTGTTCCAACAAAATCACTGTTCCAACAAAAAACATTAAATACTTCCAAACACACACACACACGTATCCTAAGCCTAATTGTAACCCCCCCCCCCAAAAAAAAACAGTAAACAACTAAATACACATATACATGTAACCCAACCATACATCTAACGGAAAAAAAATTTAAACATTTTAAAACATATGCACTAACCTTAACCCGCACCCTAATCCTAAGGTCAGTACTTCTTGCACATTTACCTAAACAGTTCCAAACACATACACACTTACCTTAACCCTAATTCTACACCCCCAAAACAAAAGTAAACAGCTGAAAACACATACACACGTAACTCAACCATACATCTAACGCAAAAAAAAAAAAAACAGTAAACACTTTCATACGTATGCACTTACCTTAACCCACACCCTAACCCTAAGGTCAGTAACTGATGCACATTCACGCTCAGGAGCAATACCGGACAAGGGGCCACACTACAGTGCAGAACACGGCAAAGCAACAAAGCGGTCAAGCAACTTCTTTCACAGGGAAAGAATTCACTGAACAGCTGCTTGGCTGTTTTGCCTGTTCGCTCTTTATGTGTCGAAGAAAACGCATTCAACAAAATGCATTTTTGTCATTCTAATAGGAACCCCATATTATTCTGATATTGCCCATGATTGTGTGTGCTTCTGTCTGCTGTTGGCCATGAGGCTGTTGCTATGTGTCCTGATTGGTTGAGACCTATGCTGACATTACATTCATATTCAAGCAACTCATTTTGCACATCATCACAATATGCACATACCCCCTAGTGTATATACTGCCCTTGATAAATGCCCTCTCCAGTGATCATGTCAATCTCAGCCAATCACCATAATTGATGTGCGATCTTGTGTGACAGTCACATAATATACAATACCTGTGTGATGATATGAATATACAGACACAGGAGATATAATCAGCAGTGCATACTGTATTATGTACATATGTGATTACTGTTCCTGCTACAACTGTCTTGTCTTTGGAGTGTACATGCATTGACATGCCCGTATCTGGTGTATATTACCATGTTTCACGTGTCCTCTTCCCCTTTCTTCTTTCCTACCATTCATGTCTGTGGCCCTTTTCAATGCACACACTTCCCCAGACTAGAATATTTATAATGCAGTGTATGTACCCTTGATGATCTGATTGACCTTTATTTCAGTATGCCAAAACATCTGTACTGTACTTTGCACTGAATACACTTTCCTATAATATGTTAGTACTGCATTCATTGTCTTAAATTAAACCCTGGTAGTCATTGTGGCTGTCCGATCAAACTTGCAGAACAAGTTTGCCTGTAGGTAAATTTGCCTGTATATCTGAATGTGTTTCTGCTGCTTTAAACAGTTTCCTGTTGCCAGCCATAAAACCTCACTTGTATCCATGTAAGCACGAGGCATGAGCATGCTAACACATAAACCCATTTAGGCTTCATTCTAGGACTAGATAGAGTTTATTGAATTCCCAGGAGGATCTTTGTTTTAGCTTTGCACAGTGCATAGAATCCATCTAGTAAGCAGCATTTTAGCAAAATATTGTGGCCATACCTCACAACTGACTAGATTTTGACAGAATGTCCAGATTTTTGTTTTATATTTTTGGTCTGTTCCTCATAAAATTTGTGATTTTCTATCAAATCACTAAGGATTGAATTCATTAAATACTGACATACGTTTGAATTTCAGACTTTATATCCTTCAGAAAATACAAGCTAATATAAATCATGTTATTTTAGCAACTTTCTAAGTTTCTATCATCAACTTTTAAAAGCTGTTCTTATTTTTGGGTCTTTATCTCCCCATTATTTTAGGTTTTGTTCAGATTTGCTCTACAAGAAGTTGAGAGTGATGGTTCTGGTTGTAGCCTTTGTCCACATCTCACTTTCAGCTCTGTTGTAGGTAGTTATACTTTGTATATCTCCATGAGTTATGCCTGCCTAAGCTGACATACTCCACACTTCCATCTTCTTCTGTCTTGATGGACCTCCAGGTGAGGTAGTAATTTCCTGATTCTAGCACACCAGGCTTCTTTCTTTTAGACTTCAGCAATTTTACTTAAGCTCTCATTATTGCTTGCTAATCTTTTGCATCATGTCAATTTTCTCATTCTTCAGTATGGCTTTTGATTTAAATGGTTTCATGAAAAACAAGTAATATATTTGCAAGCATTCAGGTAATCAACATCCCATCTAAAAAAAAAAAAAAAAAAAGAAGTTTTGCATTTTCTGTCAGTTATCAGACAATAATTTACTAAAGCATGTTTGCAACTTATATATAAGTGTAACAAACAGCCTCTTTAGTAATACTGCTGTACCTTGTGTATTAACTGGATGTAAATTTTTGTCTTATAAAGGAATTGTCTGGTACAACATCTTGTTTTGGAACAATTCCAAGGAGAGCATCACAATGAGTAGCTCTTGAATTACGATTCCTGCATCAGCTGAATTTTGTATGTGAGTGAGAGATAATCTGACAGTGGAAGAACATAATTTTCAGGCAGTCTTATGTGGTATGCCTCCACAATTACACTCTGTAACTAATTAAATGTATTGGTCGTCCCACTGTATTCCATAGAACCAGAATACAAAGTGCCCACCCCCTTTCAATATATCTTGCTCTTTTAAAATTAGTGTCTCACTACTAAGACAGCTAAAGCTTAAGTTGCCCCCTCTTTCATATCTAACTGCTTACTGCAAGCTACAGTGCTTAGGATATTAACCCATTTTTTCATCTTGACTTTAAATTCTGCGACATCTATGCAAGACCACTAGTTATTAGAGAGGCCACATTCTGCCTTTCAGTTGTTCATAGGTTCATAGGTTCATAGGTTCATACTAGGCTATCTGCCCTATGGCATTTATAAGCCTAGCCAGAATGTGTTTGGCTTTCGCCACCCATTTTAAATTAATTTTGCTATGCCCTTTTTCAAGGTTAGTATACTGTGCCTCTGTCTAACAGACACAGAAGTGATACCCGGGTTAAACCTACGATCTTCCATCCACTCATCAAGATTCCTCTTGAAGAGAGTCAATGAGGGACTCTGCCTAACCTGGACTGGGATTTTATTCCAGAGTGAAGGGAGCCTCTGGGTTATGAATCTGTCCCTCCAGCATGTCCTATTTATTTCAGTGCTGAGGTTCAAGTCTCTCGAGCACGTAGCTCGATGGGATTTGGATTTTCTGAGGTGCAGCATGTCCATTAATTCCGGGTTGGACATGGCTTTATATGTCAGGCACAGATCGCCCATGAACAGGTGGTATGCCACTGAGTAGAGCTGGAGTTTCTTTAACCGGGCAGCATATGGCATCTGTTTGAGCCCTTTGATCCTCTTGGTGAGGTACTTTTGGGGTCTTTCCAGTAGCTGCAGGTGTCTGGTAAGGTACATCCCAAAAGGGGCATTCTACTCAATTATGGGTCTGATGAGGGATGAGTAAAGAGGCACGATGACCTCCCCTGATCTAGATGTGAATCCCTTCATGATTAGGTGGGCTATATAAAATGTTTTTCTAACCACTTTGGCCACGTGGTTGTCAAATGAGAGATTGCTATCAACTTGGGTCCCCAGGTCCCTAATTACTTCTTCTGTACTTAATGGATTACAACCTATGTGGTAATTTGTGGGCAATTTGTTTTTGCCAAAGGGGATGACTATACACTTTTTGGCGTTTAGCTTGAGGCCATGGCTCTGGCACCAGTTGTCTATTTCTATGAGGCCCTTTTGGAGGATGCTTGTGTTGGCTGGAGAGTCAATTATGGCTCCCAGTTTGCAGTCATCGGTGAACTTGGTCAGCCACAGTCCTTCTGTGTTGGCCTGTACCTCCGAGAAATATATACCGAACAAGAGAGGTCCCAGGACTGAGCCTTGTGGGACGCCACTTGTAACTGGTTTGGAGTCTGACATGGCTCCAGCAATTCTAACCATGTGGGTTCTGTCCTTGAGCCAGTTTGCAACCCATCTAGTGACATAGGGGTTTATATTTAAGCTGGTGAGCTTATCTATAATACCCGAGTGGGGTATTGTATCGAAGGCTTTTCCGAGGTCCAGGCAGGCTGTGTGGACCACCTTCCCCTCGTCAATGGCCTTGGTGACTGTTTCAAAGAAATCAACCAGGTTTAAGAGGCAGGATCTGCCTTAACAAAGCCAAACTGGGTAGGATCCAGTGTCTGTAGGTCCCCAATATCTTTATTTATGAGGTCCATGATGATCCTTTCCATAGCTTTGCAGACCAAGCTAGTCAGGCTTATGGGGCGATAGTTTCCAGGATCCGTTGAGGCACCACTTTTGTGAAGAGTTGTAATCTGGGATTAGTGATTCTGTTTTCTCCTGGTGAGAGAAGAAGCACAGGGACATAATTTCTTGAAGACTGCTGATCACCAGATACCTTAATAAATCCTTCATAGGTAACAGCTTCGAATTTGCGTTTATATTCTTCTCCTGGTGACAGAAGGAGCAGAGTGCATTGATTCCTGACTGTTTCTATTTGGGCAGTGAGTGTCTGTGCTTGACGCTCCTGATTGGTCTGGTTGTTATTCAAGGTATCTACCAAGAAAAGGCTGCAGCAAGCCTACAGACCCTTGCATCATCTGGGACAAGACTGGATCACCAAACAGGATGTGGCCTGCTTCTCATCTTGGGATTGGTGTTAATGTTTTGTTCCTGGTGAGAGAAGATGCAAAAAAGCATTGTATCACAGCAGAGTGAAGCTGTGTTGAAACCAGCATTAGTAGTAGCCAGGCAGTGACTCCTCTTTTCATCATTCTTGACAAGCTATTTCTTTGTTTTCAGTAAGTACTGCTTGATTTGTTTTTAAGTTCAGAATATCTGTCTATATATGTCATCCTTAAGTTTTCAGGGTCTACTTATTAGTTTCCCCTCAAGTGTTTAGCAATGTCCTGTATAGACACAGACACCTTGAGTGACATTTTTCCTGCAAAAGCACAATTGAAATTTCACCAACACCTAGCTGCACACAGGACGACTAGTTTGCAGTGGCAATAACTGTCCCCAGAGTTGCAAACCAGATACTCCTGAAATTGCTTTACATTCCATTCCAACTGTCTAATCAGTAAAAAAAAAAGGGTCTATTGCCATGGATATGAACTTTCCCACTATATCCATTACCTGCTTGGTAGATATGGACATCCAGAAACAATATAGAAATTGCCTCATGTTTTCTGACAACAAGTTAATTCTCAAACAAACTGATATGGTATGTGAGAGATTATTTACATAATGTCACTGGGGGCAAAGCTCTCACATAAAAGTACTCCTAATGTCAATAAGGCTGTCAGTAGTACACAGTAAAGAACTTCTCAAAAGCCGACTTCACACTTCTAAAGACTAGTGTGGTCTCCCTTCAGGCCCCCGAGCTGGCGGAAAACAATACTCAAGCCGCTGAATCACTTACAAACGCCTTCTACCAGCACCTGCAGGACTGCATGGATAAGGCAATCCCAAGCAAAACAAAGACTCTTTGTACCAAAGGCAAGCGTCCAGTCTGGTGGACCCCAGCCATAAACAAACTCTACAACAAAAGGAGGAAGCTACTACAAGATAGAGCAAAATCCTTAAAAGGTAAGACACCCTTGATCACTATAAGTAAAAAACTAAGAGCTCTCATAAAATCATCCAAAGCAAATTTCGAGAGAAAAATAGCTAAAGACTCAAAAGACAATCATAAGGCCTTCTTTAGCTATGTTAGAAACCTAGGAGGAAACTCCCAGATATGCTCAGAACTAGTTCAAAATGATGTGAAGATTACTGATCCTACAGACATTGCCAACATACTGGCTGACAGGTTCAGTGCAAACTTCTCCCCCCCCCAAAAGGAGAGATATCTATACCAAATGAGTGCAGCCCCCAAACATCTCCAGCGCCCAAGTGAGAACTGCTCTCTCCAAAGCAAAAACACAGCATCCATGGGACCCGATGGTGTCCCCGGCTGTGTGCTCCACGAACTCAATGAGGAATTAAACCCACAGCTAGGACAGCTGTTTAATCAAAGTCTTACCTCTGGATACGTACCCAGGAGTGGCGCACTGCAACTGTGGTCCCACTTCACAAAGGCGGTGCCTCCACAGACCCTGGAAATTACCGCCCATTAGCTTGACAAGCCTTATCTGCAAAGCCATGGAGAGGATCATAATGGACCTCATAAATAAAGACATAGGAATTTGCAGACTTTGGATCCAACCCAGTTTGGCTTTGTCAAAGGCAGATCATGCCTTTTAAACTTGGTTGACTTTTTCAAACAGTCACCAAAGCCATTGATGAGGAAAGGCAGTCCATACAGCCTACCTCGATCTGGCTAAGGCCTTCGATACAATACCCCACTCGGGTATCATTGAAAAACTCATCAGCTTAAATGTTAACCCATACATCACAAGATGGGTTGCAAACTGGCTGAGTGACAGAACCCACAGGGTCAGAGTTGCTGGCGCCATGTCAGACTCAAAGCCTGTCACAAGTGGTGTCCCACTGGGCTCAGTCCTGGGCCCACTCTTGTTTGGCATCTACTTTTCCAAGTACAAGCAAACACAGGAGGGTTATGGCTGACAAAGTTTGCAGATGACTGCAAACTGGGCCATAGTAGAAAACACATCTGACACAGATATCCTTCAGAAGGGTCTCACAGAAATGGATAACTGGTGCCAGAGCCACGGCCTAAAGTTAAATGTCAAAAAATGCATAGTCATACCCTTCGAAAAACAAGGTTACCCCTAGCTACCAAATAGGTGGCAATCCACTGAGCACAGAAGAAGTTATCAGGGACCTGGGGACCCAGGTTGATAGTAGTCTGTCATTCGACACCCATGTAGCTAAAGTAGTTAGGAAGTCCTTCTACATTGCCCACCTTATCATGAAGGGATTCTCATCTAGATCAAGGGAGGTCATAGTCTCCCTTTACTCATCACTCATCAGACCAATGATTGAGTACAATGCCCCATTCGGAATGTATCTGACCCGACACTTGCAGCAGCTGGAGAGGCCACAAAAGTTCCTCACCAAAAGGATAAAGGGTCTCAAAATCTGTCCTATGCTGCCCGACTGAAAGAACTCCAGCTCTATTCAGTCGCCACCGCTTGCTCAGAGGTGACCTTTGCCTAACATACAAGGCCATGTCAAACCCAGATTTGATGAATATGCTTCACCTCAAAAATCTAGATCCATCAGAGCCACAAGGGCGGAGACTTAAACCTCGACACGGCTATTAATAGGACGTGCTGGAGGGATAGATTCATCACCCAAAGACTCCCTATGCTGTGGAACAAAATCCCGGTACATGTGAGGCAGAGCACCTCGCTGGCCTTGTTCAAGAGAAATCTTGACCAATGGATGGGAGATCGCAGATATACCCCAGGAATTACCTCAGTGTCACTGCTCGACAGAGGCACAGCAAAATAATGGGTATAGTTCCCCATACTAAAGGGGTGGCGTAAGCCACAAAACAATGAGCTAGGCTTATAAATGCCCTCGGGCAGATAGCCTAGTATGAACCTATGAACCTATGCTGCACCCATCACACACAATTCAAAGCAGACATATGCTAAGGCACTTAAATGTAACCTTTCTTAACCCCAAAGACCTCCTAGATGAAGTACACATAACAAATACCCCAACAGCCATGAATGTACTCTATCAAAACAACACCCACATCAACACATGCAGCCACATCTCATGGAGCCTCTACTTCTAAACCCATAGGACAAACAACCACACAATTCAACATTCTGGTCATTGGAAACTCCATCATGAGGCACAATGATATCCCTCTCACCAGGCTGAGCAAGGAGAAAGTCATGGTCAGTTGCTTATCAGGGGCTAGGATTTGCCACATTGCATATGCACTCAGGTCATTGCATCATGAGTACCAGTATGACTCAGTCATAATCCATGTGGGTGTTAATGAAGTGAGATGTACCTCCCTAGAGCTCTTGGAATATGTGTCCCAGGCTGGTATGAACTTAACAATGAGCAGCATTTTACCTTCTCCAAGGATGATGTCACAATATGAACAAAAGATGATCGACTTTAATAACTGGCTTAGTTTCTGGTGTCATTCTAAGGGGGTGCAATATTTGTCAGTATGGAAGGTGATGGTCACCAGACCATACTGCTTTAACAGGGATGGTCTCCACCTCTCCCTTCTAGATTTTCAAATATTAGCTAAAACATTGTCTTCCCCCATAGTGCCTTGTTTAGGCAATTCCAAATTCAAAGTGCTTCTAACATAGCAAATCACAACCAAGAAAATCTAAAGGTATTACTGCTTAGTGTTAGGAGACTAAACAAAAAAACTCCATTCCCTAGAATATCTCTTCACCCTACAGAATGCTGAAGTCTGTGCTGTCACTGCAACATGGTTTAAAGCTGCAGGGAGCACACCAACAGTGCAAGGTTATAATGCCTTCCACACATTTAAGCCAGCTGCTACACAGACAGGGACTAAAGGTGGATGTGCCTCAATTTGTGTCAAAAATAAATTTAACTCAAAGCTGGTCAAACAGGGCAATACACTTGAGCTACTCCATGTTCAAATCACCATAGACAGAATGCAATACCACTTCCTTGCAAGCAACACTGCCCCGTCTATGACCTAGGAAGCCCATAACATGCATTTAAACTTATTGGAAACACTCACTATCCAACCCAATTCATGGGTGACTTTAATTACCCCACTATTAACTGGGAATCCTATACAACACCAAATGTACAGGCACAGAGATTCTTGGATTTTGTAAACACAGACTCCCTGGACCAGATTGTCAGTACACCAACCAGGGGTGCAACCATACTGGATGTGGTCTTCACTTATATGGGACAGTGCTGCATACCCCTCCTAGTGTAATGTCTTTACTGTTAAGGTCAGACCATAAAATGGTCTCTTTTGAAGTAAAAATAAAACCTGTACTCCCAGCTAACCCTGGAATATTCAGGAACTGCTTTAAGGCTATCTTCCTGCTATTAAGTGATAAACTAGTAAAATGTCAAGCTCCCATAAACCCTGAGAACACTGCTGCTTATGCAGAGCTGTTCAGAAACCCCATACAAGCATGTTAATAGCTGTATAGAGGAAGTTGTACACACCAGAAAGAAGTATAGAACTAAATAAAAAAACAAGCCACCCTGGAGGAATCACAAAAGGAATAGACTGTATAACAGAAGGAAGAATTTGTGGCAAAAAGTAGAAGGTGCAGCACTCATCAGGATAAAAGCACCCTTATCAAACCAAAGAAACAACTCAGAGGACAAATAAAGTTTACCAAAGCCAAATTTGAGGTAAATTTGGCCTCCCTAGCCAAGGACAACCACAAGGCATTCTTTAGCTATGTCCGCAACCTCAAAGGCAATACACAATTGTGTGCAGAGCCCATTGTAAGTGGAGTCACCTATACTGAGCCATATGGAAAAGCAAACCTACTGGCTGACAAATTCAGCTCCAACTTTACCCATCTCTCCCTCAACCCTCCATCAGGAAACATCATCAAATATTGCTTCCCCTGCTATCACTAGAGCACAGTTCTTTAATGCTCTGTCTTAAGCCAAGAACACTGCATCAATGGCCCAAGACAATATCCTACAATGCCTTTTAAATATTATGAAACATGACCTGTCAGGCTCTCTGGAATTGCTATTTAACTGTACCCTCCAAACAGGATTTGTGCCTCATGAATGGAGAACAGCAACAGTCATCCCTCTGCACAATGGTGGGCCATCTTCAGACCCTGGAAACTACAGCTCCCTAAGTCTCACTAGTCTTATATGCAAAACCATGGAAAGAATTATCATGGAAATGATCAATAATGATATAATAAACCTCCAGAAACTGGACCCAACCCAGTTTGGTTTAATCAAGGGCATGTCATGCCTACTCAACCTGGTGGACTTGTTTGAGAAGGTCACCAAAGCAATGGCTGAGGGCATAATAGTTCACACCACCTACCTTGACCTAGCCGAGGCATTTGACACAATACCCCACTTGGGGGCATTGTTGACAAACTCAGGAGGTTAGGTACACCTGGTGCATACCCAACTGTCTCATAGACAAGACCCAGGAAGTTAGAATTGGGAAGTTCACCTCCACAAAGAGGCCAGTCACAAGTGGAGTCCCTCAGGGATTGGTCCTTGGACCGGTCCTTTTTGGCATTTACTTCACTTTACAGATGGTCTCTGGCCGACTAATTTTTGTCAATTATTGCAAATTAAGAGCTGTCATTGATTCCCACACTGACATAAACGTTTTTCAGAAAGAGCTGATACAGACAACCAGCTGATATCAGAGCCATGGACTAAAACTAAATACTAAGAAATACATAATAGTATCCTTTGGGAAGTCATTCACCCCTGGTAACTATCATATTGACAATACACCCCTTAGATAGTAATGTAGCCTTTGACCATCATGTATCTACAGTAGTGAGTAAATCATTCTCTGTTATGCAACTCAAACAAAGTTATGGCATCTAAGTCCAAGGAAGTCATTATTCCACTGTATTTGGCATTCATCAGACCTGTCATTGAGTACAATGCCCTCTTGAGTATGTACCTAACCAGGCATATTCAACAAATGGAAAGTCCACAGACGTTCCTCACTAAAAAATACAGAGTGTAAGTAAAATGTCCTGTGCAGAATGCCTCAGGGCCTAATCCCTGTATTCTGTCTCCTATAGGCTATTGAGGGGAGATCTATGCCTGGCATACAGGGCATTGTCATACTACACACAGATGGACTTCCTACATATACACAAAACTAACAGCAAAAGAATTACCCATTCTAATGACATAAACCCTGCCTGTGATATAAATAAGACCTGCTGGGGAGACAGGTATTTATCCCACAGACTACATTTCTGTAGAACAGGCTCCCTATCCACATGAAGCAGAGTTCCTTCCTAACTCAATTCAAGTGTAACTTGGACAACTGGATGGGGAACAGGAAATTCATCCCTGGTTTGGCACCTATGTCTCTAATAGACACTGGCAACCTGTAAATGTTTCGCTGCTCAAGCCCCTGCTTACACTTATCAAGATTACCAGAACTTGTTAGAGATTTTGGATGTATGGATAGGCTTAAAAAGGGTCTTGTGGTCTAGTAAATATCTAAGAACCTATGAATATATTGAGTATAGGTTTCCTGTTTCATCTGTGGATTTCCACATCAACACATCAAGGGTCGCCATTCTTTATTTATACCTGTTCATTGACAACAAAATCCATATCTGTCCTTGCTTTTTCCCCTTTCTGTAATTCTGCTAGATTCCTTACTTATCTATCATAATAAAATTAAAGTTGATGTACTCTTTTAAAAGAGATATAGCTTTCTGAAACTAACAAGAAGTCAGAAGTTAAACATTTTTATTTAGGATGTCAACACTTTAGAAGTTTTGCTGGCGATACTTGTACTGTGAAAAGGAGAAGTGCTGTATTAGAATATAAATAAAGACAATAATGTGTGATCTCAGCATTTTCTCATTGTTTTCTTGATATCCTTGCCTGACTAGACCATTCTCACTACTTGGTATCAGTCTGTGCCTGTCTGGGGTTAGAGGTGGTACATTTAAATTGCTATTAATTAACAGTACTACTAAATTGTTCACCCACATACATTTGACCATTATACTTACAACATATGGAATTCTACAATTAGAAAAAATTGATTTTAGGATTCCAATAACACAGTGGTTAATTGTTGCATAGAGCCACATGATGTCTGGACACTTTGTACAGAAGTCAAAACAGAAAATAAGTATCGTTGCACTGAAGGAAATCTCCAGCTTTTTTATATATATATATATATATATATATATATATATATATATATATAAGGGAACTTCAGTATTTCATTCATTACTAATTACTAGTTCCAATTCTTATTCTGAAAAGTATTGCAAACTTCATATTTTTGAAAAAGATTATCAACTGATCTAGACATTTTCACCAATAAAGAATTTTGCAAGTTATTTTTCATATTTATTAATGTCTATGTGGGACTAATAAATCTCATAAAACATTACATTATAAATTTGTGTGGGACTTGTGTTAAATAATCAGCCTTGCATTGACACAAAAACTCATCTTAATCTTCTGACGGTGTGGCCAACCATTCATAAAAGTGTCTCATAATAATTGCATTTGTCAGTTTTCTCTGTTGCAGCTTCTCATTCCTTCAGTTACCTTATCTGATATAGGCAACTGAGAAATAAACCACAAGGCTTCCACATCTCTCAGGAAACATCTTTAAATCATTGTTGTTAAGCTAAGTGGATATCAGCTGTATGTATCAACATGACAGGTTTATTTTGAAGTTATAAACCAAATTTCTGCAAACTCAGTCCGCAGGATTCAATAAACTCTGTGTAGGCTCTGTGTAGAGCCTACATGGAATGTATCCATGTACACGGCCACGGTTCCTCCTTTGCAGTGCGCCATGATTAATATGCATGGAGCGTTGCCAAGGGAGATCACAGTAACATAGATATTGAATCCATGTAAGTAGTAATGTAAAGGCTGTCCCATACCTTTGGTCTGTCCTGGAAAATCCTGAACAGATGGTAACCACAGGATAAGAATCTGTTTAATGTACTCTGCTGTTGTATAAATATTTTTTTTGTTTTGTTTTTTTAAAACTACCTGTTTGTTAGCACAGCGTGTTGCTTAGCACTGCCGAGCTGCACTTACACATGCACAGATGACACCTGCCAGACATCTAAGAATAGAAACTGGATGTAATCAGTTAATTTACATATTGTATTTTATTTTTTTTTACTTTTTAATGCTTGTTTGCATGGCACAGCACAGTGTTTAGTGGTGCCGAGCTACACTTACATGCTGACACCTGCCAGTCATTTAGAAATAGAAACCAGATGTAATTGACATTTTTACTTTTTCATTCTTATGATTTGTTTTAATGGCCATTTGCATGGTGCAGAGTGGTGCTCAGCAATGCTAACAGGCACCTTAGTAGTATATGTGAAGGTATGCTACTTGCCTCACTATCCAAATAACTGCATAGGTTGAGTCACAGCCTAAGAAGTAGGAAGTCCTGGGTTCAAGTCCCGAGTAATCATACCTTTTTACATTTCATGCAGTGAAATATAGTTAGGTGACCTAAAGGGCAGTTTAATACAAAAACAATATTGTTACATTTGGAAAAGCTGTGCGATGCTAAGCACCTCTTAGCAGCTCTGTTCCTGTTTGTGCATTGTTAAGCACCACTGAAATAAGGTTGTGTGAGGTTATGCAAAGCTGAGCTTGGCTAAGCTTGGCTAAGCTGGTTTGTGCAATGCGAGGCAATGCAGTGCTTTTTTGAATATTACAGTATGATGTGTAAGGATAGGAAAGCAGTCTATATTAAGACCAATAGGTAGGAATTCTGCACCATTCATTAGAATCGAAACTAGCCTGTCAATATCTCTGGCGATGTTGGTGAGGAAGAGTGCTTTCAGGTGCAGAGGTGGGGTGTGCAAGAGTCCAGAGTGTTTGTTGGACTGATGGTAACCAATAATGAACCTTGGCTTTTTCCGGGCAATTACCAGGACTCAGAATGTAAATCTGTAGCCTGTGATCAGTTGGCCAGGGAACTTACCAGTACTACTGGTATCCTTAGCACTGGTGAGCAGTGTCATCACCACTATGATAACCTGAAGAGAAGGAAGAGGGGAACCTTAGACACCTGGATCCAAGAGGGAAGGGCTGGGCATGCCCCACAGATATGTAACTATGCTTGCCACTACTTTATGAATATACAAACTGAGTCTGTGCAAAACTGGTATGCATAATGGTTTGCAACTGAATGGGCTCACACTGTCTAGTCTCATGCAGGGCACCTGGCCAGGATGCACCATGTGTGTGGTAAGTAGGGAGAAATGTCTAACAACTGTACTGTAATACTCACAGTAAGATTCAGGGCAGTCTTTTGGCCAGTTTGAGTCAAATAATACTCTCTATTCCTTCCACTCCAGGAACAAAGTATATTGGTAAAGTAGCTCACGTTCTAGGTAGATATCATATGTGTATAACTGACAGATTCTAAGAAATAATGACAATACATTTTAAAGCAGGATTGTGCTTTGATAAGTAATGTGTGGAAATAACTGTTGTAGGGCTGTATTCACTGCATATGTGTTCTAATCTAACACTAGTCAATTGTTAAATTAAGGGCACGTGTCCCCTGGAGTAACCACTTGTGGGTTCTACTCCCATGCCTGCCAACTAAGACATGACTGGCTGTCTAGTCTAGTTAATGTACATGAACATACCTCTCAACTGTCATATTTTTTCATAATGTAATGACAACTGCCTAATCTGTCTGGTCCTTGATTAGCAGCTAAATAATTACCTGGAATGCAATTTATTTGGAAATCTGTTTCCAGAACACCATGGTAGTAATGTATGTGCACATTATGTGAAACAGTTCCCTGTAGTTGTTTACCTGCATTTCTTAGTGCGTAGTTCATAATGTCCCATGATAACAGGTTGAGAGGTATGTATGTGCAACACCATCTATACAAACATTGTAGTCATTGTACTCACATGTGGCAGTGCACATCTGTAGAAGTATGTACTAGTAGTTTGTGTAGTAATATCATCTGTGAGTTCACTGATAGTATGTTTTTCTCTCTGCCCTCCTTATCTTCTTTAATGTATCAATGTTATTTATTATTATTTGATATTAATATATTTTATTATACTAACTATTATGTTGACCTTATGGGTTATTCCATACTGGCTTGCTGTTAACATACTTACCGTTATGTTATGTATTGTTGTGTTCCACATAATATACCTTAATATGTGTTTTGACTAATCGATATTATTTTCCATTATGTTAATACTAACATCCATTTGGTTATTACTTATCTTACTTTATGTTTACATTTAATTTATTACAGCGCAACAAGCAAGGCCAGTCCCACATGAACCAGCTACCTTACCTCCCCGGCCATGGCACTGGAGCTCAGCAAATCTGGCCCGCAGCCTTGTGGTGCTCCATCTGCTGCCCCTGCACTACCTGGGCATCAGGTAGTTCTGCCCATGGACTAGGCCTGGGCCCCCCCCTCTGGGAGTGGTGGTGGATGGGGTGATTTTTTCACCCATGATGAAATAACAGGTATGGTGCACAGGGTGCATTCAGAACATTCAGACAGCTCCTGCACTGGATAGAGGGCATGCCCACCACCCTGATGGGGCAGCCAAACTGCAGACACCAACCTCCATCCTGCACCACAAGAGCAGTGAAGGCACAGTGCCGACAGTCCCATGGGTACCATTTCATCACTGTCCTATCTCCCCATTTTTCTTTTCTTTAAAGTTTTTTTTTTGAGTGGTGATGCTGCATGATGCAATTCATTATGCAGTGTCACTAAGCTCAGCTAAAAGTACCTATACTGATATGTGTTTGAAATAATAAACACGTGCAAAATGTACACCTTTGTCCTATTTCAAACCAAAGAATACCACACCTGCAGACCAGTGCATTAACCTGGCACACCACACAGCTGTTAATTAAAGCAGGTGGTTTAAGCAAAACAGTAATTGCAAGTTACCATCATTAAGTGTGTTTAACTGGAGCTGCACCTTATGCTGCATCTCGCAGACATGCTTAAAGAGTAATGGAAAAAATGGGACTGTAACTTGGAGTTTGGTGCAGGACTACATTCCTAGAAAGCCAGACACAGAATAATGCATGCAAAGTGAGGTCTCGAATAGCAAGTAAATGTGCACTTTTACCAGCAACATTTAGATATACATCTGCAAAAACATTAATGGCAAAATACATGTTCAGCTGGGACTCTGGTGCAGAAATACATCCCTATAAAGCCATGCACATAATAATGGATGTAAATGAGTTATGTCACAACCTATATGCGTGCACTTATATATTCACAAATACACATGCTATTACAGTGACTCTGTAACTCAGTTTGTTAAATGCTTTGAAAACAGTCCTTTTTGCATCACATGGTCCTGGGTTCAAATCCAGTGGTGTGTAGCATTTAAATTACATTACTGTGAAGCCATCAATAAATGACTATGGCATCCACTATTTATCCACCTGATGCATTTCAAATGCAATGCCTACTTTTCAGTGATGGAAGTCAAAGGCCTACAGATAGGAACACAGTTGACATATCCCTATAGCAACACTAGAAAGAGTGTAGAGTGTGAGGTCATGCAATAATATGCATTCACAGACAACTTAAATGTAGGTAATGCAAAGGAGGCCCACTAATATCAAACTGCAGCACACAAGCATGTAATAATGATATTACAGATTAGCACAGCTGCACAACTAACATACACATATGGAGGTCCTGCTCATACCTCTCACCCTCTTAAAGCAAGAAATCTGGACAAACCCATAAAAAATGGGAGAACAGAGGCCCAAAATTAAGGCCTTGCTCTTATGAACTTAGAAAGTTGATATAATAACAGGTTTTGCATTAGCATGCATTTTCTGAAGGGTATGAAGTCTGAAACTCAAATGTTGGCCTTTATTTTCCTGACTTCACCCCTCCATGATTTGCCAGGATTTGCCAGAAAACCACAATTTTATGAAAAACAGACCAAATGTATGAAGCAGAAATCTGGACATTCTACGAAATCTGTATAGTTGAGAGGTATGGTCTTGCTAGCAGCAAGGACTGCCAGCACACATTTTCCAAATGACTATGATAATGTAAGACGTGGTCTGGCATTTGCTAGAATAGTTAACATAATGGTATATTTACCCCCTGTGTTGTTCAAGGATACAACAAATATGTTGCCTATTACTCTGTTAATGATACTTTTGGTAGCATGCTTACCTTAAACACATACCTCAATATCCTGTGGGACAGGTTCCCCCAATCAGACTCTGGCTGTACATCACAGCTTCCAGTGGTCACATCTTTACTCATAACTGCTGTTGTCCTCCACATTCTGCAGCCTCTCTCACTGTGCTTATTGCCTGCAGCAGTAGCACGAGTTGCAGCCTGTAGCCCACACATAAATGCACATCCACTCTATGCTGGTGTAGTATTTCTACCCAGCATTTCCACCCCATCATATGAGAAAGTGAATGGATTCTACATTGAGGCCTTATATATCCTTCAATAGTTGCAGCGGATTGTCTGATTACACTGCAAATCAGCTGTGTTTGCCTCATTTAGCATTACTCAGCCACAGATTGGTGCACAGGCAATCACCTGTTAATGAGGTACAACTTGAAAAAGAAAATCCCTAGCTAGGGAAACCATTGTGTATGAGAGTTATTTGGACAGTACAAAGCTGAAACAATCACAACACTGACACGTCACAATCATGAAACCAAAACATCGAACATACACAATACAGCACACAACACACAAACCATAACACCCACACCAGAAATCAATTAAATACAACAAAACACCACACAGACACACACCTACACTACACAAATACAGAGGGCAAGCCCCCCTGCACCCCCACTCCCCTACTTATATATATTAACTCCGAGATCGCACAAACAGTAAACAAAAATAAATAATCACACAGCCAACACACACAATCATACCTCCACCTCCCTACCTTAACCCACTCATACAAGTTAGAAAAACACTCATGCACACTCACTCACCTTAAACTGCAGACACCATCCCGGCCAAACACTTCTGCAACATAACGTACATGAACAAGCGCAAATTCGACATAGTCCTATTCTCGCTTATGCACTTTCGTTATTTTGAAGTTTTGACTGACTCCATGGACATGAATTTCTGAAATTCGATATTTTAGCAATTTGTGTTTATGAAGTGAAATCATATATGTATATGTATATATATATATATATATATATATATATATATATATATATATATATACATACACACACACACACACACACATATATCTCAGCTTCTTCACAAAGAAGTGTATTGTACTCCAGCAGGTATGTAATTGTTTTATCAACAAGATGCTGCATATGGTGGAATATAGTTATGGGGAATGGCATTACATCAGTAAACTTGTCTTAGAACTTTACAGATAACATGTCATTGATCTCCACATGTGTTACACCTACAGAAGAACTACAATAGCGCAAGTGTAAAATGCTATGTGTTAAATAGGGACACAAGTCCTCTGGATAACACCGCTATTTTTTGGCAATGTTGGTTGTATAGAATTTGGGGATGGGGGAGTTGCTGCTATGGAGCACACTACATTAGACTGCTGTCTTATCATACATCTGTATCTTGTCATGCCACAGACAGGAACATTTGACTATTGCTAGTACATCACTTGCACCGACAGCCTATGTATATTGAGGACATATCTCTCAACTATACATATGTTAGCAGTTTGGCCTCGTATATTTGATCCATTTGTCATAAAATTGTGCTTTTCTGGCAAATTATTTGCAAATTGGTAAAGATTGCAGTTAGACAATAATTATGGCCATCTGATTTATAGACTTCATACCCTGGAGAAGTTTCATGGTCATGCACAATTTGTTATTCCAACTGTGTTAGCTTGTAACACCAATAGTTAGAAAATTGTCCCTGTTTTTTGGCCTTTGTCCCACTTTTATTAATAAGCTTTGTCCAGATCTTTTGCTCTAACAGATTGAGACATACGATTGGGCACACATTTGAATTTTACATGTGTAATCAGACAGTGAATACTGATATCATCCCATATGGCTGTATCGCTACCTTCTGCACCCCACATATCTGATCCTGACGTGTTCTTTTTTTGTTGTAGGTCAGCAGTAATGTATAGGCATCAAAGCGCACCTTTGACTGAGCCTGAGAATGATGTTATTGTGGAGACCCTACAGCATCATTATCAGATCCTACTGTCCAGTGGGGCCCAACAGATATGAGTCAGCTGCATTGTGGGCCAACCTGGTCCACAAGGTAAATGATGTTGGTAACCAGAGCAGGACATATGAGCAGGTGCGACACCATGCCACTGAAATGATCCATGCTGCACACAGAAGAGCAGCGGATATGGCCAGGGATCATGGTGTCATTGGTGAACATTCTGCTGTAGAACAACCATTGTTGGCCACTGAGGAATTCCTGGTGAACATAGGAACCCATGACAGCTCCCCGGCATCCATCACACAGTATGTCATTGATGTGGTTGCCACCATTGCAACACCAGAGGAGCAACCAGGTATGCTTAGTAGAATCATCATTGGAATACTGTAGCATTAATTTTATCAGTATGCACATAGTTTCATGTGGGTGGCAGGTTTTATTCTGAGGGGAAAGAGGTTAGCTGCAGTTGGAGTCTCATGCTCAGATTGAGACTGATATACCAGTTAACATAGCAGCTACTGTAAATGTAAAATGTTTCGATGCATTCCTTGTTACAATGTAACATGTGGTACTGTTTACATTGCCTTTTCCTCAAATCTTTTCAGGAATGTCAGGGATTGGATGAGGTTGTGGTCCTCCTCCTGGTAAGCACAACACTGTTTTGTTAGTGATGTATGTGTATATATATCTATCTATATATATATATATATATATATATATATATATATATATATATATATATATATATATATATATATATATATATATATATATATATATATACACACACACACAGTGAAATGTATATACTAAAATGTCTTTCCAGGCCTGATGGCTGGATTGATGTATTGTCTGCCTGATTTCCAACTGTAGAGATAGATTCTGACTGTACACAGTTTGCACTCATACCTACTTCCTGTAGGTGAGTCCACAGTGATAGATTTGCAAGTATTGTCAGGACAGTACAGCTTGCTAGATGGGTCAACTGTGCAAGAGTTTTTCAAAATGTTCATGTTGGACATCATTTAGGTCGTGATCATGAGATTCTTCATTAAAGAGCTTTTATTTGCTGCTAAATACACATTTGGGGTAGACTATAATGTCCTCATATCCTTCTATTAGAGCTTGCAGGTTAGACAAGTCTGAGATACTGACAGCAGTGTATACAGCATAACATATATTGCAATATAGTAATGCATAACTTAGTAGTGAAGGTATGAATATAATGTTGTACCCTTTTTTCACAGGTGACCATGGGAGCTGGTCTCTGTCCCCTTCACAACCTGATGTCAGAGTCTTTTCAGACTCTGATGATGATAGTGGCCAAAGTGAGGCACTGCTGGAGGTGTTCCAGAGAGGAGTGTGCTCTCCACACTAAGACATGGCAGACCATGGGCTCATGGTCCTGGGTTTTCCAGTGGAGGACACATTCCCAGCAGACAGCAGTCACCCTCAGGTAGTAGCACAGCATCACATCTGACCTTGGGTGTGGAGGTGCCAGTGCAACCCCTGGCAGAGCTAGTTCATATGTTCAGTGGTGGAGATTATGAACTGTCACCTCAACCATGCATGGCTCAGCTGTCCAACATACAGACACGTAGGGCTAGCACTGAGCTTGGCTGTGTTCACATGCACACTCACACACTGCTGTCAAAATGAGGTCACCTACAGACACACACCACATCTCCATGCTCCATCTTGCCTGCATGTCAACCTATTGGATTAGCCTAGGCCTCCTGCACCCCCACACAACATGCTGTACAAGCAATGATACTTGTGCCACATCCTTGTCATCTTTGTCATGGATGCAGGGAAATAAAGATATGTGTCTGATGCACAGGGTGACTTTCTACATCACTATGACTTATCATCCATTGTTGCTTATAGCATGCTACTTGAACTGCTCATTTACAGATATTGCACAATGCCATGTATATTGAGCACAGATTCATATCATGTGGTTACATTATCATGGCTGCTGTATAAATGGCTTTGTGGTCACACAATGAAAGGTGTCTTATGGAAATGTCTACGATTCTCTTTCAGGATTCTGTAGGACGCAGCTATGCCTACACATGTACAATCAAACTGTCAGCATCAGAGCACAGGACTAAATGTCAATACAGAAGAAAATTTAATCAGAAAGGTAAGAAACTATAGGTTCAGTGGGACATGGGTTCAAATGCATTCACTAGGCTAACAAACACAAGGGCTTCTTGAAGCCTAGCAATGCATCCCTACACTGTAACTAGGTCTGATAGTCTGGAAGAATGTAAGCAGGGTTTTGGGTGCTGAAACATCTACAGGCCTGGGTGTGGGAAATGAACAATCTCCATGTTAGCTGTGTCCATTCCAGGCATTGGTATTAAACCATGTATGATTGTCCTGTTCCCTACCCAAATGTGTAACTTGCACTTGCTTTGGATTAGGGCAGAACTCTATTTCACATGGATGGGAAGCCTGTTCCATATAGGGTGTAGTCTCTGGGTTATATACCTGTCTCTCCAGCATGTCTCATTTATACCACAGGCAAGGTGTAGGTCTGGAAAACAGGTAAGCATGGAGTTAGTTGTTTTGTGGATATACAGGAGGTCCACAGTGGGGTCTGAAAACACTCTGCATGACCGCCATACATCTCCCCTCTAAAGCATGCAGGAGACAAAATACATGGATAGGGCCTTAATGTAGTCTTCATGCACCATGTAACATTAACCATGTTGTGGTTTACTGGGAACCTCTGTGGCTGTTACAGTTGATAGATATGTCTGGTTGGTTACATGTCAAAGTCGGCATTGCAATCAATGATAAGTCTGATAAATGCTGAATTCAATGGAGCGATTACTTCCTTGCATTTACCAGCCCTACCTTGGTTTACAGGTTGTGCTATGTGGAATGCTTTACCCAATATTACTGACACATTTCAGTCAAAAGGCTAGATCACTATTGATTTGGTTATAAGTCCCTGACAACTGAATCAGCAGTAGGTGGTGTGCTGTCAATACAATAATTACAATGGCTGCATCACTCCATATAGGATGATATTGTGCAATTCCTGGCATGTACTGTTGGTCCATGGCTCTGACAGCAACTGTATCTCTCTGTCAACCCCTCCTGGATAGCATTTCTGTCAGTGTGGGATGCAATGACAGCTTCTAATTTGCAATCATCGCCAAATTTAGTTAGCCACAGACCAATAACAGTGGTCATGCCTGCAGAAAAGTTATCGCCTAAAAGAAGCAGTGCAAGGAATGTTTGTAAGGGAGTCCACCGGTGATTGGCCTCATTGAAGTGGGGGACTCCTCATTGCTAATGTCATAGATCCTGTCAGTCAGCCACTTGGTGATCCACTGGCTGACATACTGGTTTGTACCTAACCACTTGGATTTGTCAACAATGAAATGCCTTGTTAGGCCATAGTAGGTGGAGTGACTCATGTTTCCCTCATCCATTGATTTGGTAACCTTATCAAATAGGTCCACCAAATAGGGTAGCCATGATCTGCCCATGACTAAACCAAACTTTGTCTGTTCCACTGCTTGTGGGTGTACTACATCTCTAGTTATCATTTCCATGATAGTTTTATTTGTGCCTTTACATATCAGACTACTGAAACTTGTAGGCCTGTAGTCAACAGTGTCTGTAGATGGGCCCCCTTTGTGCAGAGGGATGACTGCTGCTGCTCTCCATTCATGAAGCACGATGCCTGTTTGGTGGCTACAGTAAAATACTACATCCAGTGGTCCTGACAGGTCATGTGTGCAACTCCCTATTGGAGTTATTTCCATCATGGTCTCAAAGATAAATGTAACCCAAGGTGTCTGAGTTTGTACAGAGCACTGCATGACAGTGTAGAGGAAACCACTATGTACACCCTGTAAACTTAAAGATGGAGTATTTAAGCAGTGATTCTGAAGATAGTCACTAAGCAAGCAGTGCCTATTGAAAACAATTTATTACCTTGTGATGACTGATGAAAAGAGGGGACTAGTCTGATTTGCTACTGCCTGGCTACAACCACTACTGGTCTCACCATGGCATTACACTGTTGGGATACACAGCTCCTATCCTCTGTGTCTTACCAGGAGCAAAACATTACGACCAAGTTCAAGATGTGAAGCTAGCCACAGCCTGTTTGTTGATCCACACACTTGTCCCAGATGATGCAAGCATCTGTAGGCTTGTTGTTGCCCTCAACTGGTAGATACATTGATTAGCATCCAGATTAGTCATGTCAATTTTGCATGTATTATGACTTGGGTTCTAAGCCTTGTAGGATTTGCCTACGTACTGAAGTAATGTTGATTAGGAACACAGCGGTAGCATCACAATATAATGCTGTATTTGAGGTGACATAGATGTCCAAGGTTGATCTGGCAAACTCCACAGTGACAGTTGTCCATATGAGGTGGCAGTATCACAGGAAGTCATGTAGCCTCTCCTTCAACAGCATCATGATGGCAATCTGCATTACATGGATGTGGAGGTCTACTGCAGGGTAGTGGCCACCTTTGAGCAATGTAGCTGTTTCTCCCTCATGTCCTACTTATGTCATACTGTACATTTATGTTCCCTGAACACAACACAGTGACCACATCATTTCACAACTCATCCATTTTCTGTATGACTGTTTGACAGGCATTGTAGATGTGCAAGGCCAAAATAATGACTGCAATGTTGAACAAGCTTCCTGTGCATGCAAGGGCATCCACATCTGTACTGCAAACATATGATACATATGACAATGAGTAGGTTGTCAACATCTCACTTCCAACTCTACCTAGACTTATGTTATACCTACCTATATATGCAAAGCTCCCTAACAGAAACAGACATGCACACCAGACACCTCACAAAAACAGATGCAAGCATGCTATATATATAATGCTACTTCTGCAGAACAGTACGCATAATAGCTCATGCACCACTGTATCACCACTCATACCCTTAAGGCAAAACAATAAATCACACATATTACTCATATGTGATTACATTTTGAGACACTTTGATGTCCCACTCACCAGGCTACATAAGGGGAAGGTCACAGTCAGCTGTACGTGAGGTGCTCTGATACACCATATCACACATGCACTCAAGTCTGTCAGCAGCAGGTACTGTTATGACTATGTCATAGTTCCCATTTGTGTGTACAACTTGAAATGTGCCTCTCAGGAGTGTATGACAAGATACATGACTGAGCTCTTGGACTAACTGTCTCAGCTGGGTATGGCCTTGGCCTTCAGCTTCATTTTACCTTCACCTGTGATGAGGCAGACAAGCAAAAAGAACATGACTGCTGTCAATAATTGGCTTAGCGACTGGTGTCATTCGAAGGGGATCCACTACCTGTATCCCTGGTTTGACATGATCAACAGACCTAAATTATTTGTCAGAAATGGTCTTCATCTGCCACCTGTGTGATTTTGGCTACTGGCCAAGGCTCTTGCCAGCCTAAAGTGCCCTTTTTAGGTGGTGTCCCAGGGACAAAATGTTGATGTAAAAAGCCCATCTACAAACAACCTCAAGTTTATGCTGCTACATGGTGGAGTGTGAACACAAGACTCCACCACTGGGAGCAGACCTCAGTTTGTTAGACAAGCACATTTATGCAGACACAGACACCTGGGTTAGGGCTGTGGAGACAACACAGCCATAGCAATCTACAACTCCTTCCACATGTACATACCTCAAACTCATGGCATGCAAAGTAATGGAATTGGTGTATAAATATTCATTACAGATACATACACATCCAGACTGATTACACAATATGATTCCTTGGAGACAAACCAGGTGGTAAGTCCTTTTTGTAGGCACCTACTCAAGTATTTACCAGCTACAAGAGCCCATTCATGAATCAGGACACCTAGTCTGCTTATTATACTTGAGTCTATCAAGATACATCTGGACACCATTTTATTTGGGTGGCGTTAACTACCCACCAACTGGTATGTTAGTCATGAACAAATTCACTTGCACAAATTTTCCTGACTTTATTAACCACAATGCCCTAGACCAGCTGCTTGACACCCCCACAAGTGGAGTGGGGTGCTTACCAATATGGAGGACCACTGTAGCACCCCCACTGTGTGCCACTCCCTGGTGAGATATGACAACTACTCAGTCTCATTCAAAGTACATACCACACCTGACTCCTCCCTTTGTGGAAGTTAGAGTAATAAGCTTCACCAATGCAGATTATAACCTCTTACGGGGTGGTAATAGCATCAGTGCACGTGCCCTCTCAGAAGGAACTAGCAACTTTGCTGAGTTGTACACCAATGCTTTATACAAACACCTGTATAACTGCATTGAATTAGCTGTTCCTGATCAGTGCAACACAAAGTCATTAGAGTAGGACAAACCTGCCTGCTCCATGACTGCCAGGCTTTACAATAAGAGGAAGACATTGCTCTGTAAGAGTAGGAGGGCAGAAGCCCCCTGAAATGAAAATACTACCTTATAATCATGAATACGTAAATAAGAGTTGTTGTGAATTCCTCCAAAACAAAGTATTGTTCCAAATTAGCCTCCCCTGCAAAGCACAACCACAAAACATTCTATACTTACATATTTAACCAAAAAGTAAAGGCCCAGTTTAATGCCAAGCTTGTATGTCATGATACCACAGATAATGGTTCTGTACACATATCTCATCTTTTGGCTGACTGGGTCTACAAAAACCTCCCTCTCCTGTCCCCACCGCATGTACAACAATGACATAACTACCAGCTCTGCACTAGCCTGTATCTCTGAAGGACATTTCATAATTGGCCTCCTCTAAAGACAGAAACACAGCATGTATGGGACCTGATAACATTCCAAGGTGTGCCCTACATGGGTTCCAGCATAGACTTTTAATACCCTTTAACACTCTTCTCAACCATAGTGTGACCAACGGCTTTGTCACAGCTGACTAGATAGCAGCCACAGTTACTCCATTGCACAGATCTGGTGCTGAACTGACCCTGCAAAACATATGCATATCAACTTCATGATTCATATCTGCTAGGCTATGGGACAGGTTATCATGGACATTATGAACTAAAAAGTATGTAATATTCAGTTACTTGACCCTACTCAGTTTGGATTTGTCAAACTGACATCATGCCTGTTAATTCTGGTGGACTTCCTTGAGACAGTCACCAAGGACCTGGCTAATAGGAAATCTGTGCACACAGCCTACCTGCACTAAGAGAAGGCATTGGACAACATCCCCCATGCAGTCACCATTGAAAAATCCAAACAACTATGCTTCAACACTCATACCATTAGAGTGGTAGTTAACTGCCTCATTGATACAGGTCATAGAGTCCAGTAGGGGAAGACTCCTCCAATAGCTGAGTTATAACAAGTGGTGTTCCAGAGGCTTCTCTCCTGGGTCATCTACAGTTTGGAATACATTTCACCAAAGTACAAGCATGACGTACATGACTATGGCTGACAATGTTTGATGATGCCTGCTAACTGGGAGCAGTCATACAATATACATGGCAGCATCCTGCATTATGGTGTTACATGGACAAATGTTTATTGCCATACACATGGCCTCAAACTCAATGCAAGTATATGTATTACCATTCATTTTGGTAACCGAACAGCGATGTTCACATGGCCTCAAACTCAATGCAAGTATATGTTTTACCATTCATTTTGGTAACAGCGATGTTCCTGCTAAGCACAAAACAAGTGGTGGTCAGCAAAACAGGATCCTTGGATAAAATATATCCACACAGTTTCCACAACAACATCAAAAGGATCACTCAATGGCTAATGGAATAATAACAGCAGGTTTATTGGTAAGTGCTTTCATGATGTAGATATACCACTTCATCAGACCTATAACTGACACAGCAGGTCACGCTTATATACTCAATTAATTTAAAAACAACCAATCATATTCAACATCAGCGGTTATACATCCCTTTCTTAAAAAGATACCTCAAAAAAGCTGAAACAATCAAAACATATACATGAAAAACATAAAAAGCAAACTTTTTTTAAAAATTATTATAACATTTACAGTATCAAAACTTAATATTAAAAGGTTAGTATTTACACTAACTGTAGCAGACTATGTGTACATAAAGGATCAATTAAATACATTAAATGCTTCAAGCTAGTTGCTTCCTAGCTAGTGGTCAATCAACATATTAAAAGATGTATTCAGAACTAAGTTCTCCTCTGGCCTCTCTGTGTCATCTTGCCCGAAAAATCCTGCGAGTACCTCCGTCTCATTTTGTTTCTGTTGGTATCTCTCTGTTCCCTTGTCTCTAATTGCTTGTCCAGGCATATAGGAAGTACTCGAAAAACCTCTGTATCAACTCCGTTGCCACTGACAGGCTCACCCCTATAGAGAGGTTAGATATTTCATTGCCCACACTTTCGTTCCTTCTTTCAAAAGATATCCTCTTGTTGGAGCTGTGAATTTCATCCACTATATCATCTGTTGTAGTTAAGGGATGGTATTCGCTTTCCATTTGGCGCCAAGTCATTCCTCTGTAGGCGTAGCATTCAAAGTGCATGCTATCACCGTTTGTACATCATCCACTAGATTTTGTACCCTTAAGGTAGACTGGGAATCCTCATGTTCTGCTGTGTGGTTTCTCGGCCACAGAAATACATGTCCCGCCTTAAAGTCGGCAATGTCTCTTTGTAACTTGCCTAGCTTTCGCCTTAATAATCTCATTTCAAAGATACGTACTGAGTCAAGTATATTCTGCAGTTTCTCCTCAACTAGTGCACAGGGATATGTGCAAAATATCTTATCTCTATGAGAAACAATTTGTTGCATAGTATGATCCTCCTCCTTATCCACTCAAGTGATGTGAAGGTTGTAACGGATGTTATTAGGAAATACTGGCCTGTTTTAACCCAAGATCCTGACATAGCACCTATTGTAGGTGACAGACCATATTTTTCCTATAGGAATAAAAAATCACTTAAACAACTTTTATATTACTCTAATAATAAAGGAAATAAGACTGAATATGGGGAAGAAAGGTACCATTCCATGCCATAATTGCAACCAATGTACAGTTATTGACACAAGTAACACATTTGCACATCCTGACTTTCAAATGGAATTTAGATTTAATGTTAAAGCATGTTGTAACAGAATACACATTTTTTACTTAGCTATATGTGATTTATGCTCTTCCTTCTATGTTGGCAAAACCAACAAGAAATTTAGGTATAGGATAAGGGAACACATTCTTACAATCAGGAATTGTGATAATACTAATGCATTGGCAAAGCATGTAAATAAAACAGATGCCCCACATACTTTTAGATTCATGGCCTTTGAAATGGTATATAAACATGAATGAGGAGGGGATATAGTGAACTTAACTGAAACATCAGAGTGTAGATGGATAGTAAGTTTAAGGGTGGACAGAGGGAGGGGCCTGAATGATAGGGTATCCCTCAAACCCATGTTAAAATCAAGACCACTAGCTAGGAAATAGCATTGAATCATTTAATGTATTTAATTGATCTTCTATGTACACATAGTCTGCTACAGTTAGTGTAAATACTAACCTTTTGATATTAAGCTTTGACAATGTAAATCTTATAATAATTTTTAAAGAAAGTTTGCTTTTTATGTTTTTCATATATATTTTTGATTGTTTCAGCTTTTTTGATGTATCTTTTTAAGAAAGAGATGTATAACTGCTGATGTTGAATATGATTGGTTGTTTTTAAATTAATTGAGTATATAAGCACAACCTGTTGTGTCAGTTATAGGTCTGATGAAGTGGTGCATCTACATCACGAAAGCACTTACCAATAAACCTGCTGTTATTATTCCATTAGCCATTGAGTGATCCTTTAGATGTTCCTGCTAAGTACCACATAAATAGCCACACCTTACATACATATGCAGGGGTGAGAGACCTGGTGACACCAGTTGACTACTACCATAACCTAGATCATCATATCTACACAATGGTGAGTAGATCATTTGTGTTGCTCATGTAATACATGATGGGATTGTCTCCAGTATTAGTAGTTAGTACCTCCATGTACTTTTCCCTCATCAGGACACTATTTGAGTGTAATGCCCCTTTTGGTATATTACTTACCAAACAGCTATAACAATTGGGGAAAGCACAAAAGTTCCTCACAAGGGAGATGCAAGTCTTCAGCATCTGTTCTATGGGGATTGTCTGAAATCACCATCAATTTAGCGTGTGTCACACAGAGTACTCAGAGGTGATCTGTGCTTTGTATATGAGTCCATCTGTGACCTTGCTTTATTGAACATGCTGCACATGTGTAAGTGAAATGGATAACCGATTTACTCCCAGTCAAGATCGTAACCTGGTATGTAACTTTTATAAAACCTGCTGGAGGGAAAGAATTGTCAACTGGAGGGTAACACACCAGTGGAACATACTTCCACTTCATGTCAAACTGAGCACCTCATTGGTCCTTTACATGCAATCTGTATGATTGGATGGGTGGGTGTAATTACACCACATTGGTCCACCTGTGTACATCCTGGGCAGGGGCAGTAGGTGTTGAATGTGTTAATAAGGATAAAAGGTGGCTAGGCATATAAGGGTTCTAGGACCTTAGCCTACTAAATTCCAATGATCCTATGATACCATATGCTGAAGTAAATCACTGGCTAACATCCACAAACACCAACATGGATGCATTTAGAGCATTACCGCTACCTATTTATGTGTACATAACACTGGACAGCACACACATAGCAAGTGGGCTGGATTTAGTTTAGAACCCCTGCCTATCTAGTCTTACCCACTACAGATCACAGGAATTATCACCCACACAATGGCTTAAACTTGACATTGACATGGCATTAGGTACTCTCATGATAGTTGGCATCAGCATGCCGTGTGGAAGAGAAGAGTTCAAAGGCCTGCACCACCTGCTAGGTTCAAAACAGTGCAAAACCCTGCCTTTGTTTAAGGCATTGTGGAATACAGAGTTGTTTTGTGTGGAGATGCAAATACAAACAGTAAATGGGCTAGAGTGAGATTAGAGCCCCTACCTATCTAGTCTCAGACACTTCAGATCACAGTACTTATTGCATGCATCATAGCTTACATCTGACTTATATTTGGCATTATGTACTCTTATGGTAGATGACTTCAGCAGGCCTTGTGAAGGAGAAGACTTTGGAGACCTGTGTCACGTGCAAAGGCCAAAAAGCATAGAACCATTGCAGTTCTACACATACGTTTGTTTGGAAGACAGATGCACATACACACACACAATGGGCTGGAGTAAGACTAGAACCCCTACCTTTCTAGTTTTACACACTATAGATCACACACATCTACTGCAGCTTAACTCTGGTACTGTGAATAACTGCAGGTGAAGTTATCATAGACAACATAAAGAAATTCTGTGTTTAGCAGGTTTGTAGGGCTGCTGCATAATCACACAGCTTCATACTGTCAACTGCAGCCAGTTGCCTAACACTGAGACAACTGTTTTGTAGCTTAGCTATGTGTTAATAGCCTGTGTTAGGCATATGAGTCTGTTTGCATGTGGATGGACAGGCCTGTGGCAGAAGTAAATTTAGCCATTCAATTAGTAGGCAAACAGCATAATACATTATACCAGTTGCATGGTTATTAATGTGTGTTTGTTGAAATCAAGCCGACACAGTGGGCTGTAATGGATGTGGGTTTTCTTGCTGGTGTAGCTATATACATATATGACTTCACAATACATGTTCGTATTCATATGACATGCCATACATTTTAGGGGTTCCATATGGTCTGTTAGGGAGACATGGAATGACTCACCACCAACCAGCTGTTTGCAAGTACACAGGTGTGTCTCATGGGTATGACTGTTTCACAGTGCATTGTGCTCTGCTGTCACGTGTGGTATCGGTTACACATGATGGGTGAAGACAGCCAGAGCTGTGAACTTCAGATATGCCAGTAGTCCTAAGATTGCAACACATGTTGGTCTATACAGTTGCAATTGTTTGTAGGTGCATTATCTAATGTTGATCATTTCCTTGTGTCCCGTCAACCAACATTTTAATTGTCATAGTGAGCTTTTACTATTCATGATCTGTGTATGTAGGTAACACAGACATACACACTCACATATATATATATATATATATATATATATATATATATATACGCATATATATATATATATCTACACACATATATATATATATATATATATATATATATATATATATATATATATATATACACATAGATATACCTCTTTATAAATATAGAGATAAATAAGATATATATATATATATATATATATATATATATATATATATATATATATATATATATATATATATTTCTTTACACAAAGTAGCCCATGGGATGACAGATTTGCACTCTGCTTAACTGTGTGAGCATGCTCAGTGGCATTTTGGCTTGTTTGCATGTTGCTTACCAACTGACAAATGGGGGAGGGGGTGCACTGCTGGAACATGAAACTTCCAGTTGCTTAAAGTAACTCCATCCTAAACCTAGGTGCACTCCGGGCCAGATGTCTGAGATGACTTGGAAAACTCCAGTCTGGATCTGCCTACATCCTAGTTCCTCACATTAATCTACAGTTTCAAATACTGTGTGCTGTATTTCATAGTGACCTTTCTCTTTCTGTCTTCCAAATGCCATATGCTTACTTTTTGATGTGTTTAACAGCATCTGATGCTCTTGTGGCCAAGTTCTTGTGCAAACATCCCCAATCTGTAAAACAGCTGTGATGTGAAAGACAGGTCTTCAGACAACTGTAAAGAATTTTGGGCCTATTGCATAGCCCTATGGGATACCCTAATTGTAACCATAAATATCACATGTCGAATTGCCTTATGATACTTGCCATGTCCTATATGTAAGCCATGCACCTATCCATCTTACCTAGAGTGCATCAACACCTAGCTGTTCTGATGAAGTGATCAGTGTGTTGCGTATTGGTCTGTTAATTCTACATGAATCACATCACAGCATAATCCTTCATTCACAACTGTTGTTATATTGTTATACTACATCATGTTACAGGAGGTATTGGATGTGTTTTCTACAAATGCATTCTGATATATGCTTTTAAGTCCCAGCCTTTACAATCCTGCTAATACATTATCTAATAGTAATGATGGACATATTAAATATGTCATGCAACCCTGGCAGAGATGCACATGTGTAATTAATATGTGAAATAGACTCATACTAGTATAGCACACACACAAAAGTTATGCATATTGCTACTTGACATACATACTAATCATTGGATATGTCAGGATTACAACCCTGGACATCATCACAACAACTTACCTGCCTTATTCCTTTCAGACACAAAGGCTGGTTGATAAGTAAGGAGTCATTTATCACATTATCACCTGCATAAATATGTACTATGCTATTCTCAATTAAATTGCACATGAAGTGTATGTTAAGATTGTACATTACTGTACTGAAGCTGTGTGGCATACTACCTGTGTGACAGGTCATGCAGCATAACTTTAGTGTTATGGCAGTTACATAGGGACAGTGCTCTATTGTGGGGTGGGGATGTAATGGACATGTTCTGCTAGGACACACAGTAGTATATCAGTTAACCTTCCTTTCTAACATGTCCCTTGAATGATGTACCAGTAATCTGTTGCAGTAGGACTGCATGTATAATCCATGTGTGAGGTCTTTTGACTAGAAATGGTGACATGTTAGTGCAACATTTGTCAGTAGTTCCATGTGGATGTACTGTCTGTCCAAATAGGCCAGTATAGTAGCCTGTATATTGTACCAGTCTATAGCTATGATGACCTAGCATAACAATCCACTATAATGTACATTATGGACTTACCTTGTAAGTGCAGCAGTTGACAAGACTGTATTTCAAGGTTGACTCTGTGTGATGCAAGTAGTACACAACCAAAACATGTATAGGTACAGGATGTGTAGGTTGGCTAGCATTGCTGTTACTATCTGTATGTGTGTAGGATTGAGGTGTTAGTTCCTAGGTCCTTAGGTTGCCAGTGAATGTGCTATGCGTTGCCTCTTAGCCAAAACCAGGATACACTAGTACTCCTACGTCTGTCTACAGTGACATGAACAGGGGTTCCTCCTCCGAGTCCTCCTGTGAATATGGTTGCGGTGACCTAGGCACTGGTCGAGGTCTGTGTAATTCCTTCCCTTTGCTGATCCTGCTGTAGCTGTTTCCTCAAGATCATACTGTGTAGCATAGCATATACTGTGAATATATGTGCACATGTGGCTGGAGAGTACTGCAAAGCTTCACCAGATATACCTAGGTGGCAGAACTGTGACTTCAGAAGCCGAAACACACACCTTATGATATTCTTAATTTGTGTGTTTGCCTCACTGTGGTGTTCTTCTGTGGGTGTGTATGCATTTCTAATAGGTGTCATCATAGGTTCATAGGTGTTTACTAGGCTAACGACCACAGGGGCCTTTTTAAGCATAGCCATGCATCCCAAATCTCTGATAAGTTCTTATACCCTTGATAAGTGTAAGCATGGGCCTGGGCAATTAACCATTTACAGGTTACCTGTTTGCATTAGAGACATAGGTGCTAAACCATGGATGAATTTTCATTTTCCCATCCAGTTATCCATAGTTCCAGGGCATAGCCAGCATCTTCCAGTAAATGACCATGTGGGATGTCCCATCTAGCAAACATCTGGTACAACTGTGATGTGTGCCAGATATAGGAGTCATGATAACTGCCAGGCCTGCCAGCACACACATTCAGAATAATCCCCTGGGAATTGCACATGATTTGGCATTTGATGGCATGGCACCCCTTGTGGTTAACATAGATTCTGCCCTGCTCACCAGGTGGTGTCTTGATGTGTACATGAGTACAATCTGTGGTACCCAGTACTTCAAGGTAGTGTATTACATGGTAGAAGTGCTGTATATTAGTGGCCCTCACCTCAGGGTCAAGAAGAAAAGATATGTGCTCACTGGCATGTTGAAACATAGCATCCAGAAATTGGGGGAGTATCCTGGATGCAAATGCCTGTCACACTCCATCATGTCCCCAGTTGGTCTTTGAAAAGTACCTGTAGCTAGTATCCTAAGGGCTACACATACCTTAGTTTCCATTGAGATGGACTCCCCTCTGTTAGCTCTGACTCTGAGTTGAGGGTGGCAGAGCTCAGTGAGCTGTTATAGTATGTCCCTGTCCACCCTGTAGCACTGTACAATTTCCAGCTCATGTAGTTCCTGGTAGGTTACTCTGGGCATGAACACTCTCCTTCTCCTTGGCCTAAGCCTACAGTCATTAGCACCAGCAACATTGACTTCAGTCTCTAACACATACAGATGTAGTATAGCTGCAGCAGCCCCTAGCATTATTTAGTTTAAAATCCTCATGTCTGTACTCCATTGGTTCAGAGTATTGAAGGAAAACTAGACTGTAGCATGTATGCATACTTTATACAGTTGTGTTGCAGGTCCAATATGTGGGATTGGCTACTTTGGATGCATGTCAGATGTTTAAAATATAATTAAAATAATTTAAAGGTCCTCTCATTTGTTCTTCTTGGTGCTCAGAGCCAGGTGGCACAGCGTAGCTTAGCATACAAAGGAAAATATTCTCAATTGAATATTTCCAGTTTTAATTGATAGCTTCCTTGCCTTGGGGGAGTCAGTCATGCAAACACACTTAGCTAAGTGGTACACAACACAAAGATGCTCAGCTAGCACAAAATCTCCAAAAAGTAAATATGACACACACCCTTAATGTTATCCACATTCACTGGAAATGTCAACACCATGTAGGAGCCTACACAAAGTGGATCTGCAGACATGGTTGCTCATTTTAGCAGTTCAACAACTTCACCTCCTTTGCATACATATTCATGCTGACAGCCTGGATACTACCCAGATCATACCTTTGTGTGCCAGGCAACAACATGAATGCACCTTTATACAGACCCAATGCAAGGTCCCACAGTACATTTCTGTGAAATACATTTATTATTTGTTTTTTTCCAATTGTTTTTTCAATAAGTGTGTTTGCACACTGTGGCTTACTAAATCTCATATTGTTCACAATAGTGTATGTACTGCATTGTGATGCTTAACATGAAAAAAATCATGCAAGGGTTTATTGAAGTGGTTTTCTGAGCAAATCTGAAAAGAAATATAATCACTTAATAAGAAAGTGCTATGCTAGATATAATGTTCAAGTTTTGTGTGAGAATACTGCAACAGGGTTTGATTATGTATTCATTAAGTTTTTTATCCTTTATTACAAATCAGAAAATGGAGCTGGTTGCTATGACATGTGCTCAATTACTTTACACTATAATTCAGCTTTTATTTCATTTGATTGATTTTGTTTATTTTCAATTCTGAATTGGAAATAATGTAAAATCTGCAGAAAAAAATGCTATGGTACATAATCCTTAATTTGTACAATATTATGAAACAAATGTGCTTTCCAAAATTTGAGGAAGACACATATTTCTTTGACTGATACATCTTGAAAATGTTAAAACCTTACAACCATGAAGTTAAAAAGCAAGAATTAAAATTCAGTATATCCAGATACAAGCAATGGCATTCATATCTTTCAATACTATGTAAATATCAATATATTTTTACATGTATAACAGAAAATACATGTTTTCTATTTTAATTACTATTAACTAGGAATAACATTAACTCAAACAGAAATATTTCTTTATTGTACAAGAATTGAAATGCAGCAACATAATTTGAAGACATGCCAACTTCACTGGTGTAGTAAAAATAAGTCCTAACTATGTTTCAGGCAATCTGAGTTCAGTTATCATTTTCTGTAATTGATGGAGCACAGGATGGGTATTCCTGTCTTGGAGGAGGTACATGGATGGAATATGCTGTTGTGGGCAGATTGCTCAGGGAAGGCGAGATGGATGGGCTGGGACATGTGGGATGGCTGAGGTGGCATGGCTGCTCTAGGTCCCAGTGCAGACAAGTCCTCAAAGGACTGGATGGGGAACAGGAAATTCATCCCTGGTTTGGCACCCATGTCTCTAACAGACACCGGCAACCTGTAAATGTTTTACCTCCCAAGACATTGTTTACACTTATCAAATGTACAAGAACTTGCCAGAGATTTTGGATGCATGACTATGCTTATAAAGTGGGTGTCAGCTAGATGCATCAATATGACAGGTTTATTTTGAAATTATAAACCAAATTTCTGCAAACTCAGTGTCATTCTCTTTAGTATTGCTGGATCTACTTGAAGACTTATCTTGAAAATTCTTTGCAATGGCTTAATCTCATCCGACTTCAAGAAAGTTGCCATAAAGATAATAATGGAATTGCTGACAACCAAAGACTATTTCTATAATTTCTTTCTTTAGTATGTATAATATATCTCTGCCTCATTCAAAGTCATTGCAGAAATACTACCCAACCCCTTGCTGACCAGTATCCAGATGATGTATTACAGATTGTAAAATATTAAAAAACTTCAGAATAGTTTCCTCTGTATTAAGTTTTTTATATAATGAAGTCTGTTTGTTTTTCCTGTGACCAAAACCATGCAACATCAAGTTCCAAATAGCTTTCTGAGTGACATTGTGATATTTGGAGAAATATATTGCACCATACTTTGGAAATGAATAAGACATGCCCCCGGATTCTCAAAAGCCTATACAGAGTGCAAGATGAGTGCAGTAGCTCACGCAGGCAATATGTCTGCCGTGCGATCCAGGAACAGCCGGCAGGGGCGTGCACGAGAGCTCCAGCACTAATCTTGCACGGACTAAGGCCTGGTATGCAAATCACCTCATTTGCTGGAAAAATCCATGCAAATGAGGGGATATTGCAATCCAGCAAGCTTGCAATAGTCCATGCAAGACAAGTGCAATTTGCAGAAATGTACTCGGTTACTAACTGAGTACATTTCTGCAAATTCCAAAACGGAGCTATGACAGTTCCAAATAAAGGCTGCATATTATTGAGGAAGCATGCCAATGGCCAAGTAGAAGGCCATTGGCATTGCAAACCGTAAAAAAAAAAAATAAAACAACTTTTTTTTTTCTCTGATCTCGACTGTGTAAGCATAGGGCAGCATCACACAAATAAGAGCAGGGAGAAAATAATAAAATAAACTGAAAATGAGCATTCTAACAAAAATCAGTATTTTGCCATGCAAGTCAATGGCAGGCAAAAGGCAACTTGGCCAGTGACTAGTGGTTGCTAAGGGAGGAGGCTCAGTGTGAGACATGTAACTATGCATTAGTAGGCAATCCTATGCAAATGAGGGAAAGGTTAACGAATCCCAGATTTTTCCAGGGTGTAAGGCAGGTCCCAAGAGTGTAAGAGTATAAATAGCTGGGTGCAAGACTAGGATATAGGTGACATCATAGGGGAGTGTCAGGCATACTGTAAGTGGATTGGAGACCTGTGGCTTGAGATTGCTCCTAGGTTAGCACAGCTAAGCTAGGGGTGTGTCTAAACCTGCCTAGCACTCTTTACAAAGTGTAAGCGGGTGTGCACGCCACGCACAGGGTTTTACAGGAAGAAAAAAAAGTTAAACTAGGAAAAGCAGCTCTGAGCACATATGAGCACTCTGTTTGCACGGCGTGCACACAGGCTTAAACAGGGAGGCAATGGGAAGGGAAAACAGCAATAAGAAGGTAATCAAGGAGAACTAGCTTAGCTGGCAGCTGAAATGTATCAGAATCAGCCAATTACACAGGCAGCAGGCCAGCTCAGCCCACCACACCACTATAAACTATGTAAACACCTTTCCTCCTTGGTTTTCCCAAAAACTCTGTACCACCAGTGTATACAGACGGGAACATTTTACAAAACGAAAGCAAGATAAAAAATGTTAGGGGCTGCTTTTGCTATCATAAACCAGCATGTGCAAGAGGTGGATGGTGGTGAGGATGTGAATGCTGCTGAGCAACCCACAGTGAGGAGACGGAGAAGAGTGTACAGACCCAGGGTAACCTACCAAGGGCTACATGAGCTGGAGATAGTGGAGTGCTATAGGGTGGACAGGGACCTCCTACAGTAAATAGTTGAGCTCTGCCGGCCGCGCTTCACAGACAGAAATAACAGAGGGGAACCCATCTCAGGGGATACCGAGGTATGTGTAGGCCTAAGAATACTAGCTACAGGTACCTTCCAAAGGCCAACTGGGGATATGATGGGGATTTCATAGGCATCAGCATCGGGGGTACTCCACCAGTTCCTGGATGCCATGTCAGCACATGCCGGTGAGCACGTATATTTCCCCATTACCCGTGAGGCATTGGCCAGCAATATGCATCTCTTCCACCAAATAACAGAATACCCTGAGGTAGTGGGTGCAATAGACTGCACGCACATATGCATTAAAGCACTACCAGGTGAGCAGGGTAGGGTCTACATCAACTGCAAGGGCTTCCCCTCCATCAACTGCCAGGTCGTTTGTGATGCCCAGGGCATAATAATGAATATTTGTGCTGGCTGCCCTGGAAGTTACCATGGTTCCCACATCTGGCATCTGATGCAGCTGTACCAGACATTTGCCAGTAGGGACATCCCACACGGTCACCTAGTGGGGGATGCTGGATACACACTGGAGCCATGGCTGATGACACCCATCAGAAATGCACACACACCTGAACAAGAACGCCATAATGAGGCACAAGCACAAACAAGAATCATAACAGAGCATGTGTTTGGGATGCTCAGGTCAAGGCTCCTGTACCTGGACACATCCGGTGGAGCCTTGCAGTACTCACCAACTACATGTACCCAAATTGTCCTTGCATGTGCCATGCTACACAACATGATCCTGTGGAAACAGCTGCAGCAGGAAGAGCATGGGGCAGGGCCACACAGCCCCCATCAGTGCCAAGGCCTACACAGGTGCAGAGTGACTCAGAGAAGGAACAACCTGAGCCTGTCCCAGTAGGCAGAAGGAGATGTGCCCTGGCCTTGGCAAAGAGGCAATGCATAGCACATGCCCTGACACAGTAGGGACCCAGGGAATGATACCGCTCTCCGACTCGCACATACAGTAAAAGGGATGCCAAACATGACACTACCTGTGCTCAACCATGTATAGGGAGTGTACTATGGGCATCCAACACAGGCAGCCCTGCAGCACCACCCGTAAGACTGGGACACCTACAAGGTAAGTCACCCACGCATGCCAGTTAGGTGGCACATACCCAATAGCAGTCACAGCCAGCGGGATAGGTGTAGACAAACACAAACAAATGCTGTACTATGGCCTCTGAATGAGCCCCATGGGTAACCCCTACCCTAGACCTACACAGACAGACTACAGCAGGCCAGTCAGTTGGATGTAAATTTTGAAGGCTAGGAAGTCAGAAACTAATATGTAGGTAGTTAAAGCTAAGATCTGTAGTACAATGGTATGCCTCTAGCCAGCACAATAGGTAAGACTACAGACTGAAATGGTATACCTGACATATCAGTACAGTCCTAACAAATGTGTAAAAGTGTAAGGTGTGCCCCACCATCCTATGTACACTTATAGTAACAGTCAGGTGTTTGACTCCATCTCGTGTAGAAATGTAGAAACAGTCAGGTGTCCACCCCCCCTCTATGCAGGAATGTAGCAACAGTAAATGCCAAATGACCGATGTATACCCTGCAGACACAGCGTGCTACCTGTTGGTGTACAACACAAAGGCCAGCACCACAGTACAAACTACCTGGACTTGATCCACACATGCACTATAGATGGCCATACTGGGCATGCTCACACACTTATGAAGGCAATGTCAGTCAACAACATACTGAAAGTCCATACTGGGCATGCTCACACACAAACACATGAAGGCCATGCCAGCAAACACCAGTTGACCAGACATATCTGGCAATTGCAGTTCTTAGTGCAGACACATGTCAGTATGCACCACTCCTGCTTTGCACAACCAGTGGATAGGAATACACACATATATGTAAGGACAACACACTATAATAAGCCAAAGGTAGATGGACATAGATGTGTTGAAGAGGGTAACCGTGACAAGGAGCCATCTGGGCCTGTCCCACCCAGCACACAGCCAAAGGACCCCAAACACATGAGGTGCAGTTGTCACTCAATGCAGATAATAGCCACCAGTATCTATCAGCTTGACGGCTTGTTGCACGTGCCAGCTGTGCAACATGACTGTACAAGGAAGTAGTCACCTAGTAGCTGTGTACACGTACTTGTGACATATGACCCCGTGTGCGCCCGCATGCGGCATGTCAACCCCTACATGAATGGGTTACGGCCCATGCACACACTGCCCTCCCCATAGCAGTATCATGACAAGCCTGCTGAGGTCATCCAATGTGAAATACACCTTTGGGAGAGCTGTAGCTTATTCATCCCCATGGCGCTTCCCATAACTTTGTAGTGCTGTACTGATAAACTAGTTAGGTAGTAGTCCTAATCCCAGACTTGGTAACTGTGTGAGTGTGTGTTTGTGTGCGTGTCTCTCGGTCTCTGACTGTGTAGAGAGAAATGCTTTGTAGGCTACTCACACTCTGTACAGTTCATATACACAACTTTGGCAAGGCTGCTGATGTCACTCACCGAGAAATACACTTCTGGGAAAATCATAGCCCAGTAATCTCTGTAGCCCGTCCTGTAACTGTGTACTGCAGTAGTTAAATAAAGTAGTTAGGTAGGTGTTCTAACCCCAGACCTGGCAACTGTGTGCTTGTGTGTGTGTGTCTGACTGAGTAGAGAGCAATGTTTTTGAGACCACCACACCCCGTACAATACATATACTCAACTTTGACAAGGCTGCTGATGTCACTTACATAGAAATACACCTCTGAGAAAATCATAGCTCAGTAATCTCCGTAGTGCATCCTGTAACTGAGTGCTGTTGTAGTGTGATTAAGTAGTTATTTAGGTGTTCTAAACCCCGACCTGGCAGCTGTGTGCTTTTGTGTGTGTGTCTGTCTGAGTAGAGTGAATGCTTTTTAGCCACTCAAACCCTGTACAATACATATACTCAACTATGGCAAGGCTGCTGATGTCACTCACCTAGAAATACACCTCCAGGGAAATCATAGCCCAGTAATCTCTGTAGCACATCCTGCAACTGTGTACTGCTGCAGTGTGATTTAGAACTGTGGTGGGGTTCCATCTCCATCCATGGCAGTTCTGGATGTTTGGTGTGTGTTACAATGTCTGTGCATGAAAGAATGCATCATAGACTACTCACTTGCAGTGCATTGCAAATGCCCTACTTTGGCAATCCCACTGATGTCATTCATTGTGAAATACAACTTTGTGGAGCAAGGTCTGTAGTAATCCCTGTGGTGCGACCTATAACTGCTCCATACTGAAGTGTGATATAGGCCTTGGTCATGGGTTCAATACCCACACATGTCAGTTGTAGATGTTTTGTGTGTGTCTCACTGTCTGGGTAGGGAGCAATCCATTTTAGGCTAGTCACTCGCAGTACAGTTGAAATGGCCCTCTTTGGTAACCCTGCTGATGTCGTTCAATATGAAATACACCTTTGGGGAAGAAGTACTTCAGTAATGTCCGTGTAGGATAGTGCTGTAGTGTAATAAACTAGTTAGGTAGGGATTCAACTCCCAGACATGACAGGTATGTGTGTGTGTGTTTGTAACTTGGATTCTGTGTAGAAGTGGTGGGGAGTTTCAGCAATGTGGAGGGGGATTTGCTTATTTCTTTTATGGTGGCCCTACTATATATCACATTGTCAACCATACAGGGATAACAGATGTAAATTAGCTGAGAGGCTGGGGTGCAAAGCCATACCCATACATGTGACATCAAGACCAGCCACGTGTTTGGCTGTGGCCCCCCCACTTTCATACAAGACGTATAGTGTGTGGGGCCTCTCAACCCCATTAACGGTGTATGTGGACATATGTGTATTTGTTGATCTGCCATTGCTATCTACAGATGTATGGCCATATATATAAACCAAGGTGCAAAAAGCAAACCAAAAAACATAAACCAAGGTGCAATAATATATATATATACCACCTTCAATTTGATTGTTGTATATACCACCTTCAATTTGATTGATGTATGGCCATATATACCTATATAGATTTGTATAGTTGCTAATATATATATATATATATATATATATATATATAAATATATATAAAAAACATGTCTGTATACACCTACATAGATATATATCTGTGTACACATATGTAACATGCTTGTGTATATGTAGACATATAGGTGTAGAAACGTATATGTGTCGATTTAGGCACATGCATGTATATATGTGCATATATATTGATAGATATGCATATAGTTTTAGAAAGTAATATATATATATATATATATATATATATATATATATATATATATATATATATATATATATATATATATATATATATATATATATATATATGTATGCATATCTAGATATGTTGTATCTGTTTAGATATTAATATAGGCACATACACATACATCTAAATGTACTGTTGCATGACTGGACGGGCTGATATGTTTCTGAAAGCATCAAATTTCTTTGTATCTGTCATGGCTTAGTGGGAAATCACTTTGTCTATGGTGTGCAGGGTCCTTGGTTTGAGCCTTGCTAGAGCTGTTTCTTTTGTTGCTGGGCAGAACACGGCCCATTGGTTACACAGTAATTAAGGCACTTTAAAGCAGTTGTAAGCAAGTTTGCATGGGTTTGCGCAGAGCTAAGCAATGCCTACACAGGTTAAGCAATTCAGCACATAACTCAGTGGGCACCAGGCCTGATGCAAGGCTATGATTACACATGACAGGTGAGTTGCCATTCCATTTTGTATTTCATGTAGTACACAACCCAGGATGTCATCTGGTCCCAGTGCATTTCCTGCTTGTGTGACCATGATTACTGGGCAATGGAACCCTTTTCGTATTGATATGGGCACTTTTGGGGGTGAGAGGGGGTGAATGTGGCACGACATCAATTTGCCAGGGTGTTGGCACATTCTGTGGGAGCAGTCTATGTAATGCCATTCTTTTGCTGCTCAAAACACTTCTGAGCATTGCCAGTTTGAATTCGGACATAAGGATAGAATGCTGTGTGGTTGTCTATGTAATCTGTGCTGATTATGCTTACATAACCTGTTTTGGGGGATTCCATGAGGGATCTCAATGTCATACAGGGGCTGGTAAGGGAGTTGTTGGCATCCTTGGATTACCCTTTTTTCTATAACAGTGTCTACCTTCTGTTGTATACTCTGTAAATGACAGGAGACCACCAGACTGTCTTGATTATTTAGGAGGTGAGCATCATGGTTCTATGTGGGATGTCAGGAATCATGCACAAGTGGCTGTGCTCATGCAGTGCCTTATTCCAGGATCCATCAGTTGAACTGTCAGCTCCTGTCTCCATGGGTGTCACAAACATTGTCACTTCTGCCTTGAGTAGCATGAAGTTGGCCTTGGAGAGGTCATTTATGGACAACTGTATATACATTCCTTTCACATGTTCAGTTTGAATAGCCTATGGTGGGTTAACTTTGATGGAATCGCAGTCCCATGTACTGTTGTAATGGCTTAGTGGTTAGTTACTGTGACTATAGTGTACAGGGTCTGGATTCATGACCTGCAAAGGAAGGTTATTTTGTTCTGGACAGAACAGCGGTTAATGCATACCGACTAATTAGGGAAATTTAGGTCAGTCACACTCAATACAATTAAAATGCCCTACTCTGGCAACCCTGCTGATGTGAATCACTGTGAAGTACACCTTTGGGGAAGGGGTACTCTAGCAGTCTCTGTTGTGCATGCCATAACAGTGTAATGCTGTAGTATGATATAGAACTCTGGTAGGGGTTCTGTTCTTACACAAGGGAGTTGTGGATGCTTTTGTGGCTCTACCTATGCCTGTATAGAGAGCAATGTATGTTTGGCTAGTCACACTCACTACAATTCATTTGCCCTACTTTAGCAGTCCTGCTGATGTCACTCACTGTGAAATAAACCTTTGGGGAAAGAATACTCCTTAGGTTCATAGGTTCATAGGTTAATACTAGGCTAACTGCCCTTGCAAGCCATTGTAAGCCGAGCCAATTATCCCTTGTGATACTCAAACCCTGCACCTTGTGTTTTTAAGGTAAACACCTTAACCATTAGGCCACCCTCCCAAACCTAATCTCTGTGGTGCATTCTATAATAGCATAGTGCTGTAGTGTAATAACTAATTAGGTAGGGGTTCTAATCCCAGATGTGACATGTGTGTGTGTCATAATGTGTTGATGTTTGTCATGTGTCCTGTGTGGTTGTGAGTGTGTAACGACTGGACCCAATGGTGAGGGTGTTTTTAAACTTTCTTACATGGTGCCCCTGACATAATTCACAATATCCACCATGTGGGGATAACAGATGTTATATCAGTACATAGTCAGTCACAGGTTTGATACCCTGGACTGGTAGGTGTGTGACACAACATGCTTACCTTTTACTCTCCCAGCCCACCTTGACTTATCTTTGCCTCTGTCTGCTTCTCTCACTCCCTATCTGGTGGATGTGGAGATTTACACCTGCTTTGCTTAGGCAGTGGCATGTGTATTGTCAGTGATGCTCATGATCAGCTGATGGTCTCTGCACAGATAACAGCCCTCCTCTAGCTGATTGCATGTAGAACAGCTGTGGTAACATTCCCATATCCGATTACATGGAAACATACTCCAATATCTAGGAACATCATGTTGGTGTTGGGCCTTTTCATTCACTGTGAGCAGGAACTAGATCTGTCGTTTGTCAAACAGCATCACAGATGGATTGGGGACTTACCTCTGACAACATACACTGTGAAAACAGGCCAACACACAGGAGGGGGATGTGCCTGTCCTGACTACAGACTGTAAGTGCTGCTATACCGCAGTTGGGGTAATATTGGTTTAACAGGGTGTGTGTGGCTATGGCTGTCCTACATGTTTTAATACTTGTCATGTCGGTGCTATGTTTATGAGGAATCCCCATCTGTAGGGTCATCTGCAGACTGGGCAGTGTGTGGTGCCTTGTGTTCCTTGTGTTACCCACAGAGCACCTATCTCTCAACTGCAGAAGGTAGTGTGAGGATTGCAGTTAGTAGATGGTGACAGTCGGGAGAGGTACTGATGTCATATCCCCCATAGGACATGTGTTGCATCACACCCTGTTACAACAGGAAATGTATAAGGTCATCACAGTGGCATGTCAATATTGGCCCTGTGTTTGTGCCTCCAGCCACAACCCTGCCAACTTTTGTACACATGTCATGCAGTAGGGGGTGCATATGTTCTGTACACCATATTCATTGACAGCATAGCTGATAACAAGCCAGTGGGATATCAGACTGCTACACATGTTATGTATAGTAGAAGTTATATTTGAGGACATAGTCTGGGCATTCTGTGGTTGTGTGTACTGTACTGATGTATGTGTTAGTCTTGTAATTGTCCACAATGTGTATATAGTGCATATGTACCTTGGCCTGTGCAGAGACTGTGATATATGTCATTGTTCTTGGTCCTGTCCTATCTGATGTCACATGCTGCTCCACTGTATGTCACCCTATCAGCTTACATGTTTGTAGGCGTGAATGTACACATGCACAAGCCACAGACAACCATTGGACCACACTGTGCAGCAGCTCAGTATATGTAGGGTTGTTGTGTGAGTGGCTCATAAAAGGATTGTGTACAACAGATAGTCCTTATACTGTAATAGTACGCTAGCTTACCATATGTGGCTGTGGCTGTGTTCACATTGGTTGTGGTTATGCACTTTCAAACAGGTGTCTGTTACTCTGTGATGCAACATGCCTGTAGAGCCTGATATCTATGCAGCTGCATGTATATTCCCACATAGGAGATGAAGCCCAGTGTTGAGTCAGTATGTCTGTAGCCTGCACTGTGCTGTGTTACATGCCTAGCTGCTTACTGTACTTATCCAGTGAGATGTCATGTCCAGATACTTGCCAGATGTATGGCTGCCTGGCCACCATAACAGTCATGTATGTCAGACAATGCAGTGGGATGCTGTTTGGATATATGTCAGTAACTAGAGGATAGTATGTGGCCATGGCACCTCTGTACCAGCAGTTATTAAGTGCCAAGACAGACAGGGGTGTAAGAATGCATAACCTATGGGGGAAAATGTATACCAGTATGTATGTGTTATAACAATCTACATGGCTGTTAACATCCACTTTGACAGGCCTGTTCCACATGTCTTGCATGAAGGGGTTCACTGTATACCCCTGGACTGACCCGAGTTTGTCAGACTGTCCACATATATTGGCCATATCGCAGCTGTAATCCACAGGGGCATTACTATGCTAGCAGTGGTACTGTACTATGATGACCTTAGAATGTCTGTAAGCAGCCAATGGCACACATGTTAACAGCAGATGTGGCCTCCCACACACACTATTTCTGTGAAGACAATCCCGATTACTGTAGCAATAGTCTACAAATATACCTGTACTACATACATGACATCCCCTTGCACTGAGAGGTTGGGACTACTGGGGCTGAGGTAAGTCTCCACTCCATGTGCAGGACATATGGTGAACATATATGTATATACAAGTATACATTTATCCATACAGATATGTACACATATACATATCTTGCTTACTGTATGACAACCGTTTTACACATATGTGCCTGTGTTCCAGCCTCTGTCCTCCACCTACATACTGGGCTTAGCACATATGACATAGTGTCAGGGGTTGTATGTAGTGGGCTGTGTGTATGTCATGCTGTCATTCCTGCCATCACTCCACTGCTGTTGTGTCCCCCACACATACTGGGGGGGGTTGGGGCCATATATGTGTGGGTTTCACCTACACAATACATGTGTGCCCTAATGCACTCCAGAGGCCAGTGCATGTAACAGTGGTATATGGCCCAGTATTAGTGAGTGTAGGGTGGTGACCCATGACTAACATAGGCTGTTACAACATGTGTGGGTATCTGGGATAAGCTGCCTTAAGGTATCTGGATGTACTTTATTATACAATCCACCTTGGATAAATGCAGTCCTACTGCCTCCTGCCATACGGGATGTTCTGTTAGTCAGAGTGATTGTGATGGTGTCAGGTATGCCTTGTTATGTAACAGATACATCCCATTGTGTCAACTGGGGTCTGTACTCCCTAGGGATTGTGTACAGAGTTTAGATAGAGGCTGCTGATCTATACAACTGCATTATGTACAGTTGATTGTCTGGTATGCTGTGGCCCAGTCTGGCATTACTGATGTGCTACTTGAAGGCCTTGGCCTGGACAGCAACATACGTCAACCTTTCCAGACTACACTCTTAGTATAACTGTTTCACAGTTGCATTACACTGTTCATATGGATGTCAGTGTCTAAACAGCTATATGAGATGGCATATACAACTGTCATAGTACACAAATAAAGCTATCACATTCATTTATGCACACCTGTGTGTGGTGTTATACCCTTTGATATCTCTGTGGGTATATGCTGCAGGCTATGAATGTCATTCGTATGGATGGCTCATACAGTTTCCAGTTGGTAAGGTGGTGACTGTAGGAATACTGGCTGCTCCATATTGTGTGCATGTACTACATATGTATATTATTGTACAAATCTCTGTGTATGTATGTGTAGTGATTTATATATATATATATATATATATATATATATATATATATATATATATACATATATATATATATATATATATATATATATATATATATATATATATACACATATATATATATATATATATATATATATATACATACACCTGTATCTGCATATATGTGTCTGTGTATATGTATCCTAGGGATGGCCATGTCATGCCTGGTCCTGGTTAGGGGATCTGCAACACTTGGTACTGTATTACAAGGGGGGTTATGCTTGGCTGGGGGGGGTCTACCTATTCGTACCTGATGTACATTGAGTGGGGCCACTCAACCCCATTACAGTTGCATGAGGACATATATATTTTATTTCTCCATTGTTATCTACAGATGTATGTCCATACATACATATATATATATATATATATATATATATATATATATATATATATATATATATATATATATATATATATATATATATATATATATATATATATATATATATATATATATATATATATATATTTAGGCATGTAGATGTGGACATATATATCTATAGATGTCGGCATTTGCATGTTTATATGTTTATATATATATATATATATATATATATATATATATATATATATATATATTTAGACATGTAGATGTGGACATATATATCTATAGATGTAGGCATTTGCATGTTTATATATATATATATATATATATATATATATATATATATATATATATATATATATATATAATTAACTTGACTCAAAAAAATTGAACGAAGAGAAGAAATTTTAACTAAGAACTGAACTTCAAGACAATAAAAGCATTCAAAAAAATATTAAATAACACCAACAACTCTTGTAGAACTTATTTATTATCAAGACTTCTCTTGTCATGGGGGCTCCCTGTCATGGGCGGGCCCCTACCAACCCCCTCAAGTCCACACCGCATTCCTCCCACTCCCCCATCAGGTGGCATACCCACACATTACTCTACACACACACCGATACCAAAGCATAGTAGGACTCTCTACCTTATGCCTCCATCTTCCTCCGTTCTCTTCTTTACTTACCTTTGGAGACAAAAACTCAGAGTTAAGGTGTTTATATTAGAATCATCACAGCATGACTGTCATCCTTCCTGCCCCTTTTTTTTTTTTTTTTTTCACTTTCCCTTTTTACTTTTATTTGCACACAATTTTAATTTTGCACACCACGATCTTTTTTGCACACATCCTTTTAGTATGCACACGGCACCACAAGGCTATTACTGTCTGACTAATTTACCTAATGTAACGTAATGTTAATGAAAATGCACACAGCACCCTGCCTGCTTGTTCACACTTTACTATTGGAAAGGAACTGTTGTTAATTTAAATGGCCTGCTAGAACTAATGTATATAAAGGAAGTGAAAATGGTTGCTCATACTTATGAAACATGTCTTTCTGAAGAAGTCTTGATAATAAAAAAGTTCTACAAGAGTTGTTGGTGTGATTTACTATTTTTGAATGCTTTTATTGTCACGAAGTTCAGTTCTTAGTATATATATATATATATATATATATATATATATATATATATATATATACACATATATGAATATGTCGTACGTGTTTAGACATTAATATATTTACTCACACACATACATCTACATGTTGGAATACATTCTCTGTACTGTTGAATGACTGGGCTGGATGATATGTTTGTGAATTCATCAAGTGTATGTATATCTGAGATGGCTTAGTGGTAAATCACTTTGGTTATGGTGTGCAGGGTCCTGGGTTTGATACTAGCAGAGGCTGCTTATGTTGTTGCTGGGCAGAACATGGGCCATAGGATACAGAGTAATTAAGGCACTTTAAAGCAGCTGTGAGCAGGTTTGCATGGGTGTAAGCACTTTTAAGTGGCAGTAAGTGGGTTTCAGCCTGTTTGCGTGGGGGTAAGCACTTCCTACACAGATTAAGCAATTTAGCAGCTTACTGAGTGTGAGAAACTGTAACCAGTAGTTAGCAGTGCTTACCATCGCTCAAACCTGCTCACAACTGCTTAAAAGTGCCTTAATCACTCCATATCCAATGACCCTTGTTCTGCCCAGACAACAAAATAAAAGGCCTTAGCAAGTCTTGGACCCAGGACCCTGCACACCACAGCCAATGTGATTTACCACAAAGCCATGGCAAATATTCATAAATCAGATGTTATCACAAACATAGCATACAACAAAAGAAATCAACAGTACAGGGTATGTACTTATACATGTAGATATAATAGATATGTACCTCTCCCGCTATTATATCTATCTATATAAATATCTACATATGTATGTATATGTATATATATATATATATATATATATATACATACATATGCATACATATATATATATATATATATATATATATATATATATATATATCTGTCAAGATATCTATATACAGCAATATATGTATGTGTGTGAGTATATATATATATATATATATATATATATATATATATATATATATGTATATATATATGTGTGTGTGTGTGTGTGTGTGTGTGTGTGTGTGTGTGTGTGTGTGTGTGTGTGTGTGTGTGTGTGTGTGTGTGTGTTTGCGTGTGTATGACAGAAACAAAAATAATTCAAAGTATTGACATGTAGTGAGACTTGATCTGATCAGAAGTGTGTCATATTAACACATAGAGTATTGAAATGTGACCCTACTATGTCTATCAATGTTGCATAGCAATTTATTTTTATTACCTATTTCATTTGACTAAGCCCAAGGTATGTTCCTCGGCCTCCACTCTACTAATTTCCCCAGTGCACCCTCCCAGCACCGGCCATACGTTCATCTCATTGCTATGCAACCACATTGTTACTCTCCCCATTACCCCCCCCTGCCCCCCCTTTACAACTACTTCTACAAGGCAGTCTGATTACAACCGGTCCATCCAAACCTGACACGCCTCTATCCATAATGTCATGGCCATTGCTCCCTGCAAACCCCAGCCCCCACGTGCACATTAACCATCCATCCTCCGGGTGCTAGGGCAGACTCTTCACACCTCTACACATTGACCTCTCTCCAGTGCTAGGGACCCAACATGTATGTTGTCTCGACCCAAGCATATTCAGGCTTCCCTACAGCCTAGTCCATGTTACACACATACAATCTCCACCTTTGGAGATAAGCAGAAGATAACCCAAAGAATCCATTTGTATTTGTTGGTTTTCACAATTGGGACAAACTTGTCTTGGTTTCATGAGTAGATGTAGTGAGTCAACAGTATTCAGCCCACTGATAGTATCTGGCCACCAGTCTGAGAAGCAATGATATGTTCCCACCCATACCCAGCCTCATTTCCCAGTTCCACTTCACCGACAGTCCAGCTTTGACCTTCCTAGCATGTCGCACACCCCTTCAATGTGCACTCAGCTGTTGTTTTCCTGTTGTCTTCCAGGTATACGAGGGGCACACAACCACAGTTGACATGAGACTCATAACAGGTTAGGTTCCAGCTATAAGTGATGGACACATCCCCTGTATACACATGACACTACACGTTTCTCTCTGTTTTACCTTTGTAATGGTAATAAAGATGCACAGAGCACCTTGCAGGACTACAGGGCTGGCTTTATCATTAGACAGGAACTGTGTAGCTAATATAAATAAACAGCTCAGTATAAGGTATGTAAACAATGTTTAAATGGTTGCTTGTATTAATGACACATGTCTTTCTGAATAAGTCTTGATATTAAATAAGACAAAAGTGCTAGATAATGCATGAGTTGCCATTGTTTTCCTATTAATTCCTTTTGAATGCTTTCCTGTCCCAAAGTTCATTCTTAGTTATATACAGATAAATATATATAGATATAATAGAGATCATAACAAATACATATATGACCACAGGCACCATAAATGGGGGTGAGTGGGCTCAAGCAACATACGCCTGACACGTATCAATATTTTACCCCCCCAGCCACACAAGTCTGTCATGGAATACAATACCAACTGGTGCAAATCCCATGACCAGGACCTGACACTTCATGGCCACAACATATTAACAGTAAGCATTACCACCTGTATGATGTGAGGCTGGTATCGATAACATATACAGTACAGTCTGGCTACTACAGTGAATGTACAACATGGAAGCAATAAAACATTCCTAAGATACATATACACAGACACAGGTATGCAGATACATATATATGTCTAAATATATATATATATATATATATATATATATATATATATATATATATATATATATATATATATATATATATATATATATATATATATATATATATATATATATATATATATATATATATATATATATATATATATATATATATATATATATATATATACATATATATATATAGAGAGAGAGAGAGAGAGAGAGAGAGAGACATTACGAAACTGCACATACACACGCGGTGGTATGTCTAGGAAGATGCATTATTAGAGGGTGCACACTACACTGAACAGCCAGTATCCCTACAGTTGCAACCTCATCAGATGGACAGTGTTTGAGTCACACATACAAAAGACAATTGTTGCCTGAAACATATACCCACAGAGGAGTACAAGGATGTGACACAACACACAGGTTTGGATACGTTTTAAAGGTTTACTTGTATAGTAATACATTTGCTTATGCCATATCATATAGCTGTTAGACGTTGAAATGCATACAAAGAGATGAATGAAACCCTCAGACAGATCATTTATTACAGTAATCAGAAAACATAACATACGTTGGTGTCAAGGCCAAGGCCTTCAAGTAGTACAACAGGAAAGACAGACTGGGTCACAGAATAACAATCAATCAACAGTAAGTAATGCAGATATACAGGCCAGTGGCCTCTAACTACACTCTGTACTTAATACCTAGGTGGAAAATACTGAGCTTGATGATGGCATGTATCTGTTACATAACAATGCATAACTGAAATCATCACAACTGCACTGACAAACAGAACAGGCTGTATGGCAGTAATCAGTAGGGCAGCAATGTTCACAAGGTGAAATGTATGGTAAGCCAGCTTATTACTAATATACCTCCCATATTGTAACACCATAGGTTAATTATGGTGCTTTCACCCTCATAGACTTACTTATAGGAACATATAACAATATTACATACACTGACCTCTACACTGCAGAGGGGCACACATGTGTTGTGCAGATGAAGCCCACATATATATGGTGCATATGTTCTGTACACCATTATTCATTGACATCATACCTGATAACAAGCCAGTCAGATAAAAATACTGCTGGACATGCTGTGTATACCATTGGCTTTTACTGAAGACATGACTTCGACAGTCTGTAGTTGTGTGTACAGTACTGTTGTCTGTGTACATAGGGTAGGAGTCTGCAACCTTCAGTATCCCAGGAGTAATGTATGTCCCCTCACCCACCAAAGTAAAGTCATTGGGAACCACAATAGCTAATTGACCCCTAATATGAAGATAACACTGCATATAAGGTTTTACATATTGTTATACTATATATGACAGAACTAATTGTATCAGAGCAATACCTAACATCCATCCATGATTGTGTTCCTGCGTTGGCCCTGGTTGATCTCTGTGTGTTTGTGTGTGAGTGGTGCATTACAGTGTTCATTAATCCTCAGAGGCACAGGGAGCCACTACAGCAGTTTGTTAGAGTCGCATGTGGCTCCAGAGCCACAGTTTGCAGACCCCTGAGTTAGGAATGTGAAGACAATCTGTGTATTGTGCATACGTACCTTGGGCAGTGCACAGACTGTTGTAGATGCAATTATTCTTTGGCCTGTACTATGTGATGTTGCATGCTGCCCCATTGTATGTAACCCTATTTGCTCACATGCCTGTAGGGCCAGGCACATGTGTCCCATACCACAGACAGCCAATGAACCTTACTGTGCCATAACCAGTGTATATACGGTTACTGTGTAAGTGATACATATGAGGATGGTGTTTATCAGATGGTCATTATACTGCCATATTAAGCTTGTGTAATCACATACCCTGTTGTGGAATATGACTGCAGAACATTTTACTGCTGACACATGTACACCTACAACACAACTGGATAACATTATAGAGACCGCAATCAAGCAGTGTACCTAACAGCTCTAATGCATCATTGCCAGCCGACTACACTGCCTGACAAATATGCCTCACACCCTACCCCCTACAACATGTTACACTGCAGTACTGTGCTACACTGTTGTACAGTCACTGGGAGCATCAGAACCATATCAACCTCTCCCTACATCGATGGTATGGATGACAGGGATGGGGCAAAGGTATCATCATATGCACAGGGTGTGGTGTTTGTTTGCCAGAGGCCAAGGGTGGCCCATACATTTGACACCATGTGTGGGTGAGAGGTGTACTCCGGGGAGCTGGCTGAGGTGATATGGTGTGTGTAGGTATGAGGTTGCTCTAGGTGTGTTTTTGAGAGGGTGTGGGTATGCATGCACACAGTTCTGCCATGTGGCTGCCCTATACAGTTGTTTATGGACAGCTGCAGATCATTCCTGGCAGGGGTGCAGTTCAATGCCTCTGGCCACAGACACGTGGACTGCACCTGCCAGGTGTTCCACAGGCATGTCCAGCTACAGCCCTTGATGTGCTACTCTCACCTGCGGATGACATTTGTCCGCTGGTACCAGGCCCCTCCTGGGACTGACCAACACCACGTGCACATGGCCTGCTGTGGTGTGGTGTGGACAGCACCCCCCCCGCAGTGCCGGGGGTGCTACTACCACTACGGGAGCCCCTTGGTGTTCTGCCATGTCCACATTGACTACCAGCTGATGGTGTTGCTGCCCTATATCCACGCGGATGTCGCACCACTCCCACCACATGTTCTAGCATGGACAGACCATGGTCAATGAGGGCCATCATCTCACCAGACCATCTATCCATGAACTCAGTTACTCCACAGATGGCACTAGCAAGTTCATGGGCATTGTCATTTGATGATGTGAAAGCAGCCCTCTGCAGCCTGAGGGCCTGTCTGTGGTAACATTCTGTATGTGCCTGTGCCCCCTTGACAGCCTGAAACATGCGTCTTGTGGTAGCACCTATGTTGCCTTTGCCAGGGGCATGATGTCCAGTTGCCCTACCACAAGCAACCTGGGACATCTGCCTATGTGGTGCCCTGCTAAACAACTGGCTATGCCTGCTGCAACTGGACACAGCAGGCATGGTCACCACACTTTCCTGTGCACTTGCACTAAATGCCAGCTGTCCATCCGCTATGGCCACTGGTGATGGGGTGTGTATAAGCACTGAAAATGCATGTGGTGGTGTGGTGGTTAAAAGGGGGATGTCAAATGTATGCGCAGTGTTGTCCCCTGACAATCCAACCTGTGCTTCACCATTAGTATCATCACCATCGGTGTGTGTCTGTATGGACACCTACATCAGATCGGCTGCAGGAGGGAAAGTGACCCACCTTGCCACCTGTGGGGGAGAACAATAAACGCACTTTAAAACCTGTACATCATTGTCTAACAGTACACACACACACACACACACACACACACACACACACACACACACACACACACACACACACACACACACACACCTTCGTTATACCTACCTGTCAATGGCTTTACAGTCAGTCCCACTTATATGTCCATGTGTTACCCCACCCTGTGTCACACTTGCTAACATACACACACTGATACCACTCATTAACATCACAGTCCTACAAATGGCCACACAAGCTTACACAACACAAGCCCTGTTGCTACTTTACTTGCCTGACCTGTGTGTGGTGGATTTATATGGCCTCATTGCTGTAATTTGCTATGCACCCTCTGTATGGCTGGGAATGATGTGCATGGCCTCTATATGTGTGGGGTACTATGCTGCATCCATAATATCTCCCACTTGTCTGTCATGAGTATGTAAAGCTCAGTACATGCCAGATATGCTGCTCCATCAGCCCATCATGTGACAACTGTAATATTTGGATACACTATCTGGTGTTGACTAGTACTTCCACAATGTATCTGTAGAGCTGCATACATAGATTGTAGGTGACCTCTCTGCTGACTGCGATATTAAGTGTGTACCTGGAGTCTACCTTCCCTCTGGATGCCTGTTTCATGCTACAGACCATATTATACTATTTGCTGTCCTGTGAATACACACATGAGAGGTATTCCTGGTGTGTAATGTGGCAGTCCATATCCATGTTCTGCACTGTCATAAAGGGAGGTACAGCCGTCTGAACACACCACAATCACACATGCATACATGGCCACACACATGCACACACACACATCCTACATGCATCTACCTCCCTCACGTTCAACAGAGTGACCCTGCTTGCAACCTAAATAACCACCAAGAGGAACACACACATGTACAGGTGAGGTTGCACATTGATCTTACACACAATCACCCTATTACCCATCTGCAATCATGCAGAACATATGGTACAGAAGAGAACGCAGTTCAGCTATAGTCAATCCATGCTAGCAACAGTATACATGTGTATGATGCTTGTGCTGTGTCACTAGGTGATGCCCCTTCCCCTGGATACCACTGCACCCATGTACACAGTATTGCTGTGCACCTGTTCTGCACCCTGCCATGTACCATTTGCACAACTCACAGGTGTACAACCCATTGAGGAATGTGCAGTACTGTGTCAGTTATGTCAGCTTTACTTCTCACAGCCCCTATGTTTTTCTGCAACACATACCTGGGATGATATGTGGACAGTTGTCATTGGTGAATGCCTGATGCCTGATGTACAGCTGTCAACATAAACAAACCATGTATGACCACTGCAATAGTCTTACACTGAGAACCTTCAGTGCATACCGTGGCTATGGGGGGTGTACACACCTTTGTTTATTTCACATACACAACCATGATCTGCCATGGGACCACATCACTGCATATCTTAGCAGTACATGAGCCTGGTATGTCACATATGCCCTGTACTTTCACATACAGTATCTACAGATGGTGTTAGGTGTGCAGCTGCTGACCACAATGCATACACAACATGTGGGCATATGTGTGCACACCCTTATCATGACAGTTTATCAAAACTCTTGTTGTTTGTACTACAGCAGTCATTGCTCTTGGCAGAGTTATACCAGTGTGGGCCATGTGCATTTGCCAGTGTATGTTCAGTCTGCCCTACCCATGTCCCCCTACTCTGCATAATTGCAACGTCTACTCATGTGCACATCCCATGGTGCTCACATACTACTATCAATATTGCTGTGTGTGTAAGTTTACAGCTGCCACAGGTCCTGACCCTGACAGTGTACAGAGAGAGCCATTCCTACCATCCTTAGTTTCCCAGCTGCAGTGCACTGGTGTGTCATGCTGTGACGGCCCTCCTTCTGCTCTTATGCAGATGCATGACAAGTAAGCTCTACACATGTGTGTCACTTTGCAGTGTCACATACACTGAACACCACATGTTGCTGCCTAGACCCAAATGATAATGTGGAGTACTGTAATGCCTTATGCCATAGTGCAACTCTGCAGCAGTTGCCATTGTCCTACAGGTATATAGACTGCTGTTGCACTGTATATGGGTGTTGTTCAGAACATGGCAGTAGAGTAGGCCATGTCTACCACCAGTAAGTTACTCCCTGTGTACACATTCCACAATGACAGGATGTTAGCATGCAGCTGTCTGACATACCCTTCCAATAACATCATCATGCTCTCCCCTGTGAGACTGTGCATTTCACAACAACAATACATGCACATGTACAGCATGCATTCAGGGTAGGTGTGTTAGATGTGTGCATGGCATATACCATCACCATTGCATACTTGTTGTGTTGGCAAGCATCTACATAAAACATACTCATCAGCTACAGGCTGCTGCCTTGTTGTTATCCTGGAGGGACCTACACAAGAGGGTGAGAGAAGAAAGGTAAGTGTCCACACCTGTGGCAGTGCTACAGGCTGGGTGCAGTATTACCATACATCAACAGTACATTCCCACAATACTACCAAATCTGGACATCTGCTTATCACTACACTGCAGCAACACAATAGATCTAGGACATGTCAGATATGCATGCTCTACCTGTACCAATGGGGATGTTTACACAACAGTGGTCTACTGATGTGCTCTTTGTCCTTACCTGCACGCTCCTTGGATGTTGTGTGGGTGACACCCACCTCCATGATTTACAACATCATTGTCCCTGTGGAGTATGTCATTCCACAGGGCATATCACTCCTGCAGCTCATGTGAATGCCTGCCAAACAGCACAGCATAGTACTGGATCATATATGTGAGCAATATCTCATTTTCTTCATTTGAGAATGCGGGCAAACGTACATGTGCCATAGGGTCTGTAAGACATAAAGATGTACACAGGTCTGAGAAACTCATACAGCAAGGTTACCACAGTTCTTAATACACATCTCTGTTACTCCCCCCACCATATCGCTTCAACTGACTGTACACACAACTCATTAGTTATGGCTACAGCTTAACTAGCAGTTGGACAGATATTGTATTGTACCACACCTTCTGCTATGTGATTGTAGCCTTGTCCACTGTGTGGACACTATCATTGCTGGCCTGTTACACTATTCACTTGCATGTCATTGTCAGGGCTACTATGGTTACATGTATGGCAGTGGTATGGCTGATCTGTGATTGCTGCATATCTGTCAGTCTGTGTTATTGGGGATATCTGTGCATGGTGTTTGACATTTATCAGGATTGTGTAGACTATTACTACCACCATATGTTCTATTGGCCAGCAGATCCATCTCTCCACAACCATTTGTCCATGATACCTGGCCACATCACATGTGTGTCCCAATATGGGGCCTCCTCATGTACTGTTACAGCAATACCAGCAAGTGGAACCTCCCCTGGCATGTTGCACCCCCCCAGGGCACACAGACATGTTCCTGTCCCCTGGGCTCAAGTCTAGGGTCTGTGCCATACCGGCCTCCACAGACACATGAGGGATGTACTACATCAGTCTGAAGGACACAGTACACATTCACAGGGCCAACATGCTCATCCTGCTCAGCCTCCAGACCAGGCATGTTAAGAACCTGGACTGCTGTTGTAAGTAGTATTGGGTGGGAGGCTTGCTCCCATTGTGGCTATTTTGGGGCCCATGGGGTGTTCACATCACAGAACACACACACCATCCACGGTGTTTAGCCACCACACGTGTCACATACCACCCCTGTAGACTGTCCTCTATATCTATCACTCCTGACCACCTCCACATGTGTAGCTGCCATACTTCCCCATATTCCCATTGCATAATTCACAGATGGGGGCTATGTGGTGCCAACAAGGGAATAACATGTGACATACCACTCCATGGTGCACACACTGCCAGCTGTAGATATCTGTGTGTATTGCTATGTGTACTACTGCCTCGCACATAGCATGCATCACTGTGGTAGTAATATAGGGCACATGTCTGTACAGACATATATGGTTGTGTGTGTGTTTGCATTTATGAAGACATGTGCATATAGGTATATATCTATATATGTGTAAATATATGTGATGTATATATGTGCATATATATATATATATATATATATATATACATATATATATAGATATATATATATATATATATATATATATATATATATATATATATATATATTTCTGGACATACATGCTGATATAAATATATATCTTTCTATATTACATATGTGACATATGTACACATATGCATACCTTTATGTGGAGTATATTCAGACATCAACTCCACAATCTCACCACACCTTCCTGCACAGCTGCAGTGTTCTGCCTTGCTACAACACAGACAGGTGCCACATATGCAATTGGCCTGACATTAGTCGGGTATATGTAGACGCCTATTGCAGGTAACCATGTCACACACCTATGGCACCTCAGCATGCTACAATACAGATTCACCTGAGTATCCTGCAACTGATGGTCTGTGTCTGCCGCATGGCCATCATAAAATGACTGTCTGTAAGCTTCTGAGCAAACATGCCTCTCTGTGTTGGACGGATGCATTCTAGCTTATATTTGTTTCATAGAACTAGCCAGTTTTTCAGTTGCAACACTCAAGTCTGTTTCCTTGAGCTCAGCAGTTGTTCACAACTTGATTTAAGCACTAATTAAGCTACCAGTTACTACAGTACTCAACATTCATCACTTGTCTTGATGAACACAGTTTTTAGTCCTTAATAAATAGGCACATATCCAGGCATGTGTAAGGGTCAAGTCCCAGTGTTTTCTCCTGTCTACCTGCTGAATCTGGCCATCTTGAGGCAATGCAGCTATTGACTCATGTACACAGACAACCCTCTCCTCCTAAAACCCAACAATACAATGTGTGAGAGATGCAGTTATACAGCCAAACTGGAATCAAAGCTCTCTTCACCCAAGACTGGACTAGACAGTCAAAAGGAATAGGTAAACATTTGCACCACACCACACTCACCACATAGTCCCTGAAAACCGACACCACCAAAACACACACAAAGAAACACAAACACACACCTACATTTGAGTAGGCTCTCAGTAAACACCTGACCAAGCAACATGGACCTCCAAAGCAGAAACACAATCAACCTCCACCCCCCCAACACGACCCAAATGACACATAGCCCACAAAGCCAGTGTGCCACTCAACCATAGCACATAAGGCATAACAACAAACCCAACACTCTCGTCATAGCTGACTCTATAGTCAGGCACACTGATTTTCTACTCACCAGGCTACACAAGGAGAAAGTTACTGTCAGCTGCCTGTATGGTGGCTTAAACCAACACATAACGCATGCACTCAGGTCACTCCACAACAAGTACAAATATGACTCTGTCATTCTCCATGTGTCTGTGAATGACCTGAGATATACCTCCCTGGACTACATGATAAGGGACATGGAAGAGCTGTCCAATCTTGTAGCCCAGGCAAGTATGACACTAGCCTTGTGTGGCATCTTGCCATCACCCAGAATGATACCACGGTACAATGACACAATGATTAACATCAACAACTGGCTAAGCTTCTTGTGTCATTCTAAGGGGATCCAGTATCTGTCTGCCTGGAATATCATGATGGACAAACCACAATGCTTTGCCCGAGATGGCTTGCACCTGTTGCCCCTGGGATTCCCGGTACTGGCTAAGGCTGTTGACACCTCTATAGTGCCTTTCTCAGGCAGGGTACAAATGACAAATTGCCACTGTAACAGGTACAAGCAAGCAAAATCTGAGGGTATTGCTACTCAATGCTAGTAGTCTACACCTCAAAATGCACTCACTCGAGGTACTCCTTAGAATGTAGAACACTGACATCTGTGCAGTGACAGAGACCTGGTTCAAGGATCCAGAGATTACCCCTGCATTACCAGACTCTAATTCATTCCACACCTTTCGGCCACCTAACCTGGACCAAAACACTTAAGGTGGAGGTGTGTCCATAGTCACTGAGGATATCCACACCTCCAGACTAGTTGCTCAGCATAATGCATCTGAGATTATCCAAGTGCAACTAACTCTGGGCAAGGCCGCAATCCAAATTGTAGCTTGCTACAGATCACCCGCCATGCCCCAGGATTTCCACTCCTCATTTATTGATACAGTGGAAAATATTTGGGTACAACCTAACACCCCCATAATGGGAGATTTCAAGTACCCCACCATTATACCAACTCTTGTGCTCAACGTTTTCTGGAAATCATCAATTCCAATGCCTTGGATCAACTTAGCCACACCCACACCAGGGAAAGCTATATCCTAGACCTGGTCATTACTAACATGCTAAACCGATGCTTAACACCACAGGTCATTTCCTCGTTGGTCAGATCTGAACACAAGCCCCCAACCCCCATTAGGGAATCTGCCATTAATACTTTCTCCAAAGCCAACTTTACACTACTTAAGACAAATGTGGGAAACTTCACTACACCCATGCAGGCAGATAATAAAGGTATGACTGCTGAATCCTACACAAATGCACTTTATAAGCACTTACACAAGTGCATGGATCATGCAATCACTAACAGAACAAAGATGTTATCATCCAATGAAATGGAAGCCAATCTGGTGATCCCCAGCCATAAACAAACTCTACGACAGAAGGAATATACTGTTGCAAAACAGAGTAAAACCCCATGATTGGAGGAAGTCCCTGGTCAGCCTCAGTAAGAAGCTTGGATCCCTCATAGGGTCCTCCAAAGCTAGCTACATGAACAAAATTGCCACTGACTCTGAGGACAACCACAAAGCATTCTATAGTTATGTCAAGACTCTCAACCTCAGCACTCACAGCTGCTCTGTCTTATAGCACACTTGCACTAAATATGGCAGATAGGTTCAGTGCTGAGTTTACCCCCCTCTCATACCCTAAGGGGCCCATCTCTATACCACAAGAATGCAAAGTTCCTGTACTCATGGCTGCACAGGGAAGCACACTCTCCAAAGGCAAGAACACAAGATCCATGGCACCTGACAACATCCCAGGCTGCGTTCGACTTGAACTACAAAACGAACTGGCTCACCACCTAAGTACCATGTTCAGTCATAGGCTCATCTCAGGCTATCTGCCACTGAATGGTGTAGAGCAATGGTTAACCCACTCCACAAAGGGGGAGCCACCACAGAACCTACCACCCCATTAGCCTGATGAGCATGATCTTCAAGGCTATGGAATGTATCATCATGGAAGCTATAAACAATGACATTGGTAATCTCCAAACTCTGGACCTCACCCAGTTTGGGTTTGTAAAAGGCAGAGCATGTCTCCTACATCTGATAGGCTTCTTGGAAGCAGTCAACAAAGCTGCAGATGAGGGTAAGGTGGTTCATACAGCCTATCTTGATCTCGCCAAGCCATTCAACATGATCCCCCACTCTGGAATTTTATAGAAACCCACTAAACTAGGTATACATCCATATGTGACAAGATAGGTTGCCAACTGGCTCACTGACAGAACCCACACTGTGAAGGAGGCAGACTCCAAGCCCAACATCAGACCAGTAACAAGTGGAGTACAACAGGGTTCAGTGCTGGGTCCTCTCCTGTTTGGTATCTACTTCTCTGACGTACATGCTAACACAGAAGGTCTTTGGCTAACAAAGTTCACAGATGACTGCAGACTAGGAGCCATACTCGACACTCCAGACAATGTGGACATCCTACAAAAGGGCCTCGCTGGGACAGATGGCTGGTGTCAAAGCCGTGGGCTGAAGCTGAAGGCCAGCAAATGCATTGTCATCCCTTTTGGTGAAAACTCTGTGCCCATGAATGAATACATAGGCAGTAGTCAACATAACACCAAAAGTGTGATAAGAGACCTTTGGACACAGGTGGACAGTACTCTTTCCTTTGATAATGACATCACCAGAGTAGTCAGGAAATCCTTCTACATGGCACACCTCTTCACAAAAGGTTTCTCATCAGGGAAAATAGGTCATTGTTCCACTCTAGTCGTCACTCATTAGACTCATTATAGAGTACAACGCCCCTATTGGTATGCAAATCACAAGACATGTACAACAGCTGAAAAGGCCACACAATTACCTCACATTGAGGATTAACAACCTCAAACAGATGCCCTACACACACCGTGTCATTAAACTACAGATTTACTCTGTTGTATATCGCCTACTCAGAGGCGATTGTTGCCTAACATAGACAGTTATGTCACACCCAGAGCTTTTGGACATGCTCCTCTTAAAGTTATCCCAATCCCTCTGATCTGCATGATGTAGGGATCTACACCTTGTCACCACAATAAACAACACATGCTGGAGGGATACATTCCATTCCCAGATACTTTCCATACTGTGGAACTAACTACCTATCTATATCAAACAATGCTCCTCAGTAGCACTCTTCAAGTCAAATCTGGATGATTAGCATGGAGATAGGGATTTCACACCAGGGATCACTTCTGTGGCTCTGCTCAACAGTGGCACAGGAAATTAAAGTTCTTGGGTGGCAAAAGACAGGGTAACTTTTGGCTAGGTTTCTATAGGCCCTAGGGCCAATAGCCTAGTACGTACCTCCAAATCTATGCACCTATGATGGCATTACATCTACCACCAGCTATTGGGCATGTAATATACATACTTCCAATTACACAGCAGACACTATGATGGTTTACATCCTATCTGTCAGTGCTGACCTGCACAGTTAAGGGCTATGGGCCATTACCCACAGGGACAGACACTATTGTCCATCACAGTTGTTCAGTTGCACATCATTACAACAACACATGATGGCACATATAGCTATTTTAAACTTATCTATCCCATTATGATGGACCAGGTATTACATTCTATTACATGTATATGTACATCACGTACCTCTTGTTGGACAGATGTCTAGTTGAATAGCAGCTGGCTAACTGTCTCTCTCTCTCTCTCTCTCTCTCTCTCTCTCTCTCTCTCTCTCTCTCTCTCTCTCTCTCTCTCTCTCTCTCTCTCTCTTACTATAAATCCCTACATTGTGTGTGCATGGTGCCTTTACCTTTCCTGTATGATGGACATCCTCCTGTATGTGGGCATCAGAGTTACATACAGCAGGTAGCAATATCTCTTACAAGAGAACCAGCATACTCAGGCCAGCTACATATTTTAGGTGTTTCCAGAACTTCAGACAGAATGTGAGTAGAGTTGTGTTATCTCTTGTATAGTACTGGTGTTACAGGGTGTGTGTGTACATATTAGTTTACTTTGGAATGTAGTCTGTCTACATAGCTCTCAACTGTGAGCTTATCCTATTGGTGGCCAGAGCTGTGCCCATCATGTTTTGTCTGCCCACCGCCCAGGTCCTGTGTCAGATATTTTACTGGCAGTGTGTGTGTGTGTGTGTGTGTGTGTGTGTGTGTGTGTGTGTGTGTGTGTGTGTGTGTGTGTGTGTGTGTGTGTGTGTGTGTGTGTGTGTAGAGTGCTATCAGTACAAGGCTACATCCATTGAACTTTCTAACATAAATCACCTGACTAAGGGTATGTTGCAGACTATCCTGTAACACCAGCGACTTGCTGAGTGCATGGCAACAGTTGTCCAGATATGGGCCTGTGTTCCAGGCACTGTCCTACACCTATATACCAAGCTTTGTGTGGGCATCAGGGGTGAGCTGACTAAAGGTAACTGGATGTACAATACCATACACTTCACCTATATTTGCATTACGTACATTAAGTGGATTGATGCAGGCCTACTGCTTCCTGCCATACAGAGTGTTCTGTTTGTCAGTGGGCTTGTGATGGTGTTGGTTATGGCTTGTTATGTAACAGTTACATCCCATTTGGTCAACTGACGTCTTTACCACCTACTGAATCTGTACAGAGTGTACATGGGCTGCTGAACTGTACACCTGCATTACTTACTGTTCATTGTTTGCTATCCCGGGGCCCAGTCTGTTTTTACTATTGTCACATCTGCAGGCCTTGGCATGAACAGCAACAGTTGTGGTCCTTTCCCGAATACTGTATTAGTATACCTGTTTCACAGTTGCATTACCATGTTTATATGGATGTGAGTGTCTGAACAGCTATATGTCATGGCATCTAAAACTGTTATCATACACAAATAAAGGTGTTCCATTTATACAAACCTGTGTGTGGTGTTTTTTCCTATAACTTCTATGTGGGTATATGTTGCAGGCAACAATTGTCATTTGTATAGGTGGCCCATACAGTGTCCAAATGTTCAGGTGTTAACTGTAGGCATAGTGGCTGTTCCATATTGTGTGCACCTTCTACATATGTATCTTAATGTACATATCTCTGAGTGTGTATGTGTAGCCACATGTGTATATCTATCTATCTATCTATATATATATATATATATATATATATATATATATATATATATATATATATATAAAACTATATTGTATCTGCATATATGTGTCTGTGTATATTTATCTTGGAGCTATTGATATCTTCCACATTTTACATTTCCTATGGGAGCCAGACTGTACTGCTTGATATGTTAGCATTACCAGCCTGACATCGTATGTATATATATATATATATATATATATATATATATATATATATATATATATAAAAAAGAGAGAGAGAGAGAGAGGAGAGAGAGCTACATATATAGAGATATATAAAGATATGAATGTAGATGTAAGCATTTGCACGTATATATATATATATTCATGTATATATAATTATATATATATATATATATATATATATATATATATGTCTACATATATCGACATGTTGCATGTGTTTAGATATTACATTATTTACAAATACACATACATATACCTAATTAACTACTTTTCCTATACTGTTGAATGACTGTGCTGGATGATATGTTTGTGATAACAGCAGACTTATGTATATTTGCCATGGCTTAGTGGTAAATCGCTGTGGGCTGTAGGGTCTTGGGTTTGAGACTTGCCGTGGACATTTTTTGTTGCTGGGCAGAACAAGGGCTATTGGATACAGAGTGATTAAGGCACTTTTAAGCAAATGTGAGCAGGTTTGAGCGGGTTTGCGTGATGGTAAGCACTGCCAACCTCCGGTTACAGTTTCTTACACTCAGCTTCTACTTTGCTTAATCTGTGTAGGCAATGCTTACCCCCACACTAACGCACTTAAACACGCTTACTACTGCTTATTTGTGCTTATACCTGCTTACTAGTGCCTTATTCATTATGACGCTGACACTTCACATGTGCATTTAATCTAGTACTCCAGTTCACATTTAAATGTTATTATGTAGGTTATACTGCAATAAGTTGTTAAAATATGTTCATATACTGATTTCACATGGAAAATGATATGTGCTGCAGTAGGACTTGAACCTGGAATGCCTGCTCATTAGGTAGATGGTCTATCCACTACACTATTGCTGTGCTGCTTCACTGGCATATATATTCCTTGTTATCCTCTTCTGCCTTTTCAGCTGCTTTAACCGTAGCTAGGCAATGGGCCAACCCATGTATCTATGGTTAGCTGTACTCGGGGTTTTAAAAAAAAAATAAAAGTGTTTCTGCATTTTATTTAAATGTGCTGTTGCTGTTGAACACATGGGGACTGTTGGTGGGGATATGCGGACATCTATGAGTGGTCTCGCTCATTTATTTAGGCATTCTTCTGTTCCACTTTGCAGGGGCATGTTTATTCTGAGAGCTCTGCTCTCAGACACACTCCCTGCACTCGTTCACACTCTGTGTAACATTAGGAGTTCAGGCAGTGCGCCTTCATTAATATGCATGGTGCGCTGCCATCCTCCTCTTAAACTGCCGCTTCTATGCAGGACTAGATTAGTCCTGCCCAGAAGATTAGTAAATCCGGGTGATGATGTCTCATTACAACTTTTTATATTAAGTCTGGCACTGTGTTAATCTGTGGTTCTTCCAATGCCAGAAAATGGTACATGCATTTTCAAGTTGTCTAATTCAGATATGACATTTTCATCTCTCCAGCTTCATGGCCTCTGTATCAGCCTGTTGATGAACATAGCAGATCATTTGTTATGTTAACTACACCTCTTATGCCTTCAATTATTTTAGTTATTTCTCTTTGAAGCATATCTGTAGTTTAATAGATTCCAAATCAGAGATCTTTGTGATATTATCTTAACTGTTTCCATTTAATTACATTTGCTAACAGTATTAAAACCTGTACCATTTTTGGACTGGTCAGAAAAATCCCTACAGGAAGCATAGATTTTCAGGATTATCATATCACAGGTGGAGCAGTGGTAGTGTTGTCACCCCACCAGAACAGGTTTTTCAGTTTGATTCTTGGCTAGAGTGCCTTCTGTGCAGAGTTTGCATGGTTTCCTTTGGGTGCTCTGTTTTTCTCCCACATTTCAAAGACATGAGTCTGGAGTGTTTTTTCACGGGCCTCTGCAGAAAATTGGCTTTGTTCCAAATTGGACTTTCCCACTAAACAAATGTTAAATAAATAATGACTAATACTTTTGAAGAGGTACAAGTAAACATTTGTGCTGCTTTATTAGGTACTTCCATCTTCCATAGTCTCATTCTTAGCATTATTAGAAACGTTGAGATTACCGTAAGGAAAATCTATGCTGTCTCACACACAAGTCAACAAACGTGCACAATATTATTTTTATTACTCATATTAAGGTTCTCATATTCAGTTTTACTAAACATATTGGCTACCATGTCTGATTTTGCAAGGGCAGTCAGAACATTGGTTATACTTTCTCACTCACTCTAAACCCTCCTAGTGCTTTATCAAGTATCAGGTCTGCTTCTCTTAAAATCACGTCAATGAGTTGATATATTTTAATGCCATATCATTCTATCTCTTAAAAGTGAAGAATGCATGGCTAAGACCTCACAATTTGTCAGTCTGTATAATCTCAGCCATATGAGCATCAATTGACTGGTGAACCATTTTATTTTGTTGGAAAATAAGCAACTTACACCTTAGTATTTATTTTTCTTTTCCCTTTTTGGATCACAACACAACTAAAATGACTATACTAATTCTGCTAACTTTTATTTTTCCTTCTAATTGATACAGTATGTTAAATATTTGGAATGATTCCAAGCTTGCAAGGTTCATGTTTAGCACAGCACCTCACTGGCCCTCTTCAAGAGAAATCTTGATGAGCGGATGGGAAATAGAAAGTTCACCCTGGGGATCATTCCAGTGACTCTACTTGATAGAGACACTGGGAACTAACATCAGGCAGCACGATGCTAGGGCACTTATATGTGCTAGGCTTGTAAAGGCTCCAGGGCCATTAGCCTAGTACACACCTGTGAACCTATGAACCTATGAGCATTGCATATACAACCTGCGGTTTTCTGACCAAATTTGAACAAAAAAAAATATAATCACTTAATATGATAGTGTTATGTCAGATATAAATGTTGAGTTTTGTGTGAAAATACTGCAACAGGGTTTGACTCTGTACTCACTGATTTCTTTTTCCATTATTAGAAATCAGAAAATGGAGCTGGTTGCTATTAGACAAGGTTGTGTCACAAAAGGAATATCTCTGAGAAGAAATGTATTATATCCAGAAGAAAACTGCCTCAGAAGTTCTAAAAACATAAAGTAACATATAAGGAACAGTATCTGGTAGCACGTGTTACTTTTTTTATCTTTCCTCATGTATAACATGCGCACAAGACAAGAATGCACACAGAGCAGAATGGTAAAACAAAGGAGCAAAAATCATGGGATGAATCCACCTGAAGCCTTACTGTATTTATCTTTTAGAAGCTACATAGCATGAACCTTTTGCTAACAATTCTCTCTAAAAGCTCAACATAGTATGTCTTTATCATGTATGCACATATATTCTGCATCCTAAACCGCATTTGACAGATTACCAGATTTCATCAAAAAAAGCAAGATGATTGTCAGTTTTTGTTTATATGTTAAATATAAAAGAGGTACATTTGTCTCATTCCTGGCAAAGAACCCTAAGCATGGCACCTGCGACATGTGCACAATTACTTTACACTATAATTCAGCTTTTATTTCATGTGAATGCTTTTATTTATTTTCATTTATGAACAGACTATAATGTAAAATCTACAGAAAAAGTTTTTCTATGCTATCTAATGCTTAATTTGTGCAATATTATGAAACAAATGTGCTTTCCAAAATTTGAGGAATGCACACATTGACAGAAACACCTTGAAAAATGTTAAAAAACTTACAATTGTGAGGCTAAAAATCAAGAATTACAATTAGGTATATCCAAATACAAGCAGTGACATTCATATCTTTCAGTACTATGTACACATTAATATATTTTACACGTAGAAGAGAAAATGCATGTTTCCTTTTTTAATTATTATCAGCTAGGAATAACATTAACTCAAACAGAAATATTACAGCAATTTCATGCTTCATAAATATAACTTCTGATTTTTGAAAATTCTGGAACAAAAACAATCTGGTGAGTTTTCATTTTTTAACTGGACTTGTTTAATAGTTTTAAAACTGAGTATGCAGACCACACACTCTTGCCCCCCCCCCCCCACACACACACACACACACACACACATGCACTGACTCACTTATAGTATGTGTACTGCTACTACTAAGTTATGACAGGTACATTAACATAAAGTTGCAACCTCTTCTTAAAATCAAGCAAACATCTTTTTTTCAGTACTGAGTTCTTTATTCCACAAGAACTGAAATGCTGCAACATAATTTGAAGACATCCCAACTTCACTGGTGTAGAAAAAAATAAGTCCTATCCAGGTTCCAGGTGATCTGAGTTCATTTTTTACTTCAGTAATTGATGGATAGCATAGGATGGGAATTCACATCCTGGAGGAGCTACATGGTTGAAACTTGCTCTTGTGGGCAGATTATTAAGGGAAGGCAAGGTTGATGGGTTGGGACAAGTGGGATGGCTGAGGTAGCATGGTTGTTCTAGATCCCAGGGCAGACAAGCTGTCAAAGAACTATGTGTTATTGCCTGGACAGCCTACATTAGTAACATTAGCTCACTGGTTGGGGTGAGTGACCTATGAAAACAGATTGCAAAATACTATGTGATGGCTCATTGGCTGACTGGAACTGGTGACGCATTGGTTCTAGAGTCTGCTCATAGGGTTCAGTGACCTCTATGTGTCTGGACCCTCCTGGAAGGGACATCCTTGCTTCATTGGTCACACTGAGAGGACACAATGTTTTATTAATCCAAGAAGAAAGTCAATAAGTGGTGAAAAAATGTGGTCAACAAAAATGAGAAAGTGACAAAAAGAGGCAGTTGAACTAAAGGTAACATGATAATTTAATAAATTCAAAATGTTAAGTAAGAGAAGGATTGTGCTTTGTGGTAATATATTTGTTCTACTATGATCCAATTTTTTACCTTCCAGCCTATGTGATATGCTATTTTACCTAGTAATCCCAGTCACTGAATGGTATATTTTAATCCACAGTGTGGTATTGCATTACATTGAACTCCATTACATTTGATTAATGAGAGAAGTAAATGATAAGCCTATGCAGCAGGGGCGGCTCGTGCTATTGGACTGCCGGTCTGCAGCCCTCCCACCTAGAGAAACAAAGAAAAAAAAATCTGTGAAACAAAAAATCCCCTGGACACTCAGACTGCCCATAATAGCAGTCCGGATGCAGAGAAAGAGGTACCCAGCAACCTGTGTTGTAGGATACCCAGGAATCTGTGTGGTCGTCGACCGCACAGAACAGAGGAGCTCTGGACTGCTTCCCTTGCAGACAGGGCCAATGAGGAGTGAGCTGAGAGCTCAGGGCCAATGAGGAGTGAGCTGAGAGTTTGCTGCGCGGGCGTCGTGCAGATGGATTCTGTTGGTCGCTGCTGGCTGGATGGATTATGTGGCTTCAGACATGTTCTGTTGGTCAGTCGCTGGCTGCAGATATGTTCTGTGCATGAAAAAGGTAGGTGAAGACTGGTGTGTGTGTGTGTGTGTGTGTGTGTGTGTGTGTGTGTGTGTGTGTGTGTGTGTGTGTGTGTGTATAAAATGCCCCAGTTGCTATATACTGGTGGGTAGAGATACTCAGGCTTGCACCCTGTACCTTGAATGCAGGTGGCAAGGACCTGAATTCCCTATCCACCACCATTTCTAAAAAAAAATTGCAGATTTTTGCCTCATATTTGTTCTGTTCCTCATAAAATCGGTGGTTTCTGTATCTACATTTTTCCTTGGCTTACAAAGTCTGTAGTGCAGGGGTGCACTGGTAACATTGCTGCCTGACAGCTACAGGTTCTCTGGTTTGATTCTTGGCTGGGGTGCCTTCTGTGTGGAGTTTGCATATCCTCCCATCTTACAAAAATGTTTCGCTCTGCTGAAAATTGTCTTTTGTTCCAAGTCAGACTAGTTTCCTGGTTAAATGTTTAAAAATAACAGGCATCTGAATTTCAGACTTCATATTCTTCAGGAAGTACATGGTAACACAAAACTGTTTATTCTAGCAGATGTCTGAGTTTATAACATGGATATTTGAAATTTGTCCCTATTTTTGGGACTGTATTCCCCCCTATTATTGGCTTTGTCCAGATATTTTGTGCTAAGGTTGAGAGCTATCTATGGTGATAACTGAATTCATTGAATGTTTGGGGGCTGTATTCCCCCCATTACTGGCTTTGTCCACATGTTTTTTGCTAAGAGGTTGAGAGCTATGGTGAGAACTGAATTCACTAAATATGTTTGGGGGCTGTATTCCCCCATTATTGGCTTTGTTCAGGTGTTTTATGCCAAGAGGTTGACAGCTATGGTGAGAACTGAATTCACTAAATGGTAGCCATTTAAGTTTGTCTTTCTCTCTTTCACAAAACAGCTGATTTGGCATAGTGGTATGGTTCTCTGACTGTTTTGCACAGGGTCCCTTGGGTTAAAGACGTGGCAGTGAAATGTATGGTGGTAACACAGCATTTTATTCTAGCAACTTTCCAACATTGTACAAGCAATGTTTAACATGTGTCCCTGTTTTTTGGGCTTTTGTCCCCCCCCCAATAAATTTTGGCTTTTTCAAGATTTCTTGTGCTGCAAAGTTCAGAGATACAATTGTGTGTCGAGTAGATTTTACAAGGAGCTGAGAGCTGCAGGGGAACAAAACTTTAGTGCTGCTTATTCTGAGTCTGCTTGCATTGTTAATAGCACAACAGGTAGTGTACTTGCTTCTGATGCAAAAGGTTGTAGGTTCTACTCCCACAGTTGATAGATGCATTGCTGATACTGTACTGTGGTGTAAAGTGGGTGGATGCTGCAGTTCTTTTTGGCAAAGACACCTAGAGTAGTAACTATGAACCTGTTATCAGTTTGCCATACAGTCCCTATTGCAATATTACTAACTTATCATTTTTTAATGCATGCAACATAGGAAATTTATTCCTCAAGGGCAACAGGCACTTTATTTGTAGATGAATAAACAATGACATATAAAGTTGTTTGCTAGCAGCAACCTCTTCATTGTTACAGATTTCTTTAATGTGGAATTATTTAGATGACTTTTACACTTCAGAGATTGTGCATATTTGCTTATACTGGTGGAGTGTAGAAGGTTGAGTAGACTTTTATGATGGAAATGTTCTGAATTGAGTAGTTTTGTCATTGGTGCATGCATTTTGTTTCATTGTTTACTAATGTTCAAAACAATAAATTTAAAATGCCCTTCAACAACTGTACTGAATTGTACAAGGAATACAATTTAATACAATCAGGAAGGTGTATCAAAGAGCATGTGTATGTTTCGTGTTCAGGAGGCCTATGATTTAAGAACAGCCCAAAGTTAATCTTTATCTGCCACTGGCAAAATGTATTTTCTTTGAATGTGGGTTTCAATGCTGTTTCAATGCATGTGAGTTTCAAGGGCAGAGAAGTTTTAATGCCAAGTCAGTTTTCATTGTGAGACTGCATTGCTTTGTTTAGCAGATATCTACTGGGGTTTGTGCTGTAAAAATGCAAAATAAAACTTTCAAATGAAATCCAAATCATTGCAGAAGTAAAGCTGTATGCACATTGCAGTGTTTATGGTAAACAGGGCAAAATAACAAAGAAATGGGACACTGGAATGGTTGCAGGGGGAGGCTCCAATCAACCATGATTTTGAGAGGGGAAGGGCAGCAAACTAAGACAGCCCTGATTGAACTATACCTCTCAGCTGTCCATATTGTTGCAGAATGAATAGATATCTGCTTCTTATTTTTGATTTGTTCCTCATAAAATGTGTGGTTTTCTGGCAAATCATTTAGGAATGAGTTCACTAAATGACAGATATTGAGTTTTACGTCACAACCTTCAGAAAAATGCATGCTAAAGCAAGACCTGTTATTCTATCGACTGTCTTAAGTTTATACAAGAGCAATTTTTAGTAGTGTTTGTATGTTCCCCCAATATATTTGGCCTTGTCCAGATTTCCTGCATTAACAGGTTGAGAGGTACGTGCAAATAAAATTGCTTTATAGAATTAGGCATATCCAAACCTCTCAACTGTCCCCGATTTTGGCTCAAAATGTTGCTCTTCCCCTAATAATCCCTCTGCAAAATGGCAATTTTGGAAGAAAACATGGAGGGTTTACAATTAATAAATAACTGTAATAATCAGTTATAGTTTACTTTTATTTCAGAAATGCATGTAGATTCTTTTATTTTGTCAGATGCTCAAGTTAGCAGTACTAATATTAAAAGTGTCCCTTCTTTGACAGGTTTGTGTGGCTATTTTGGATTTTTGCATCACATTTTTGGTCCATTTTTCATAAAATTGTATTTTGTTTGGCAAATTAGTGGCAAATCATTAAAGGCTGAAGTTAGAAAATAATGAAAGACATTTGAGTTTCAGATTTCGTACCTTTCAGAAAATTCATACTAATACAAGACCTATTATTCTATTATCTTTCTAAGTTTATAAGAGCAATACTAAAAAAAATGTCCTTATTTTTGGGCCTTTGTCCCACTTCTATGTATGGCTTTGTCCAGATTTCTTGCACTGAGGTTGAGAGGTATGGCAATTGTGTCAGGGCCATCGCAGTCAGCCAGAGACATTTCAAATTGTGACAAACTTGTTGCACCCCACTACCCCATGTAGTGACTCTGTATGTGTCCAAGCAAGGCAAGGAGCAGTTATACAGTGTAAATGTGCAGACTATCCCCCCATCCAAGGTAAACTCAAGTACTACAGTGGCTTTTCATCTGTCATTGATTTTGCAGAATGTTCTGGTTTCTGTCAGTTTTATACTGTTGATATATGCTTATTATTATTCAGAAAGTGCCTTTTGCTCTGTGTTTAAGTAGCAGTGCTTTAATGACCATCAGGTAAGCTTGTCTGCTATTGTAAGATGCAAGTAAGTTTTAATAAGCAGTATTGCCAACATTGAAAGCCTTTCTGCTGTTGCCATGCAGAGAATACTTACATAACTAAACAATGTATAAGCCTTGGGTATTGAAATGCATATGACAGTATTTGTAATAAAGACCAGGATTAAAATATGTTAAGCTCATTACAGGCTTTACCTGCAAACTAAACAGAATGCCAATCTATCATGCGTGGTCAGTAATCCTTTAAGCAATATATGTTGAGCTTGTTTCTTGTTTGCTTTTAATTTTTTACTTTGATCATGTTTTCCCCATGAAACAAGTAGATAGTTGTCAGGCAGCAGGTCTTTTTTGGATAAGAAACATTTTTACAAATGAGGGTATCACAGAGATTGCTACTTTCAGCATGTTACTTGCTACTTTAATAAAGCTGAATATAAATTATAATTAGAACTGGAGTGCAAGGAGAAGTGATTTGAGTTAAGTGCTGCTTGTTTTTCTTATACTTGATTTTGACTGGCATTCCAGTAATGTATTTAAAAGGTAATTTATTTTTTCATGCCTCACTTCCTTTTTGTTTCCATCTAGATATTAAGTAAGCTGTCATGCAGCCAATGGATTGAAATTTTTTTTTATTCTACACTTAATTTTGTCTTGATTGAACTCCCATAATGATGGTTTGGCACCCAGGGCAGCGTATTTAATTAAAGTTTGTGTGGTTTTGGGAATAGCTCCTCCCCTTTCTAGTTGGTCACACCCATTCCCATTGACCCCTCCCATTCAGCTGTCTCCTGCAGCCCCCCTTTGATTTGAAGTCACCAGCCACCACTGCTATGCAGTTTGACCCTTAAAGAGCCCTCACTTTCTACACCTGCTTTATTACTTAATTACCATGTCACCCTTTTCTCCAACTATCTCATGCCTCTTATAAACATCTTTAGATTTGTCTCCTCCAATTCCAGTAGTTCATTCCATTCAGTACCCTTCTAGATGCTCCATCTTACTATACCATCCTCCAAAGCCTTCAGCATCTTTGCCACATTCACAGCCTTAATGTACCTATTAAACTCAGACATGCTACACTATATGATCCCCTTCCTGTCCTTTGCAATTTCATTATTTGCTTTCCTCCTTCTGTTTTTCTCCATGAAAATTTATGACACATCAACTTGAATTCCCAGAGCCATACCACTACTGTTTTAATCAACGTGTCATTATATGCAAATGACTAATGGCAGCACTCTTATTCTTATGACATCTGTTCTCTCCTTCAGTGAGTATTCATCCTAGTAGCCCATTTTGCCAGCATTTCCTTTATCATGTCCCTTAACTCCTCCCAATTCCACCTTTCTGTCACAATTTATTTTACTCTTAAGCTCATTTTTCTCCTTCTCGCTGTGGTAAACCTAATGAATTTGTATTCCCAGTCTGATCGATAATACTTATTTATTTATTAGAATGATATATCAAACCTGATTCCTTCTGTCCATCCATCCATCCATCCATCCATCCATCCATCCATCCATCCACAACCCCTTCTCCCATTTTTGTATATGGAGTTGGTGTGTCACTTTAACAGTGACAATCATCTAGAACCAAGGTTTACACTGCCGGTTGGCTAGCCCTGGTGTAGACAAAGGTGTAGGAGTGCACAAAAAAACAACCCAGATGGTGTGCACAAATGGCTTAAAATGTCTAAAAAGATCTCAGGAAGCCAACATGCACGTAGGTCACACAAAACATTTTAATACAATGAGATCTTTTTGGACATGTTCAATTATTCTCTTAAAATGTTTGGTGTGACCTACACTCATGTTGGCTTCCTAAATCCTGATTCTTTTCCAAACTCTTCTAAAATTGTCAGCACATGAGTTAACATCACTTTTGCATCTTTCAATAATTGCATGCAATTGTCAGAGAAAAAGATTGCACTACTCAATTTGCCTCTCATTCTGAACCTTTTATCAAGCTGTTTGCTCGCTATACCAAATTATCTATGACCAAAATAATAATCACCAGTGACAGCATACATCCAAATCTTGTTCCACTGCATGATTACAGCTTGTCTGACAAACCTATGTTTACACTAATTTGTTTAGTTGGCATATTATATAGCACTATAACAACAATATAATCATTCACGCAGCACTTGCTTTACAGTCATCATTGTACTGCCCCATCTCATTGAATAAGACACCTATTGAAAGTCCATGAGTACCACTGCTACCTATTTTCCCACTCACACCAACTGATAAAATTTAACTAAATTCTTCAATGATCCACAGATGACCTCCATTTCACAATAGCCTTCTGACTCCCCCACTAAGTCTGGTACTTGCACACTTAACCTAGCTGCAGATTACCCCATATCTGAACTCCCACCAACTCATAATAATCAGCTGGAAACAATCTGAATCACATGATTTAACTTTTTTCGTATATCCACTCATTCTTACCACACATTAAATTCTGCATTACAATATAACTTATCTAGACTTGGTTGTAAAAACTACATTAAAAGTCCCAGCCAATAACACTCTGTTTTCTTTATATCTTACTCTATCATTTTTCTCTACAAAGTCTGCCATTTTGATGTTTTAGCTTTAGTTGTGCCATAATAGGATCTCACTACTGCTCTCTGTCTTCAAATGTGTTTTTAAATACCTGTCTAATACTCCTCTCACCACCAGAAAGGTCCCTCTTATATTACTATGCACACTGCTCTTTTTCCATCTTGTGGAACACAATCCATTCCCACCCATTTACTGCCTTTCTTCCCATCTTTTCCATTCCTCTGTTTGAAAATGTTGCATTTTATAGGCATACTATATCCAATTTCATTTTAATTTGCTCAGTATATGCCCTCTCTTTTTTGGATTGTCCAAACCTCCTATGTTCAGGCTTGCAACATTCTTTCCCTCCCTCCATTGTTTAGGAGCTAGATGCAAAGGGTCTTTGAGATGGTGGTCATTTGCCTGAACAACCACATGGGTATTGCTCTCCAGATAAAATTTTACATCCAGACTGGCATACCTCCCCATCTCTCTCCTTTCGTTTTACTCCCCTGCCCATCTGCCTTCAATATGACACCATCACAACCTTAAACATCCTAAATCTTTTAATCATTGCCTGGATATTCACCTAATGCTACATTTGTAGCATAGGACAGCTCATTTAGACTGGAATGACTCCAGTTTATATAATTCAGAAATGAGATATGATTTTACAAAAGCTTAATATTTTGCAGAACTACATGCATATTGATTTCCATATGTTATCTATTAAGAAATTGGTAATACATATCCAAACAACTTAAGGTGATCTAACTAGACTTCTCACTCACTCACTCATTCACTCACTCACTCACTTACTCATGCTAGCTTCCTACTACAGCTACCCAATGAAAGTAGCAACTAATTTACTCTATACTCCCAGTATGCAGACAGTAATTCCACTTTAAACATACCTAGTAAATATTTAGTTAATATGAAACATATTCCGTACCTACTTACCTTTCAATTAAATCTTTTGCATGGATGATTACCATATGACACTTTTTTTTTTCTCTGTGGAACTAATTATTTGACTTCAGTCCCTTTGAATCATATGAAAAATGCCATGCTAAAGTTCTTGACCTTGCTGAAACCAAAAATGAAAACAATAGTTCTCAGTAAGGTGATTCCTTCATTAAAGTGAATTATTATCATTACACTAAAGCTCTTCTATTTAATTAGCTTAGGCACTTTTTGAGTACTTACAACTTAAAATTAATCACTTCCAGGGAAGATTTTGTTTGGGAATATAGATTGTTTTCACATGATAAATTTCATCTGTGTGATAATGCTTCTCATTTTGTGTATGGTAAATTGAAGTCAACTGTGTTATCTTTTTAGACAGTCAACTTCTCTTGTCCAGACAGAGTTGTCACCAAAGGATTTAATAATTTTATGAAAATGCACTTGTTTAGTGCAAAAAGTTCACATAATAAGCATTCTGAGTTTGCATTTATTATTACTAATGAAAACATTGATGTGGCTGTATGAAGTTTGGGACTCTTCTAATCTGATACTTCCAAAATTCAATAAGGATGAGTGCCTAAGACCATTAAAGAATGGAGTTAAAAGTTCTTCTTTAGATTAAAGATAATTTAATTTATAGTGAAATAGTAATTTAATTATAATTTGATACAATAGTTGTTCATTTATTGACTTGCTCATAAAAGGAAACAACATTAAATATGCAGTTACAGGAAACTATCTTTGCCAAAAATACTAACAATGTGTATATACCTTTCCTGGAGGACACATTGTAAAAAAATTCAAAATATTTTGTTGGGTGATTTTTACTAAACAAGAACAGAATGGACTATTAAAGAATTTCTTGACATGATAGTATTAAAAAAAATTATTACAACTGACAATTAGAGTTACTACAGGTAATACTATACTTAATTTGGTTATCACTAATACGTCATCTCTTGTAACTTGACTGGATATAGGTCCCTCTACAGAGCTACTCTTACCATAATTCTAGTACTTTTAATATTCATTTTCCTGTAGAGGTACCTCTTGTTTCCTATAAAATATAACTTTAATAAAATAAACTATGGGAGTTTAATTGAAGTGAAAAATAGTATTGGTTGGCCTGAATTCGATACTAAAAACCTCAATGAAAGTTATAGTATTTTAGAAATAATGTTACAATCACTAATGGAAAAATGGCTGTTTTAAAAGTTCAACTAAGCTTTTTCTTTCCACATTGGAATATATAAGAAAAAGTGAAGACTTTATTAAGAACTAAAAAAAAATCCTACAATAGTGACCAAAAGTCATCTGAATTGTATAAATAAAAGATTTTAAAAAGTTTAAAAGAAAGAAAATGAATTTATGAAATGAACTTATCTAATACTAGAGACAGGAAATACAGTATAAGTATTTCAGCTTGAAAAATAAGAGTAATAATTCATTAGCATCTTTGAATATTTGTAGAAATGTATTGTCATATCATAATATTCTATCAAATGTATTTGTTTATATTCTTTATATTCTGGGAATCAATGCACAGAGTCATTAGAGTACTTATCTACTGAAAATTATACTTGTCCATATATTAGTGTTGAAAATGTTAAATTTACCCTCAATAAGTCAGGCACAAAATCATCAATGGGATGAAATTATATACCTGCAATTATGTTAAAAATTAGGATTACATAACTATGTTACAGTGAATGTTTAATAAAATGCTTAAGTGTTATATCATGCATCACTTTGGAAGAAATCAACAGGCCAGATTCCAAAAGAGTTGCTCTCAGTGTAAGTCTGCCCTGATTCCAAAAAAACTTGCACTCAGTGTTAGTGACTTACTTTGGTGTAAGGCCTATCTATAAACAGGCTTACGTCTGGTACCAGATTCCAAAACAGCTGCTCTCATCCTGCTGTCAGTGTAAGTGTCAGTTACACTGAGACTAAGATGTCTAGAAGTTGGGCCAAATATTTCTCAAATTTATAAAAAGAGAACAAATTAGTGACATCAGATTATACATCCATTAGCCTTATGTTAATCGTGTGCAAGTGTTGTGAAAGAAGTACATTTGGCTTTTGCTTGACAATGATAATCATAATGGATTTTTAGACTTACAGCAGCATTTAATTTGTTTTGGGAAATCTACATTGACTACATTGGTCAAATTTTATGATCAAGTTACTACAGCCTTAGCCCTTATCCTTTAATGCTGGAATAGTCGTTATAGACTTAGTTAAGGCATTCAGTATGCTGTCTCACACTTCTATGGGTTTACTCTCTTTATAATTATCTGGGTTATCATCTGGTTATTTAATCATGTTCAGTGTGTCTCAATTAAAGCAAAGCATTTGAAATATCTTCCAGTAACTCAAGGCATGCCACAAGGCAATGTTTTAGGACCACTACTGTTTAACTTATTTTTTCAACTTGTCTCTTAAACAAGCATTGTTGGCAAGCAAAATATGCTGATGACAGTAAGACTGGATTCATATTAGATTCTAAAGGGGATATTGGTGTAATTAGTTAAATGATATTTCTCACCAGGCAAATAAAATTGGACTTTTGTTTAGTTATCCAAAATACCAGATAATGTTTATTGGAACTACTTAATGGTATTACATTTGAAAAAAACAAAGAGTACAAAGGAATACTGTATGAATTCTGAATTTTCCTTTTCTAATCATTTTAATAGTATTAGAATCAAGGCATTAAAATGTATGGGCCTTGTCTTTATCTCATTGAGGGATGAAGTTAGTCTTACAAAGGTATACAGAACTTGTAGTGGAACTGTCTAAGAGTATAACAATTCTTTTCATAGTTACTCTAGAACTCATTTAAATATAAGGTTGAATCACTACAAAGGAAATACAATGAAGGGATATGTTAGAAATTTACATATTCTGAAAAGTGTAAGATGTTAGATTTATATTTTCTTCACTTTAGATATACAAGAGGTAAAGTGATTCTTGCTTATAAAATATTTACAAGCAATTTTTAATGTATCACTGACTATTCATTATCATAATCATAAGCATGACAATCTATACCAAACATCAGCAGGATTTTATTTGTAATATCATTCCTATGATTTGGAATAAAATCCCAATAAATATAAGAATGTCCAGGAACGCTGATCTGTTTAAAGCAAATTTTGATGGCTAGATGGGTGATGTAGTTTGTTGTTGTTGTTGTTCTTCTTCTTCTTTTGGCTTTTCCCATTTAGGGGTTGCCACAGTGGAACTCCGGTCCGCTAATGATTGGCAGTAGATTTTTTATGGTGCTGAGGTGCCAGCTTGACACCCAACCTTCAATGACGGAACACCCATTCATGCATGTCTTTTGAACGCCACTCGACCATGGGGAGGACATGCAGACTCCACACAGAAGGCGCTCCAGCCAAGAATCGAATGGGAGAACCTCTTACTGTGAGGCGACAATCCTGCCGCTGCACCACCGTGGGTGATGGAGTTTATGATAATGATTTTTGCTAGCTAACTTTCCTTGATGGCTCTCATGTCTGAATGCTGAAATATACAACTATAATAAGCTATCTCTTTGTATATAAGATACATCTATTTCCTACAAAACATAATAAGCTGACTAACATTTAAGTTGTCCACACTCCTCATATATGGACCTTGGTAGCATTTGTGGCTCAAGAGAACATATTCTCCTCACTATTACATCTGCATAATGTTTTGATGTATAAAACAAGTTAGGCTGTACCTTAGTCTATATGGGAATCACTCTTCAGTCATTTACTTAGCCAATCTCCATAATAGGGCCACCACCATCTTTTCTTCACAAATTAGAAAGTCTTATGTCATTCTGAGGTGTGAGTTTCTGTACCTTTATCCTGATTTCCCTTATTATGCTGCCATTGCTGCCTGCTTCTATTCTTTTTTTCTTCTTCTTTGATCATTCAAATCAGCTTGGAGATACAAAGAGAACAGAAAACAAAACTCACAGAATGAAGCACCATTTGTTTTAGGACCTCTGGAAATTGGTCTCACACTTGCTCTCTGCCTCTTCATGACCTAACTGCCACCTTTCATGGCTATATTTTACAACCCAGTTGGATTTAATGTCAAATCTACAATTTTCTTGGTCTGGATCATTTGCAGCTCATCTCTGCTCATCTTCCTTTTGATGTACATCTCAGACTTTTTCTTCTTCCTCAACTACACTGTCTTCCTCCGTCACCTCCTCCTGCTATAAGTCACTTTGATTTGCCTGCAATGATCTTCTCCTTTCTTCAGGGATTTTTAATGGTGATTGTTCAATATATTTCTCTTCCTCTGCATCCCTTTCATCTCTTTGGCATGGGTGTTACATGCCATCATACTTAACTCTGTCAGTGTACAGCTAATGATGCAGTTGTGTCTTCTTCTATTTATAACTGATCATATTTGGCCATGCCACTTCCTCTTCCCTTTGAGGTCTTATGCCTTGTCTGCCTGGTTTGTCTGTCATGCCACCTGCTGTTGCAGCCCCACATACCTCCACACACATTCACTTCCTCCCCATCCTATTTCTTTGCTTGTCTTCATCTTCTACTACCAGTGACTGTTCATTCTTGCCATGTATTAGTCAAACTTGTTGTTTAAATTTAAAACAACTTAATGGCTCCTCTCTAGGTTGGCAGTAATATGCCCTCCCCTCTCATTTGATTCTCATAATTGCTGGATACACCAGGTAATTTATAACCTCCATTTTAATTTAATTACAGTACCAGGGGCCAAAACCCTACCATTAGCTGATATAAGAGTACCAAAAATATCTTCATTAACCTTCATATTTGCACTCTCTGTCATCATCTCCCCCTTCTAAGTTACCTGTCTCTGGATCCATTATTTCACTTGGTGTAATGTATCTTAATGACATGCATGGCTCTTGCATTTGAGATACTATTTTGTTTAATTTTCTTGTCTGCCTGTCAATTTGTAGATCCAGGCTGCAACTTTCACTGGACAATTTGATGACTCAGTTCTGCACCAAAAGTGTTGTGACTCTTTCACCTGATTCTTCCACCTTTCCTATTATTCAAGAATTATCCCACTGGGGTCTATTTTCCAAGATGTCTGTTTCTAAGCTCACTTTATCTAACATGGACTTCATCTCCAGTAGTTCACATTCATGTTTCATTATTTGTTTCATAATTTCATGATGCTCTGGCTCTTATACCAATATTTTTTCTTTAAGTCAATCAGCTTCCCTTTAAGTCTTGCCTGCTATTGCCTGATATGTCTCATAGCAGCTACAGTGACATCTAATTTCTTTAAAATTACATCACACCTGTACTCTTGATTTGCTACTTTGCCTTCTATCCTTCTTACTCATTTTTACTGTACAATATAACTGAAAGATAGGTTTTATTATTTTATTTTCAGCCTGGCCACTATATCATTAAGAATCAGCTTCTCAGAACCAGCATATATTGTTTCTCATCCTTGGTCTCCACTAATGCAGGACTACGCTTGTAGCCATTCATCTTCACCAGTCTCTCCTCTCTCCTCTCTCTCTCTCTCTCTCTCTCCATTTTTCCAAATTAAATAAGGATAAGACTTTATTGTATACAATGCTTAATCATGTTTCTTATATTAAGTAGATGTTTAGTAGATATATTGGCAAGAAATTAAATGTTTTGTCCTGTCCTTTGACAATGGTAAATCCACCGAGCTCAAAGTAGACACTGATTCTAAGTGCAATGTTATGTCTGCAGATACATTTGCAAAGGTGAGAGCTGGTGAACAACTAAATGTGGCTAGTTGTGCGAAACGTGTTGCCTATGAAGGTGAAGAAATCCAGACTGAAGGTTCAGTGATGCTTTCATGTTATTTTATTTATTTATTTACTTATTGACATTTGTTGACTAGGAAAGACCACTGGCCCCAAGGACCCATTTTTAGTGGAGGCCTGGGGAGAAAAGCTTCAAACAGTTAGAAAATAAAACTGTCTAAGGCATCAGATTTAATGTAGAAGCCACTATAAAGTTATACATATTACAAAGGAAACAGATATGCAAATAATTACACATAAATAGCAGATAAATTTAATACAGTCTCAGAAGTAAAAATATTTAATTCCATTTATTCAGTCACCAAAGTCAAAAGAAATAAGATTAGAGATGAAGCATAAGTAGAGAAAATCACTGCATTGTTTAAGTTTGGAAAAGTATTTGTAGGGTATTATGGTGAAAAATAAGAATATTTAAGGTGGTTTGATCATGTGGTTACTCAAAGGCATGTGGTTATGTGGCCAAGTACAGTTATAGCCTATTATTCTATGTGGTCCGAAGACCTGTGTAGTCATTATTGGGTCTCAGAGACAGTTTGAGAATGAATCTGCTTTCTTTTACCAAAGAAGTTCATCAAATAAGCACATGTCCCAGTTCCAGCTTCACTAACACTATTTTTTCAGGGCATGCTGATGTTTTCGATGACAAGTTGGGCAAACTTCCAGTTGTGTATTCTATGAAATTAGACCCAGAGATCAGTCCAGTGGTTAGACCAGCAAGAAGAGTTCCAATAGTGATGCAGCATAAAGTCAAAGCACAGATGGATAAAAAGGTGCAGCAAAGTGTAATTTGTCCAGTTACAGAACCTATTGAATGGGTTTCGTCCATGGTAGTAGCTCATAAAAAAGGCTCAGATGAAATCAGAATATGCATTGACCCAAGAGATTTGAACAAAGCATTGAAGAGACTGCATCATCCTATGTGTACAGTTGAAGAAGTTGCAGCCCTGATACAGAATGCCACTGTTTTTTCTGTCTTAGATGCAAAGAGTTAATTTTGGAAACTGATGCTTGATTGCAAATCCTCTTTACTGACTACATGCAGTACCCCATTTGGAAGATATAGATTCCTCAGGATGCCATTTGGATTAAATTTTGTGGATGAAGTCTTTGAGCATACAATGGAGCAAATTTTTTCAGCGTATTCTTGTGCCATAATAGTAGATGATATATTAGTCTGAGGCAATGGTCTGAGGCATGACAGAAGTCTGAAGAGAACTCTAGACAGAGCACGTGAAGTAAACCTAAAGCTCAATCCTCTGGAGTGCAAATTCACACTAGCAGAAGTTACATATGTAGGTAATTTATTTACAAGTATTGGCTTGAGACCAGACCCATCCAAGCAGACAACCAGTCTTGAAATGCCAGCACTGGATAATCTGCAAGCTCTACAAAGATTTCTTGGTATGGTCACATGATATGGTTGCATCTCAAAGCCTAGGCAAGTTTATATCAGACTTCAGTGAGTTGACAGCACCTTTGAGAGAGCCCACATGTAAAAATGATACAAGGTCATGGCTAGAACAGCACCAGAAAGCATTTGAAGGTCTCAAGCAGAAAATTGCTCTCCCCACCAACATTAAGATACTTTGATGTCAACAAACCAATAACTTTCCTGCGATGCTTCAAAATTTGGTTTAGGTGCAGTTATTGTTCAAGAGGGCAGACCAATATCCTAGCATCTAAAAGACTTACCCAGCCTGAGATGTAGTATGCTCAAATTGAGAAGAAACTTTTGTCAATAGTGTTTACATGTTCCAAGTTTCATGATTATATCTATAGTTGAGATATCCAGATTGAAACTGATCATCAACCTTTGGTTACTATTTTAAAGAAGCCTATGCATTCAGCTCCATTGAGACTACAAAGAATGATGCTTACATTGAAAAAGTACAACTTCAAGATGGTCTATATGAAAGGAAAACTTTATCTGGCTGCTATCCAGATCACCCAGAAATACAGCAGCTTGACACAGAGAATTTTGACTTTGATGTCAGGGAAGTGCATAATTTTTCTACCACAAGACTTGATGAGCTATGAGATCATACAAGGACTGATCCAGTTTTGCAAAAACTCAGTCATTACATCAGTGTTGGACGGCTGGCAAAACCTTACTTTCCTTACAGAGATGAGCTGTTGATGGAAGATGGCATTATTTTCAAAGGTCCTAAAATTGTTGTTCCTGTTTCCTTACAACACAAATATATCCAGATTTTGCATTGTGGTCACCCAGGTTCTGAATCTATTAAGAGAAGGGCAAGTGGACTAATATTTTGGACTTTTCTAGCAAAAGACATAGACAGAGTACTTTCTTCCTGTTTAGTATGTAAAAGTGCTAAACCACGTTTGCAAAAAGATCCACTTCAGCTAAGTCAAGTCCCTAAGTTACCTTGACCAATTGCAGCTACTGACATATTCGAGTGGAACAATCAACATTACTTTATACTGGTAGGCTCTTATTTAAATTTGTTTGAGATCGATCTAGTACCTAATCTAACTTCCACTACAGTCATTACTAAGTTAAAAAGCCATTTCCCAGTCCATTGTAGCTCACAGAAATTGATTTCTCACAATGGTACTCAGTTTACCAGTCAATTGTTTCAGGGATTTGCACGAGAGTGGGACTTCGTACATGTTACTAGTTGCCCAGAGTATTAGCAATCAAATGAACTTGCTGAACATGCAGTGCTGAGTGCAAAGCAATTACTTGAGAAGTCAAAGTGTGATAATACCAATGTTTTTTAAATCTACTCAATTTCAGAAACATACCCCGTGATGATATACTCGGCTCATCTGCTCAGAGACTTTTGTCCAGGCAAACCAGAACTACATTGCCTATCAGTTCTATTTTATTGAGGCCTAAAGCTAAAAACAACAAAGCAATTAGAGCCTAGTTATACAGAAAGCATTCTTTCCAAATGTCCAGTTATGACAAATCAAGCAGATTTCCTCATCCATCGAAAGAAGGAAAGACAGTGAGGATACAAATGGTGAAAGGTTTTGGTCAGATTGGTCAAGTAACGAGTATATGTGCAGAGCTGAGATCTCATTTTGTTAATTCCAAAGGTGTGGAGAACAGGAGAAATTGCAGATATCATCTTCCTGTAGCAGAACCAATATTGCAGCATTATTTCTGTGATAGACTCTGACTCTTACAGAAATCCAGATAATATTCTGTTCCAGAACATGTCTTGACTCCTGATACTGTTCCAGCAGATGATCACAAAGTTCCTAAGAATGAACAGTTAGCAGAGACAGTTCCAGTTGCTAAATCAGATCCCAAATTTTATGTCACATGATATGGTTGCATCTCAAAGCCTAGTGTGAAATACACAGCAACTTGGACATAGTTCTATATACATATATAGCTTTGTATAATTGCATGATGAAACATTATTCTGTGTAAATTGCATATTTATTGATATTATTGAAAATGCCTACTCATTTCTCAAAGAGGGAGGATGTAGAATAACAGGTGTGTTGTACCTTTAAAAAACATTTCCAAGAACTGTGTGTACATATAAATACCAAGCACATGTTAGCTTCAGGGCCATTTTGAAAGTCCAGCCAGAGCATTAACATCAATGTGTATGATAGCTAATTTGTTTATATGTTAAAGTTACTTAGCCTCATTTATGATGTGTTTGTATATAATAAAGCTCTTTGAACAAGAATCCACAATCTTTGTCTGTTTCATCCTGACCAGATGAGTGCCAGTCTCTTTTTATGAGTGACCCAAGGTGATATTTATACTACCAGGGGAAATTTGGCTAGGGCATCAGGGAAACTCTCCGACTCTTTTTTATAGGTGCCATGGAAACTTTTACATCAGCTGAGCTACCACTAACTCAAGCAGTTGAGGCCTGAGTTTAACATGTCATCCAAAGGATGACACACTCAGGAGTGCAGTCCCCCCTTATGCTGCACTGCCAACAATCCATCTATCTCATGTGTGACTAGAACTCTGCACCAAAAGTGGGTGTGCTACCTGCTCACAACTGACACTGTTCCATGAGTAGCTGACACCATCTAAATAGTTTACTAAGCAATTAGGGAACAGAAGTAGATTGCTAGGCTTTCATCATTTTTATACATGTATGCCACTCACACTTAAGGAAGTTTAGAGTTGTTAATCCACCTGTCATATAACAATAGCAAAAGACAAAGACAATATCATTCTTTTTCTAGGTATGGTAATTTAAGAGGGTGAACTACTATCAAAAGCAATCACCTGTAAATGAAAAAATATTCCATATAAATTATTCTGTTCTGCTTTATGCTGTAGCATATTCATAATTTTCTAGGTATTGCTTTGCTTGGTTTTTAAACCACTAGGTGTATGGGCCAGTGTTGATGCTTAGTCCTTCCACAGTAAAAATTTATTTATTTGTTAGCATTTGTTTATTAATAAAGTCCGACTAGGACAAAGCCTATTTTCAGCAGTGGCCCAGGAAGTAATGCTCCAGGTTCATGTCTTTGGAATGTGGGAGGAAACCAGAGTACTCAGAGAAAACACTCTCAAATGCAGGGAGGACATGAAGACTCTGCACAGACTGCATCCCAGCTGAGAACTGAACCAAAGAACCTCTTGGTATGAGGTGACATTTCTTACCACTGCACCACCCAGATAAACACACCATAGTAATGTTCAGTAAAGTAAGTTCAAGTATATCTGTGTACACATGCCAACCTAATGACATATCTATTGTTTTCTTATTAACTTTCAACTTATGTGTGAAAGATTTGCACATTTTAAAGATCCAGCCCTTTAAAAGGGGAAATCTAGCCGTGCTATTAGTTTAGCAAAAATTCACCTGCATGTACATCTTTTAAAATGCTTTGAATGACTGACTTTGATTCATTTATTTCTTTATTTATTTATTTTGATTACTCATCCTGGAAACACAGTGAACCTAGCTTATATTTGTTGATAAGCTTTATGATACTGACCCTGATTTCTTTTGTTTTTATGCAGTAAATGATTGGGTTGACTAGAGATGGGATAATGTTCTGGACTATAGCTGCCAAACTACGCACTTGTTCAGAAAAACCTGGTACTGCATAAGATACTAAAACTAAGGCTATAATGAGGTAAAATACACTTATGACAAGAGGGTGGCTGGCACAAGTAGAAAAGGCTTTCCTCTGACCCTCGAATGAGCTGATTCTGAGTACAGCAGAAATTATCTTTCCATAGGAAAACAGAACAAGAAACAACTGAACTGAGATTATAATTAATGATATGATCTTATCAGATGCATTCTGGATTGTGACATCAGTACATGCTAACAAAATAATAGATGAATAATCACAGCAAAAATATTCAATTCTTTTTGGTCCACAGAAAGAAGCAGTGAGTACAAAGTATACATACGGTGCACCCCTCATGATTCCTATTGTCCAACATAGAGCAGATAATGCAAAAGCATAGTTTGTGGTCATGATAGTGGCATAATGCAATGGGTTACATATGGCCTGGTAACGATCATAGGCCATGGCCACTAAGGTAAAACTTTCTGTAATTAAAAGAGAGAGATAAAAATACATCTGCATAATGCAAGGACCAAAAGCAATTGTACCATTTTCTACTATTAAAAAATAAAGCATCTCTGGGATGGTAACAGAAGGAATAAGGATGTCCAAGATGGCCAGGTTGCAGATAAACAGGTACATTGGGGATTGCAGAGTGTGGTCAAGCTTTATTGCAAGAAGGAAGAAAAAGTTTTCTATAAGTGTAATGATATATATTGCTAGAAAAAATACAAATAGAGTCATCCGTATTTCCATTTCTTGAAGGCCAGGAATTCCAACAAAAACAAAATGCATGGCAGAAGCATCTGTATAATTCCAGTCTGTCATGTTACCAGTTTTATTCTCCTAAAAGAAAAAAATAGTCATAATTAATTAATTAATTAATAATACCTCACCATCAGCAGCCATTTGTAAACAAGTAAAATGGACATCTGTGTACTTCTTAACACTGTAAACTTTAGTTTGCACAGTCTATATATGTAACATATGCATATTCAAGTTTGAGATATTAAATTGAGGGTCCATTATCCGAATTGGTACTTTCTATAATGAATGTAAATGATCCCATTGCACTTATCAAAAAGAGTAAGGGTCCTTTACTTATATACACATATTTACACACACACACACACACACACACATATACAGATCCCCTTTTGAAGCTTGAAATCCCATATAATCAAAACTCATTTTGTCAAGATGAAAATCCTGAAACCTTGAATACCCAAACAGCAAATTTTTCCCAGGGTAAATAAACACTTGCCCAACATGCCTTTTTCTCCACAGTTGTGCAATCCCAGAGTTGGTATATATAGTTAGGGGTGTGAGGGCATAAACTCCCACCTAGGTAGGTTTTAATTACCCTGGAAAAATTTAGCTGTTCTGGTATTCAAAGTTTCATAATTTTTGTCTCGCAAAAATGAGTTTTGATTATATGGGATTTTAAGGTTTAGAACTCGATCCATATATACATATTTACAAATGTATACAATCATTTTGTGATTTTCATATTACACACATCAAACTTGCCATTCACATATTTTTATATAGACACTCACTCCTTTTTTCCATAACCATAACTAATTTTCTTTAATATTAGTGACAATATCCAGTTTTCATTAAACATGATTTCATTAATTCTTTCATTCCATAATATCCAAGCTACATAACACACTTTCTTGCCTTAGTCTACTTTCATTTTTGTTTATATTCTCATAATATCCATATTTACTCATATTCATATTTATATCCAGATTATTTTTGAATTTTTCAAATAAATTTTCTATACACTGTTTATTCCACAGTTTTCTAACACTATCCCATTTTAAGAAAACATGTTCCATTGTTTCTTCTTCTGCACAATATAAATTTACCCAGGTATTCAATAAACTCCATGCATGAATAGTGCTATTCCTTCATGGAGTGAACCATGTCCATTTACCCTTGGCTTTAACAGCAGCACACCTTGCATATTCATGAAGGCACACTACTGCTAAGGCTAAATGGACACGAAGACTACTGAGTGTAAGGGGCATATTTATGTAGTGAAGGCACATCTAACCTGCCCCCTGGACTTAGAAAGTGCTGTATGGCACTTTTTAAATGCATTTCAGTGTCCGCAGATACTGAAATCAAATAAAATTAGTAAAGTAGAGTCCACAGACACTGAAATAAATAGGGGAGAAAGAAAGCAATGCAATGTGTGTGTGGCAGGTTCTGTAACACACCCCGTACATTATCAAAGTGCTGTATGGCACTTACAAAGCATTTTCAGTGTCCGCGGGCACTAAAAGCAGGAAGTCCGGAGAGGAAGCAATGCAGTGATAGGTATTGTCACACACCCCCTGCATTGTCAAAGAGTCATACGGCACTTTGCAAGTGCTTTCAGTGCCCACGGATACTGAAAGCACCTATCCCACTAGGAAGCAACTTGTCACGCACCCCCTGCATTATGAAAGAGCCATACGGCTTTAAACACAAAAAGAGCCATATGACCATACACTCAACTGTACAGGTTTCTGCAGAATGTCCAGATGCCTGCCTCACATACCTCTCAACCACCTAGAGCAAGAAATCTGTACAAAGCCATAAATAATAGGGGGACAAAGGCCCAAAAATAGGGACACATTTTAAATATTGCTCTTACAAACTTGGAAATTTGATAGAATAACAGGTTGTGCATTAGCCCAGATTTCCCGAAGGGTATTAAGTCTGAAACCCAAACTTCTGTCATGTTCTGACTTAAACACTGAGTGATTTGCCAATGATTTGCTAGAAAACTGCAGCCACACTTTCTAAGTTTGTAAGAGCAATATTTAAAATCTGCCCCTATGTGTCCCCTTACAATTTCCCTTACTGTGACTGACAAGGAGTACAGACACATGTAAATAAAGTGGATTTATTAATTTTTTTTTTCCATTCCCAGGTATGTTTAAGCATAGCAGAACAGATGTGCATGTTATGGCCCTCTGCTCAGCATTGTTTAAACATCCCAGAGGAGATAAATAAAAATATACAGCTAAAATCCTAATGCAGAGATAGTGTAGTGGTTAGAGTCCTGGCTTTGCATGGAGACATTCGAGTACCAAGACAGGCACTTCACTTTACATGGTAAAGCAGTGCTAGAATTATTATTTTTATTTTAAATTATTTAGTAATTGATATTTGTCAACCAGGGTAGTGAAACTGGTCTAAAATAGAAGTGTGAGTGCATATAACATGTGTAATCATCCATGTATATACAAGTATCCCATACAGTATAGTCACACTCCATGGTAATGTAATTTTTATTTTTATTTATTTATTTTACATTTGTTTACCGGAAGAGTCTGAATGGGCATAAAACCCTTTTTCAGCAGAGGCCCGGGGAGAAAAGCTCCATTGTTAGTGAACTATTTTGTTAGTAGAAAGAAAATTGTATAATACAATAAAGAAAAAAATAGTAACAGACATTCTAATTGTCAAAAGACTAGAACAGAATAAATTGGTTAAGTGGGAGACAAGACCAATAATCTTGTATAACAATGCTTCCAAAAGACAGTTCTTACAGTAGTAGCAGGTAGTGACATTGTATACAATAAGAGTGCAATTACGATACTTAGTTTTATATACAGGTAGCATAGCAAACTGAAAACTTAAAATCTGATAGATATTAACAGTGAGAAAGAAAAAAAAAACAAGGTAGTCATATGGCTTAAATTCAATGCTCATTACATATGCAATTAAAATTTTAAAATCAGCTAGTTCCATGGTTTGGGCTACCCATGCCCAGTACATGTACAACTCCGGGAATTGGTGAGGTGGGCTATAATGTGATGCTTGAAGTTTTTTAAGCTAGTTATAGTTCTAATTTCAAGTGGTAAGGCATTCCACAGTTTAGCAATGTAGTAGGAGTATACAGAGTCCCCTGAGCTATTTTTACTCCTGGTTACTTCAATTAGAGCTTTATTAGTGGATCCTAGTGGATGAGTACTTATATGGGGATTGAGGAGGTCTTGTAGATCTGTTGTTTTATCAGGTTTGTAGTACATTTAGTGAACAGTAGAGAGTTGCGTGAGAATGAGTTGGTGGGGTAGTTCTAACCAAGATAGTTGTTTAGCTTGCTTAGGTCTGATTTGGAGAGGTTGGTAAGGATGGATGAGGTGTATAGTAAAGTTGACAGAAGATTAGTTCTGGTTGTAGTTATTCTGGAGTTTGTGGTTAGGTAGTTTTTGCATCTGATTAAGGTACCTATTTTCTTGTGTACTTTTTTTACAGTATGGGCAATATGTAAGTCGCACTTCAGATTTTGATCAATTACAACACTGAGAAGTTGGGTAGATGGTACTGGTTCTATCAAAGTCTTATTAGTGGATGTGATGTTGAAGTAACTGGATTGGGTTTTGAATTTAGTGTAGTGGAAGAGCATGAGTTTAGTTTTATTTGGATTCAAGATTAATTGGGCATCTGCCAACCATGATTCAATAGCATTGAAGGATGTTTGAGTTAAGTTCTGTAGTTCAGGTAGAGTTGGGGCAGAACATATGACAGTGGAGTGGTCTGCATACTGTATAAGGGTGGCTAGAGTTGCAGCATTATGGAGATTATTTGTAAACAGGTTAAAAGGAGTGGGCCAAGAATAGACCCTTGAGGCACACCCATAGTCACTGGTAGTAAGGGAGAAAGAGCTTTGTTACACAGTACCACTTGTAGCTGATATATGAGGTAGTTCTGAAATCAGGCTAGAGTGAAGTAGCTTAGGTTCAGTTTGGAAAAGGCAGTCAGCAGTTTGTTATGAGACACTGTATCAAAGGCTTTTGATAAGTCTAAAAAGATTGCTGATACTAGCTCACCTTTATTTCTAAGTTGACTAATTGTGTTAGTGAAGCTAATAAGGGCTGTGGTAGTACTATGGTATGGGCAAAAGCCATGCTGAGTATTTGTAAGTAATTCATTGTCTAGGAGATGGTTAAGTATTTAGGTGTGAACACACCTTTCAAAGATTTTTGATAGAGGGGATATGATTGCTATGGGCCGATAGTTAGAGAAGTTGGTGGAGGGATGTCCTTTGTGTAGGGGTATGATGAGAGCAAGTTTTCAGAGAGTGGGGATGCATTGTTTGGATATGGAACAGTTAATTAGTAGTGAAACTGGATAGGAGATGGCTTCAGCTGCTATTTTTAAGTATGTTGAGGGTAGGTTGTCAGCTGCCAAGGTTGTGAGTTTTAGCCTGAGCAAATATTTGTGTATGTTGTGGGTTGAGACTGGTTTTAAGGAGAACGTATTGTTGTTATCTAGTAGTGAGGTTAGGTTGATGGGCAGTGATGGGAAGTTTTGGTTAGTAAGGATTTTGATGGAGTCAATTAAGTATTTATTAAACTGGGTAGCAATACATTCTAGGGGATTACTTGCTGTTGGTTGAGGGGTCTTAATTTGACTTGGTCGTAGTATTTTATTTAAAGTGGTCCAGAATTTTTGAGGATTATTTTGGTATTTATCTTGTAAGCTAGTATAGTAATTCTTCTTATCAAGTCTTATTTGGGTTTTGGCTTTGTTTCTTAGCTAGTAAATAGAAAACAAACAGGTAGGCTGAAAAGTCCACAAAATTGAGCACAATTTTGATGTGATTGCTGGGACTTTTCAGCCTACCTGTTTGTTTTCTATTTATTTGTTTCTTAGCTGGAGATACTTCTGGTGAGTAACTATTGATTTTTTGTGGGTCCATTCGTGCCATGCTTTATCCCATTCTTTTAGGAGTGATTCTGATAGATGTTTCTTTTGTAGGATTTGCCTGATGACGTATAATGTATGTTGGGAGGTGATCACTGAGTGAATCGGGGAGGGTACCAGAACTATAGGAAAGTACATAAAGAGATGTCATGTAAAGTAAATCATATACACTTACTAATATGTCAGTAATGATTAATTAAGTTCCAGAAATGAAAAGTGAGCAATGGTTAGCAGCACTCAGTTTTACCTAGTTGGTCTACGCATTGCTTAGACATAAATGCTAAGCAGAAATCAGCTCAGCTAAGCAGATTTGTGGACTGTTAAGCAGTGCACAGCAATTGCCCCTTTAAGCACTGCTCAAATCATCTTAGCAGATTTGCGCACAACTTAGCTGAGCTCAGCATTTTCAAAATGGTCCAATGATGGCAAAGGGCAAGAATATAGCCTTATTTAAATGGTGCAGGTGGGAATTCAGCCAGAATCTGTTCTAGCTTGCTCTGAGTAGGAACTATGTTAGGTGTTGGTGAGGGCTCATACTTTAGGGTGCAGCTCTGGGGCATTTCAGAGTCTACAGTCATGGCTGGGCTCCTTGTAGCAAACCATGATGACAGACTGCTGCAGGGCCAATAGCAGGCTCACAGTATAACGTGGAGGCCTGGGACTGTCTGGCACATGATCTCACCAGTTGCATCCTCCAAACTGGTGAGGTGGTACTGCATCACTTTGCTGACCTAAAGCAGAGGAAGGGGCACTCTTGGCCCAATGGATTAAGATGCTCAGGACAACCATGCTCCTGCAGTTCGTAAGTATCATAGATATTGCTTACCAAATTCTAGCTGGACTATGTGATAGACAGATATGTATAATGTTTGTTTTCTCCTCCTACTGCTGCAGCAGAGAGGGCTGGCAATGCTGAGGCCCATGCAGACAGACTGACAAGGCTGTGCATACAGGCCGGTGAGTACAGATCTACCTTGCACTCTATAGTGAAATAAATAAGAAGGAGTAAATTGTTTACTGTGTTCTGTGTCTAACAGTTAAAGAAAAGTTTGCAAGACTAATAGTCATCTACAGCATATGCAGTAGTAGAGCACTTTGTCATATAAGTACAATAAAAACCTGAACCACCAACTGTTGTGTTTATTCCGGCATGTTGTAGAAATAGAATGTGTACATGTTCTGCACAGAAAATATGACTTTGAAAGCATGAATTAACAGAGGTTGTTCTGAGAATCAGCTACTATGCAAAACAGTTGATTGTGGCACTGTAAATCAAGATATACATGAAATATGGCATATGTTATGCACTAAGATCTGAACCCAGAATACTAATGTCAAATGTATTATAGCATGTCCCCTGCTGCAGTGCCTTGTGTTAATCTTTGTGTTCCAGATCATATAATTTCAAAGGATTACTACACAGTACACTAACTATCCATCATGCATGAATCTCAGGATTACAAGGTCAGACTGTTTAACCCACAGAGTATTAGGAAGAAAACAGTCAAACAAGAAACCACAGTTCTCCAGTAGCTCAGTGTGATGAAAAACAGCCTTGTAGTTCATTTTAGCACACCCAGACATAGTTTAAATCCAGGGAGTGGTACTGAGATATGTGCATAAATACACTCAAGATATCTTGAATATTTATAGAAACCCTCAGATAGTGGTAACAGATATTATTTCCACAGGTCTTACAGGTAATGAAATGTTTGTAGTAGCTGTTTGAAGGGCATAACAATACGCTGTGTACAACTGTCTCACTGTCCAACTCCATGCCTGCAAATGACAGCAGGATAGGTACATACACCATGCCCTCTTCCCAATACATGTCTCTCAAGTATCACACTGTCATGGCTAGTGGTCACTGCTGCCAATCACCTTGGATACAAATAGGAATCCAGGGGAACTATGCTAGTAGCAGAGTCACACAACATCATTGCAGGGTTCCCCTTTTTTGTCAAGTATGTAACCCTGACATGTACAAGCCCCCTCCAGTAAAGTAGTCACAGTTCACCCAGTCTGCCCCATACCATTACAGGTTGACGGTCTAACAGGTATGTATGTGGCAAAGAAGCTATAGGCCATAGGTAGATGTAAAGTGAGGGCAGACCTGTAGAGTATTGAGCAGTACTGTTATGAAAAATGGAAGCTAATACAGTTGTTATTGGACTTTTTATTCTCTCCCCCACCCGTTAACTGCATCAATAATTATTATTCATATACTATGGGTATGTTGTTCTCAAAACCTATTGTTGGGACGTGTTCTCTTCTTGTCATATATTTCATTGGTTGCATAAATACCATTATTGGTGGCCTGTTGCCATAAATGTAATTGCAAGCTGTTAAAATGCTTACTATTGTTCCATTTATGCACGTATTCTGTTTGCTATGCAGCTGTTTCAAATCTGATGGTTTGGGTTAATTGGAACACCAATGCATGCTGTTATAACTAATTTTTAAAAGTGTTGTTCATGACTAACCACTATATCTGGGAAAACCACACCATAGCACATTTGGGAAGGCAGACTCTGGCAGATCTGCCTGTCCTGCCCCATCTGGCCATGGCAATGGCCCCAGCATGTCTGGGACCCAACGCACAACATCATCCTCTGCTGCTCCTGCACCACCTTTGGGTGGAACCACCTCAGGGGATGGGGCCCGTTCCCCACCTGGGCTCAATCACAGAGACGAGCCTGTCACCCACAGAATGTTCTGGGGTATGGTGCACAGTGTCATCTGCTCTGAGTTGGGTGGGCAGCTGTGCCAGATGGAGGGCTACCTGGCACACCTCGAGAGGCAGGCTGCCCCTATTGTCCAGCCCCCAGCACAGCCATTTTTGGGGCCGTGAAGGTGCAGAGGTGACTGGCCATGGATGGGGACCTCCATCTCACTGTATCCATTTGGGGCTCATGGGCCTCTGATTCCCAACCACCCACCCCATCCAAGGTGTTTAGCTCCTCATGTGTCATATATTGCCCCTGTCTGCCATACTGTGTGTCTTGTCTACAAATGCTGCTTACCCTACCCAACCTTCCTCTCCAAACTTACCTGCATCCCTTCCCCAACATCCCACTCTCACCTAAAAAAAGGGCATCTGTCCTACAAAAATATCATTGTTCCATACATAGTTCTACATTTTGCCCCATGTACAGTGAAATCAATCTACCCACAAACTATTCTACAAATGTCTGTCACCAACGCCCCTCCCTGTCGGGTGTGAGGTTGTAAATTCCAATTTCTACACATTATTCAAAGCTGTTGCTGCAGAAGAAATGTAGAGCTATGGTCCTGTCTTACACCCATCCTGCACATCCCTAGCAGGTTTTATTAATGTTTTACCCCCCTGCTTGCCCCCATTTTACCACTTTCTGATCACCCTTTTTTCTTTTCTTTAATTAAAATTAGTGCAGGTGTAAGAAGGAGTAAGCACCGCTAAGTGAAGCCTAGAGGACTTAACCGTCAATTAGCATTGCTTAGCTTCACACAAAACCACACAATCCCACTTACAATTGCTTAAAAGTGCCTTAATCACTCTGTCTCCATTAGCTCTTGTTCTGTCCAGCAACAAAATAACCAATCCTGCCAAGTCAAAAACCCAGGACCCTCTACACTATAGTCAAAGCAATGTACCACTACATCATTGGAGCAAAAGGAATTTCTGGTGCTTTTTCAAACATATCATGCAGTAGAGTAATTCAACAGTAGGGAAAAAACTCTGTGGAATCAGTCTGATCTTGTAAATATATAACTATACATATATATATATGTATGGAGATACATATATATGAAAACATATATACACAACATATATCTATATAGCTATATATATATATATATATATATATATATATATATATATATATATATAGTGCAGTCATACCTCAGAACCATACCTCTCAACCTCTTTAGAGCAAGAAATCTGGCAAAGGCTGTCAAAATGGGTGGACAATGGGCCAAAAATAGGGGCATATTTTACATATCGCTCCTATAAACATAGAAAGTTGCTAGAGTAACAGGGTTGGTTGCAGCAGACATTTTCCAAAGGGTATGAGGTCTGACACTGAAATGCATGTCATTATTTACAGACATAAATCCTCAGATCATCACAGTGATTTACCAGAAAAATATAAATAATTTGTGGAACAGAACAAAAATATGAGCCAAAAACCTGGACATTCTGTGACAATCCATGCATGGTATGCTCAGAACCCCTTAGTGCAACAAATCTGGACCAAGCCTGACAAAGTGGGGAGACAAAGGCATGAAAACAGGGACATATCTGCAATACTTGAGTAGATAAGCTGAGAAAGGTGCTGCAGTAACACCATCTGTTCTAACATATATTATCTGAAATATCACAAGTCTGGGACTCAATTGGTTCTCATTAGTTAGTGACTTTAATCGACACATCATCCCACTGATTTGTCAGACACAGACAACAGTTATGGGGACCAGATCAAAGATATAAGCCAGACAACTGGACATCCTAAGAATATCTGGGCATAACATAACATTAGGGAAACTACACTGAGCTGCCAAGCATGTCACCAAGCACCATCCAAACTACATTCAGACTGACACACTACTCCAAATCAGCTATGGGGAATTACATATGCATTTGCAAATATATCAGGCACTACATGTATGTAACAGTAGTGAAAAACAGACACTAGTGTGAAAGTGCATACCCACGACCAATTACACCAGTCACAGTGACATACCAGTGAGCCAACTGAACACTAGAGTATAATGACTGTGTGAACAAATATATCCTGTTAGCCACTCAACAACTACCCCTACATATACTGCCCCAAGTCACAGTGTAGTAAGAATCCTGAGTTGGTATGGGGCATGTCTCAGTCTGTCCCTACAAACATGTACAGCCGATAGACCACCAGAAACTGAAGCAGCATGGACAGTCAGACAGAACAGGACCCATGACACTCACATCTTCCCCCTCCCTACACAGCCCAACTAACATTTACAGACTACACTGCTACACAGTCTTGACAGTCTGTTAACAATGGCCAGACATACACAGACCTCTCAACTCTACAGATCTCCACAGAATGTCCAGACTTTGGCCTCATATATATGGCATCTTCCTCATAGCATGCCTGGGATTCTGCTACATAACTGGGACAATATCAGGAATGAAGACACTAAATAATGATATACCATACCTATCAACTCTTATTGCATGCCATCTAGACAATGTATTACATAATTGGGGGACAGAGGACCAAAAACAGGGGCATATTTGAAATATTGTTGTAATAAACAGAGAAAGTTGCTGGTGTAACAGGGTTTGTTGTAACATATCTTCCCTGAGGAATATGAAGTCAGAAACACAAATGGATGTTAGCATTTAGTGACTGCTATCCAGCAGTGTGTACTACTGATTTTCCAAGGACAAAAACTGTCTGAGGAACAGACCAAACATAAGAGTCAAACTTCTGGCCATTCTGCAGATCACCCTACAATTGAGAGTTATGTCATCCACATAACATTGTCAGACTTGAAATCACACAGAAAATGCATGTGCCCACAAACACTGTTAATCTAGCATTATTCCAACTGTGTAACAGCAATACTTACATTCTGTTCCTAAGTCTTGAGCCTTCTCCCCATTTTGTTGGTCTGTCTCCGCATGTCTTGTTGTAAGAGGTATTTCCACCTACCCTCTGTGATGCTGTAGTTCACACACCTCCATGATGTCCTCTTCACAGGCAAGGGAAATGGGCAATGCCCACATGAAGTACCCAATTATGGGAGTGTATTTCCATGCCATTGGCTATTGGAATAACAACATAGTTGTTCTGCATGCATTTAGCAAGTGGGGGACACCAACTGGTGCACAAGCTATCACCTGCTCATGAGCATTACCTACAAAAGGCAAGCTGCTACCTATGCAAAACAGGTCTATCCCTCTATATGTGTAGACAAAGAGAGAAATGAAATACAGGAATAGTTGGAAAAAAAGGTATAGCAAACAAGTAAGCATGTAATGGAATGCAGTAGGCTGCATGCAATAATGGGAAATAGGAAGTTAAACAAATATGTCTCAGCAAGACTTGATGTACAGATATATTGCTGAACAGCACTTATGGCCATAGCATCTGGCTCTGTCTGCAGTGACATACATCACAGCTCAGGCCTCTGAGTTACCTCAGGAAAGGACGGCTCACATAACACTATTACTGGAGTGTCTGTTGAACAATACTGACTGTGACATTGCTAGGCCAGCTACTGGGATGTCGTAAATATCCATATGTTACTTGTGAATACAACCATGATACACATGGTTGTCTTACAAATATAAGAAACCTATACAGGGTATGTGCATAGTAAACTACTGTCGCAGAAGTGTGTGTTGAACTGCATGCAATATACTGAGCTCATACCATTCAACTGTCCAGTGTTCTGCACACTGACCACATGTGTGCCTCATATCTGTAGTCATTTCTTCATAGAGTTGTGTTATATCTGTCAAATCATTGGCAAATCTGTGAAGACTGACATCAGAACTTATTAGCATACATATGAATATTGGACATCCTCCAGGGTATTTTTGTGAATGCAAAGCCTACTGTGCTATCAACTGACTTAAGTGTGTTACAACAATATTAATAAGGTGTCGCTAATTTTGGTCCATTGCCCCCATTTATGTGTGCAGTCGTACAGATGTCCTGCTCCAACAGGCTGAGAGGTATGACTGAGCAGCAAGTGTGTAAATACACTGTGCCATACAGACATATAACAGAAATGTATATCAGTTATTACCTGTGCACATGTATATATAAGAAGGTGTAGGTGGAAGCCTCAAAACAACAGACATGTCATCCAAAACATCAGGTAAATAAGCTGTACATGTTGGACACGTGTAATCATAGTTTCAGTGCAATCAACAGACATAAATGTCTACAGCTACTGGTTGATGCATTGCCCTGACACAGAAATGGATACTAGAATGCGCATGATTATCAGGTTGAAACTGGAGAGGTGTCCAACTGTGTTATGACATTGTGTTCATGTCTAATACAAACAGCTATATGAGTACCTACATAGTTGTATGGGCTCAGCAATACCTGACTTGTAAAACCCGCCTCCACCAAGGTAGAGTAATCCCCTTTGATGGACAGCAGCAATACACAAACCACAGGATATGTTGCTATATTTGCTGTACAGGGCCAAGTAGGAGCAGGCACCAACTTGAAAGCAAGTCCACCTTTGTCTGAACAAGCATATAAGGTTACAAATGAATCACTGTAAGGCTAACTATGAGTACAAATTGGGCACATCCACCAAGGCCAATCACAAGGCCATTGTCACATATGTCTTCAATCTCAGAGGCAATAACCCAATCCACCCTGTACTGGTGGGCAATCACACCACATACACACATGCCATAGCTATAGCCAACCTGCTGCACACACATTAAGTGAAAACATCACCCCCTGTCCCCCCATCATTATAGATGGATATGCACAGCGCCCACACCCCTCCCCTCATCATCAGGGAGCAGGTCCATAATGCCTACTCAAAGGCAACAAAATGAAGTCTCCATTGAACCTGATAACATCCCTGTCTGCATCCTACATGAACTCAGGCATGTGCTCCCAGCTCCATTGCAAACTGTAGTCAAACAAAGCCTGAGCACCATCGATATCCCATCTGCAGGGAAGACAGCCACTGTCATCCTTCTACACAAGAGTGAATGATGAATTGGGGAGTATGCAATTTACTGGCCCTTGTTGGGGGGGGGGGGCATGACACATCAGGACCAGGAGTACAATGCAAGCTCATACTGTGCTGATAGATGACAGGGGTATGATGTGGATGTAAGTGGTGGCTAGTGCTAGTCAATGTTGATGTGCAGGTTCTGTAAATAATGATGACCAATGTATGAGGTCCTCTGATGTGTTTCCCTGTTTATGTCTTCCAGGTGACATGTGGTGTGCCAGACAGTAACCATACTCAGACCCAGAGACATCAGCAATTGTCCACATCATAGTCCAGCACGATGGGGTGATGTTTGGCTGTAGCCAAATACATCTGCGGGAGCAGACCACCCTCTGGGATGACCTCATCCACAGGGTAAATGACGTGGCTCAGCATGAATGAACCTATGAACAGGTCAGGCATCATGTGACTTGACCTCATTCACCATGCCCACCGAAGGGCAGCCACAGATGGGGGTCCTGCTATGCAAGACCCACTTACACCTATGGAAGAGTCCTTGCCAACCTCAAGGTACCCACCACACAACAACAGCAGAGTCAAGACACCCACATGGTGGAGGTGGGTGGCACCCAGATAACAGGCAAGGACTGTGCAGGTCAGGTCCCAGTGGACATCACTCTACCACTGGAGCAGCCATACTGGCATCCATAGAGTATCTAGATTCATATGTCAGGTCAAGACGCAGTTGTGGGTGGGCTTTTGTAATGCACAGATGTGCAGATCTATGGTGAAGGTCAGCAAATTGTGTAGTATCAGAGCTTGTACTGTACATGTGCAGAAAAGCAGCATTTATCTTGTACCAATGCCACATGTGAGTCTGCTGATAATACCTTTTTCCCACAACTACATAGGTCCCTCTGGTCTGGATGTGGGACAGCAGCCTGAAGCTGGCGAGTATGGAATTGTACTGTTGTGGCTCACCAATACCCCAGGCATGTTCAGGGCATGCATTTTACCATGCACACAACTGCCACTCTTGGCCATATTGTGATATGTGCATGTTCACTTGTGGTGGGTTAACTGCATTGCATCACAGTGGTCATCACAGGGGTCTATTTACAGGAGATGTAACATACCTATAGCATACCTCGCAACCTGTCAGTGCAAGAAGTCTGGACAAAGACTGACAAAATGGGGGGAACAAAGGCACAAAACTAGGGACATATTTTAAATATTACTGTTATACAGTGGATAGAAAAGGTGTGCACACCCCTGTTAAAATGTCAGGTTTTTGTTATATACAAAAATGAGACCACAATAAATCATTTCAAAACAATTCCCACCTTTAATGTGGCCTATAACCTGTACAATTCAGTAGAAAAACAAACAAATCTGGTAGGGGAATAAATATGAAAAAGAAGAAACATACAGTAAGCTGGATGCATAAGTGTGCACAGCCTTAAACTAATACTTTGCTGAAGCACCTTTTGATCCAGTTACAGCATTCAGTCTTCTTAGGTACACCCCTGCCATCAATTAAAGAGACTCTGATTAACACCAAATAATGGTCAGCTGTCCTAGTAGGGTTGCCCTGACATTCTCTCAGTTGCCTGCTACAGCAAAAGCCATGGTTCACAGAGTGCTTACAAAGCATCAAAGGGATCTCATTGTTGAAAGGTATCAGCTAGGAGAAGGGTACAAAAACATTTCCACAGCATAGCATATACCATGAAATACAGCGAAGACGGTCATCAAAAAGGGGAGAAAATATGGGTCAACAGTGATGTTGCAAAGAACTGGACGTCCCTCCAAACCTGATGAAAAAACAAGACAAAAAATTGGTCAGGGAGGCTGCCAGGGGACCTACATCAACACTGCAGGAGCTGCAGGAATCTCTGGCAAGTGCTGGTTGTGTTCTACATGTGACAACAATCTCCCATATGTCAGGCCTATGAGGAAGGGTTGGAAGATAGAAGTTTTTTTCACACAGAACAACATCCAGGCCTGGCTAAAATGTGAAAACAATATGTCAAGTCTCCCAAAAGCTTGTGAGAAAATGTGTTATGGTCTAATGAGACCAAGATTGAACTGTTTGCCCACAATTCCAAAAGGTACATTTGGCAAAAAAACACTTTGCATCACCAAAAGAACACAATCCCTATAGTGAAGCATGCTGCTGGCAGTGTCCTGCTTTGGGGTTGCTGTCCATAAGCTGGAACTGGGACTTTAGTCAAGGTGGAGGGAATTATGACCAGTTCCAAATACCAGTCACTCTTGGCCCAAAACCTTCAGGTGTCAGCTAGAAAGCTGAAGATGAAGAGGACTTTCACCTGTCAACACGACAATGACCCAAAGCATACATCCAAATCAACAAATGAATTTCTTCACCTGAAGAGAATCAATTTTTGAAATGGCCCAGCCAGAACCCAGACCTAAATCCAATAGAAAATCTGTGGGGTGAACAAAAGAGGTCTGTTCACAAGAGATGCCCTCACAATCCTACAGAGTTGGAGGGCTTTAGCAAGGAAGAGTGGGCAAATATTGTCAAGTCAAGATGTGCCATGCTGATAGACTCCTTCACAAGAAGACTGAGTTCTGTAATTAAATCAAAACGTGCTTCAACAAAGTATTAGGTTAAGGGTGTGGCAACTAGCCTATTGTATGTATTGCATTTGCTATATTCTACCCCTAAGAGATTTGTTTGTTTTTCAGTTGGATTGCACAGGTTATAGGTCACACTAAAGGAGGAAAAGGTTTTGAAATGATTTATTGTGGTCTCATTTTATATATTACAAAAACCTGGCATGTTAACAGGGGAGTGTACACTTATTATATACACTGCAAGCTTAGAAAATTGTTAGAGCAACTGGATTTGTTTTAACATACATTTACCGCAGGCTTTGAAGTCTGAAACTGAAATGTATGTCATTAATTAGTGACGTCAATCCTCAGATCATCCCAGTAATGTGTCAGACAAACACAGGATTTAAGAGGAACAGGCCAAAAATATGAGCCAGACATCTAGACATTCTGCCAAAGTCTGTACAGTTGAGAGGTATGTTCTGTAGGAGTTGCCATGGTGATTACATAGTTGAACAGCAACAATCCCACAGAATCACTAATCTGCCATGCAGGACTAAACTAGCTCTGCATGTAAGTGGCAGTTTAAGAGGAGGACGGCAGCATGCCATGCATAATAATGAAGGCGTGCCACTGGAGCTCCAAATCCTACACTGAGCGTGGACGAGTGCAGGGGGCGTGTCTGAGAGTAGAGCTCTCAGAATAAACTTGCCCCTGCAAAGTAGAATAGAAGAAAGTGTAAATAAATCAGTGAAACTGCTCATAGGTGACTGCATATCTCCACCAACAGTCCCCATGTGTTCAGCAGCAACAGTACATTGAAATAAAATGAAGAAACCCTTGTATTAATTTTTTAAAACCCCGAGTATAGCTAACCGTAGGTGCGCAGGTTTGCCCATCACCTAGCTACGGTTAAAGCAGATGAAAAGGCTAAAGAGGATAACAAGGAATATATATGCAAATTAAGCAGCACAGCCATAGTAGAGTGGTTAGAGCATCCGCCTAACCAACAAGCATTCCTGGTTTGAGTCCTACTGCAACACAAATAATTTTCCATGTGAAATCTGTATATGAACATAATTTTACATCGTTTTGCAGTATAACCTACATAATAACAATGAAATGTGAAATGGAGTACTGCATGAAACGCACATGTGAAGTGTTAGTGTCATAATGAATAAGGCACAAGTAAGCAGGTCTAAGCACAAATAAGCAGCGGTAAGCATGTCCAAGTACGTTTGCGCCGGGGTAATCATTGCCCACACAGATTAAGCAAAGTAGAAGCTAACTGAGTGTAAGAAACTGTAACCAGAGGTTAGCAGTGCTTACCGTCACAGAAACCTGTGCAGACCCGCTTACAACCGCTTTAAAGTGCCTTAATTGCTCTGGATCCAACGTCCCATGTTCTGCCCAGCAACAAAATAAACTGCCTCTGCAAGGCTCAAACCCAGGACCCTGTACAAAATAGTCACAGTAGTTAACCACTAAGCCATCACAGCAATAGATAAGTGAGATTAAGGCCATAAATACCATACATCCACATGGCTTTAGATATATAGATACAGCAATATGTATATATATATATATATATATATATATATATATATATATATATATATATATATATATATATATATATATATATATATACATATATATATATATGTGTGTGTGTGTGTGTGTGTGTGTGTGTGTATGTGTGTGTGTGTGTGTGTGTGTGTGTGTGTGTGTGTGTGTGTGTGTGTGTGTGTGTGTGTGTGTGTGTGTGTGTGTGTTTGTGTGCGTAGATATGCACAGATATATAGCTATGATAAGAAACAGCACACAAGAAAGACATATGTTCACAGGCTAAGCCAATAGAAGTGAGGGGCCCAAGCAAGAATCATGTAACACGTAGCATGACCCCCAAGCCGGACAGAGGAAACATACACAGAAACCCACAAACAACGTAAATAGTCAACTGCTCCTCAGACCATAGACAGGATACAATCAGAGGGGGTACACAGTGGACCAGTGAAATCTAATCTAGGAACACAGACAGGAGCATCCCTTGTGGGACACCCCAAAAATTGACATATTATGGGAGGAAGCCAGTGCGACGACCTTTCTGGGCGCGGTGTGTACATACCCTGAATACAAGGGTGGGAAAGCCTGATGACCCATGGGTTGAGACAACGTACGACATGGGTCCCATGAAGTGGAGAGTGGACAATGTGTAGTGGTGTGTTCAGACCCGACCTGTACCCAGAGAAAGGATGGGTGCTGTAGAGGAGGTGTGGGTGGGGGAACTATGGGTAGCTAGTTATGGGTCTAAGTGTGCAGGTGTTGGCTGAAGTGTGTCTATATGGACAGCCCCAGGGATGTAAGCAAAAGTGTTCATTGGACAGAGGCGTCACCCAAAGAGCAGCCGCAACCGCTATGAGTCCCACAGCAGCAAAGTCTAATCTACATGGCAAAGAATGGAATAACCAGATGTAGATGTGTATATGTAGAGGTATGTGTGTGTATATCTACCCATAGCTACATGGAGATATACCTCTCCCTCTCTGTAGTACAAATGTATACATACAGAGAGAGAATACATATGCATACCCACATATAGATATATACATATGCAGACACCTATACACCCATATGTCGTTTATATATATATATATATATATATATATATATATATATATATATATATATATATATATATATATATATATATATATATATATATATATATATATATATATACAGCAATATATAAATATATACATGTATGCATACATATACAGATATATATATATGTGTGTGTGTGTGTGTGTGTGTGTGTGTGTGTGTGTGTGTGTGTGTGTGTGTGTGTGTGTGTGTGTGTGTGTGTGTGTTTAAATATACACATGTATATAGCTAGGATATGATACAGCACTTAAGAATTACATATATTCACAGGCCATGCAAATGGGGATGAGGGGTCCAATCAACAAACGTGTAACATGTAGCATCAACCCCCCCCCCCAAGCTAGACTGGTAAAACATGCAGACACACAATAAAAGTAAACACACCACTGCTTCCCAGACTACAGGCAGGGTACTACCAGTGGGAGAGGCCTGCCAAGTTTAATCTTGAAACAAAGACATGTATGTCCCTTGTGGGACACCAAAAAGTCAAACATATTTGGGTTTCCTGTCATTACACCAATGTTGAATGGCAGGCCATGCATGTTCCCAGTGTACAAGGTAGGGGAAGCCTGATGATCCATGGGTCGGACAACATACGTAATGGGTCCCAAGAAGTGGGGAGTGGGTACAGTGTACAGGTGTGGCCAGACCCAACCTGCACCCAGAGTAAGGAAGAGTGCCAAAGAGGATGTACAGATTGGGAACTATGGGTATAAAATTATGGGCCTAGCTGAGCAGGTGTTGGCTGGAGTGGGTCTATGTGGACCGCCCAAGGGATGTAAGCAATAGTGTGCATTGGGCATGGCCGCCGCCCAATGGACAGCCACTCCTGCTACGAGTCCCACTGCAGCACAGTCTATTGTACATGGCAAAGAAAGGAATAACCAGATGTAGATGTACAACTGTAGAGGTGTGTGTGTATGTTCACCTGTCAAAGGAAAAAACTTCAAAGACCAATACACGTAAGGTTCAGTTAAGGCACATTTAATAACTTGCTGCAAGGAGACAAAAACATGCAAATACAAGCATTTTTCTAACTACTAACAGGAAGTATGCTTATTCTTATACTGTTTTATAAGACATGGCCTTCTAAGGCTGACGTAATCAAACACAACTTTCAGTATTGTTCTACAGCAGATGTTACTCAGATTTTCTGCTGACATGACTAGATTTGTGAGAAACTTTTTGAGAAAAAACAACCTGGCCGTGGGCACTAATCCATTTACAGGCTTCTATTGTACAGTGTTACATTTCAAGGTACTTTTTTAACTCAGATACAAGCAAATGCTGATTGCAGTTCATATTTTCAAGCAGGCTTTGTCCTAATTATCTATAGCTTCTACAGCTGTGTATTTTCTCACAGCACAAGTGGAACTCCTTGTCTAAGTTTCATACAAGTATTATTGTTCTATTCATTATTTTCCTAACATAAGCAGGAATCATCTGCTTCTCAGTAAATTTTCAAGGCACAAGCAAGATTTTATCTAACAATACAAGGTCAGAAAGCATCTGCAGTTTGTACAGATTTATGCAGTAGGAAATAGAATAAATGTGTTAACCCTTTTCAAGCTCTAAATGCACTAAGCATATTACTAAAACACACATTAATACATATTTTTCTGACATTTCCCCCCTATTGATACTTTTATTCTACTTTCAAAATAAGCATAAACAGTTTGTTTTCTTCTCCTAATCTCTTCCACTCAGGATTTGCAGTTAAAAAAGGCATTCAGTTTAAACTTATGAATGCATTTTCAATCTTTTAACAGTTCTTCAAACTCAGTACTTTGATATAAGGTTTCAGAAACTGACATGTCTATAAAATCTTTAATCTGTCTTTTCATGCAGGGGATGCCACAACAAACACATACTCCCAATAGGACCATTCCTACACAAATGGCAATCAGGATGTTCAGTAGGATGGTACCCCACCCCCCAAACCATTTCTGGAAAAAGTCTGTCAGTGGGTTTGGGCCTGGTTTGGTCATGGCTGACACTTGCTGAATTACCTCAAGATGATTGTCTATCTCATGTTTATGGTCAGGAATATACGAACAGCATTCTTCTTGGATTAAAGTACAAGTACCTCTCGCCACTAGGGTGAAGTCGAGAGCCATGCGATCTTGAAGTACTACAGTTTTCATAGCATTCAGTTCATCAGTCACCAATTCGAGAGTGGAAAAAGTTGCATTGCTCATTACTTTGAGAAGTTTCAACAGTTTTCTCAGCTCCCAGATCGATTTCACTGCTCCATATGCTGGTAATAAGCCTGCCCACGATATAACGCTATCACTCAAGTCCATATGTGTCAGTCCTTTGCCTATGGAATGATGGTCTTTCCAACGTGCATCGATTTGTCCCACTGGATTTACAGGTTTCTTGATGACCTCTCAGACATTTCGAATTTTTCCTCGAGGCAAAACTGCAGTGTGTCGTAACCCAAAAAACAACTGCCGGACCAATTCTCAGGTAACCATTTGTATGCCTTTCTGCCACACACAAAATAACAGTCCTCTACTTTAGTAGTAACCTTGCTATGAATATACACTCGCCCTGCATGAAACATTTTTCTATCAATTATAGACAGTTGCTTATAAAGAACAGAATTATGTTTTACTTCATCAATTGTTTTGTGCATCAATCCAAGAAATGAATCATAGTTTATATTACAATAAAGATCTACATTGTTACCTTTAGTGCAACATTTATAAGGAGCAGTCACATTGCAATTGCTCCAACCCACCTGAACAGTATCATTTTTATAAAAACACACAGTTCGCTTTTGTGGAACAAACAAGTGCAATGCTATTTTATCTGTTGATGTAATGGTTGAGGTATCATAAATCAAGTTTTCCCAGGTCTCATTGACCCCTAGGGGGACTGTATTCATTAATAACCCCCGTATGCTGTCGGCAAAGCTGTCCAAATCCAACAATTTGAAACATTGAAAGTCTCAGCATACACATATTTAATTGCCTGGTAAGTGTTAAAGTTTGGATGCCAGTCTATGAGTAACGCTTCACGTTTATTCAGTTCAGTCTATGTGGCTGGGAAAAGGAAAGGCCACAACAAAAAGATTATCATCACTAGTACAGTTAACAGGATGATTATGCAATACTTCTGAGGAAAGGGTTGTTCTGCATTCCTGTTTCTTCTGGACTCTATCATTTTTACTCTTGGCATGTAACAAGATTTTTGTCCAATTCAAAGTTTTTGACTAATTTGCAGTGCGTCAGGTGGATCCAGGAGGTGCGCTCCGCTATCTTGACTGCAGTGGGTGTTGACAGAAGCACTTGATATGGACCTTCCCACTTTGGTGATGCCCAGTTCTTTTTCTTTACTGTCTTCACCCAAATCCAGGTACCAGGGGACACTGCCACTTCTGATGGTCTGGTTCGTTCTTTATCTGAAACAGAATTTGACTGCAACAAATGTTTAGAATTTAACAGGTTTCTCATATACTCAACTAGTGTACTGTCAGCTTCCTGGTCTGTGGGCATGAGAGATTTCCACTGAGGTATATAATAAGCCCTTCCAAATAGTTTTTCAAAAGGAGTCAATCCTTTTGCATTCAGAACAGTTCTCATGCTCAACAGTGCCAGGGGCAGACAGTACACCCAATTTCTCTTTGTTTCTACTATTAACTTCCTTAGCTTATTCTTTAAAATCCCATTATGCCTCTCTACTAGCCCTGCAGATTTTGGGTGATACGCACAATGATTTTTTAAAGAAATACCAAAATGTTTACTTAACTGTTGTATGGTCTGGTTTACAAAGTGTGTGCCATTGTCACTGTAGATCCTTTCCAGAATGCCGAATCTAGGGATGATTTCTTTAACAAGAACTTTTGCCACAGTTGCAGCATCTGGATTTTTAGTTGGAAAGGCTTCCACCCATCTGGAAAACATATCTACAATGACAAGGCAATACTTCTTATTTTCACATTTATTCAACTCTATGAAATCCATACAGATAGTATGAAACTGATATGGTGGTGTAGGGAAACTCCCTTGCTTGGGCTTTAACGCCCCTTGTGCATGATGTTTATTACAAACATGGCACATCAAGCAGAATTTTTTAGAGTAATTTAAGAATCCATATGTCGTGAACACTTTGTTCACCAGCTGTACCATCCCCCCTGTTGAGACATGGCACTGCCCATGGCTCAACAAAGCTGCATATCTAAACAAATTAGACAGCAATATCAGTTTTCTTTCTTTAGAGATGTACAGCCCCTTTTTGAGAATTGCTCCTCATTTTACCCATCTTTGTTTTTCAACTTGCATAGTAAGTGTCTGCATTATCTTTAACATTTCTAAGTCTAAAATCTCAGAGGGTTGTAATTCCTCATTCAAAAGAAATACTTCTGAAGCTGCCTGCTTTGCAGCTGTATCAGCTCTCGTATTACCTTTTGAAATACTGTCCTGTTGCTTGGTATGAGCTGTGCATTTACATATAGCTACTTTCTGAGGTAACTGAATAGATTCTAAAAGATCTAAAATAAACAGTGCATGATTGATTGGTTTGCCAGTAGATGTTATCATTCCTCGATTTTTCCACTGTTTCGCAAAAACATGTACAATATAAAAAGCATACTGGCTGTCAGTAAAAATGTTCACACATTTACCCTTTGCTAAGGTTCATGCCAGTGTCAAGGCAATCAATTCTGCTGCCTGTGCAGATAAATTGTGTGGTAAAGATTTCGCTTCTATAATGTCAGTATCAGAAACAACTGCATATCCTACTAGGTTCTGTCCTGCAGGACCCCTTTTGCACGAGCCATCCACGTAGTATGTCACCTCGGCATCATCCAAGGGAACATCCATGAGATCTTTTCTACACAGTGTCTTTTGCTCATTTACCTGTAGGCAGCTGTGTGGTGGGCCATCTGCAGGGGTTGGGAGAAAGGTAGAAGGGTTCAAAGTCATACATCGTTCAATTGTCATATGAGGTTGGCTCAACAATATAGTTACACAGGAAAGATGCCTAGCAGGGGATAGATATGCTACCTTCTCTTGCAGTAAAATAATCGCGACTGCTTGAGGCACTCTGAATGTGAGAGGGTGGAATAAAACTACTGAGGCCGAAGCCTGTACTGCCATTGCAGCTGCAACTACTTCTTGTACACAGTGAGGTAAAGACCGTGCCACTGGGTCCAGTTGTGATGAATAATAAGCAATAGGGTGTTGCTTGTCCCCATGCTGCTGTGTTAACACTGATGTCATATAACCTTGCTTACAATCTACAGTTTGGAAAAAACGTTTATGATAGTTTGGTAATCCCAAAACTAATGAGGACACTATTAACTGTTTCAGTTTGCAGAAAGCAAATTCTGCTTCTGGTGTCCATTGTAACAAATCTTGTGCTGCCATAGGCTTTTTATAAATCAGGTTAGTCAACAGTGCAGATTCCAAGGCATAGTTTGGAATCCAACTCCGACAAAAATTAGTCGTACCCAGGAAGGACATAATTTCCTTCTTGGTAGTGGGTTTTGGTGCTTGCAAAATCGCTACTTTACTGTCCTCATCTAATGTCCTACCCTCCTTGGATATTACATATCCTAGGTATTTAACTTGTTTTTTCCAAAGCTGCAGTTTATTTTTGTTTACTTTATGTCCTTCAGTGGCCAAAAATTGTAATAGCACTATGGTATCTTCTTTACAATCTTGCTGGGTTGGGGCCGCCAGCAGGATATCATCAACATAAAGCAAAATCTAACTACCTCTTGGTGGGGTAAATCCCGCCAAGTTGCTTGCCATTTCTTGTGAGAATATTGTTGGACTTTCACAATACCCCTGTGGTAGTCGTGTATATGTATATCTTTTCCCCTGAAATGTGAATGCAAACCAATACTGGCTGCCTGGGTGTATCGGTATTGAAAAGAACGCATTGCTGATATCTACCACAGAAAAGTATTTCTGTTGAGGTTTTAAATCATTCAACAGGGTATGTGGGTCTGGCACCATAGGTGCCCTTGGTATTTCTGCATCATTTACAGCTTGTAAATCTTGGACCATACACCACTCTCCATTCACTTTCTTAACAGGAAATAAGGGTGTATTACATGGTGAATCAGGGGATTCCACCAGCACCCCTTTCTTAAGTAAAGCTGCTATAATAGGTTTGATTCCCACCTCTGTATCTTTTCTTAAAGGATACTGTCTTTTTTGTGGTCTAAATGCTGACTTTGGCATAATAGTAACTGGTCCCACTGTACGAATAAGTCCTACATCTGATTTTCCTGTTGACCAGAGAGTTTCTGGTATATTCTGTAAGGCATTCTCTTCCTCCTTCAATAGGAGTGCTAATCAGCTGTCCTTGCTAGACTGCAAGTGTACAGCTGGGTGGGTCTGAGTTATCCAATTCAACTTCTGCAATTGTATTCCCTGTTCTGACAGTTCTAACTCTGTCTGTTTCTCCCATCTCGTGACTTTTTCTCCTAAGTCTACCCATTTCACATTCCTGTCCAGAGTTAAAGTAACATGTGGTAATCGATTAGATTTATAAAGTGCAAAGAACTCCTGGGGCATGAACAGCTGACTACACTGCTCCCTTCTGTGTCCCAGTACAGATTACGTAATATCAGTCTGTTTGCATGATTTCTAAACAATTCTTGCTCATATTCCTTATCAGGTCCTGGTGTGTTTCAGTAATACAGAGTACAGTGCAACAAATGCTGTTTATCAATGTCAAGGGAGGGGAACTTGCTGATGGCTACGTTCATCAACTCTTTGGTCACTGCCCCTGGACCAGTCGTAACCAAGTCCTGGCTGTACCAATGAAACATTTCACCCTCCGATTGCACTGCAAAGGTATCAATTTGTCACTGTGTTTCCATACCCTGCATAGTCGGAACTACTGCTATACCAAATAGCTGCATAAGGTCTCTGCCCAAGAGGTTTACTGGGCATTTTGCAGAAACAACAATTTTGCTTTTCTGGGTCAATCCTGAAACAGGATCAGTTATCACAATATTATGGGAGAGGGGCTCCCGATACAGCTGTCCATTAGCTGCTTTCACTAATATGTAATCAGGTGACTCTGAGTTCTCTGGCAATTTGGAGGGATGTATCAGGGTCCGTGATGCCCCTGAGTCACACAAGAATCTGACTTCCCTCCCTTCTACCAGGAGTGTAACTTCTGGTTTCTTGTCTGCTAAATAGAGCTCTAAGCTCAATAAAGCCAAATCTAATATTTAATTTTCTTCACTATCCGTGACTTCCTGCACTTCCTCTATTTCTTCTGTCACATTCTCTACTCCCTCTATCACATTCTCATTTGTCTCTTCTCTGCTATCCCCTTCTAGTGATTCCTGACTATCATATAGTCAGTCCTGACCCTCCTTGTCTTCTGTGGTTGCTTTCTTGTTTTTCTTGCAATCCCACGCCAAGTGTTCCTTTTTACCGCATTTAAAACATTCACCCCTTTTCTTTCGCACTTCAAAGTCCTCTGATCGCTGATCAGATTGTTTGTTTCCCTGGGCATTTCTCTTGTCCTTTTTCCTGGACTGTACTACATAAACTTCTGCTCCATTTTCTACAGAAAATACGTGGGCTTTCTTTTTCTTTTTGCTATTAAAATATCTTTCGGCATGCCTAGCATATTCAAATGACTGTAACCTGCTTGTACGATGATCTACCATGTGCTTTGTAATAAAACTGCTTATGGGTGCAATACTGCCTTTCAAAAATGCATTCTTTAACTGCTGCTCATATGGGGAATCGTGTGTCTGATCTTCAAGAACCTGCATTCCACAGTGGTTATTAAAACATTCTAACAGTCTGGCATAATATCTGTCAACAGTCTTGCCTTCTTGTTGGATGCATTGATTAATGCAAGTCCAGTCTGCCCTAGGCTTCCATTTCTCAGAGATTTGGTCTGTAAGACCTTTCACTCTGTTGTCTAGCTCTGTGCTGCTATGTGGGAGGGGCTTGAACTAATCATGTGCCAATCTGGCCCCACAATTTCTCTACTTTTTCTACCTCTTCTCCATTTAAATTATAACTTAGTCTCATTCCTTGCAAATCTTCTAAAAACTTTCTAAGATTAACTTCTGGATGGGAAATTCCCTCAGTGGCTTTCCGGATGTCTTCCGGAGTCCAGGGTGTATACACTAGAATAGTTGGGTCGTGACCTTCTTGTCCTGCCTGAGGATTAGGCACTTCTATAAGTGGGCATATTTCTTCTTCACTCATAGATTGTGAATTTCTACCCATTTGATATAACTCAATGTCCCCTTTTGAGTTTTCTGCCCGTGTTCGAGACCTGGTCTTGATGGGATCTCTAATAAACAGTTTTGCTTTTGTAGTGTCTCTATTTACAGTGACAGCAGGATATCGTGGGGGTGGACTAACTTGTTCACTTGCCTCATATTCAGGTAACAGAGGTGGAGGGGCTGATGCTATTACTAAGTTATTATCCTCCTTATCTAAAAACATTGCTTTTGAATTATTACTCTTTTGTTCCCTTCGGTTTACTTCCTCAATCCACCTGTATGCCTGAGGAATTCCTAATTGACGTTGCTTTTTTACCCGACCTTTAAAATCGGTTTTAAGCTGTTTGACAAGTTTGACAAGAGAGGATTTTTCTAGTTTACCATCATATTCATATTTATTAACCCATTTTGAGTAGTATTTAACATTATCAGCACGCTGTGACTGCATGAATTTCGCATCTTCGGTTAATGGCGGATTTTGGGGTCTTTTTGTGCAATTATTACCCATTCTGTCCTACCCTTTTAATCATTACGTAACTCCTTACTTTTAACATGGTACCATGGATTTTGTTATAGTCTCTTCAGAATGACTGCCTACCTGCTCTGTTTCCCTGATCTATGACAAGACTGTAATCTTTTTGTCCCTGACTTGTATAAACAAAGTCTTAACAAAATAAATACAAATCTAGTCCCTGATCTAAAACAGAAAAAAGAAGTAGATTCACCTTACCTGAGCCTTTGTGATTGATCATCTGGATCGAGTAAACCCATCCTTCAGTCGCAGATCAGAAAGTGGCTGGCCTCTTTTGTACGACAATTCAGTCGGAGGGCTTTTCAAGTAAGAAGAACCAATGTGGTTTCTTCCCTGTACGGTTTCAAGCCACCTGGCCTGTCTGATCCGAGGTGAAGTGAGGGTTTCCAGTCCAAAGGACCAATCTGTCAAAGGAAAAAACTTCAAAGACCAATACACGTAAGGTTCAGTTAAGGCACATTTAATAACTTGCTGCAAGGAGACAAAAACATGCAAATACAAGCATTTGTCTAACTACTAACAGGAAGTATGCTTATTCTTATACTGTAATCAAACACCACTTTCAGTATTGTTCTACAGCAGTTGTTACTCAGATTTTCTGCTGACATGACTAGATTTGTGAGAAACTTTTTGAGAAAAACAACCTGGCCTTGGTGGGCACTAATCCGTTTATAGGCTTCTATTGTACAGTGTTACATTTCAAGGTACTTTTCTAACTCAGATACAAGCAAATGCTGATTGCAGTTAATATTTTCAAGCAGGCTTTGTCCTAATTATCTATAGCTTCTACAGCTGTGTATTTTCTCACAGCACAAGCGGAACTCCTTGTCTAAGTTTCATACAAGTAGTATTGTTCTATTCATTATTTTCCTAACATAAGCAGGAATCATCTTCTTCTCAGTAAATTTTCAAGGCACAAGCAAGATTTTAGCTAACAATACAAGGTCAGAAAGCATCTGCAGTTTGTACAGATTCATGCAGTATGAAATAGAATAAATGTGTTAACCCTTTTCGAGCTCTAAATGCACTAAGCATATTACTAATACACACATTAATACATATTTTTCCGACAATACCTATACTCTCTGTAGTACAAATGTGTACATACAGAGACAGAATTTAATTAAACACCCACATATAGATATATGCATATGCAGACACCCATACATCCATATGTTGTTAGACATATATATACAGCAATATATATATATATATATATATATATATATATATATATGTATGTATATATATATATATATATATATATATGTATGTATATATATATATATTATATATATATATATATATATATATATATATATATATATATATATATATATATATATATATATATACAAACAAATACAGATATAAACATATATATATATATATATATATATATATATATATATATATATATATGTATGTATATAGATATGTAGAAATAAATATGTATATATGTGTGTAAACATACGCATATATAGCTAGGATATGAATTGGATTATGTATTTAGATCACATATGTTAACTGGGTGAGTCTGGCTGAGCTTCTGGCTCATTTCCAGCAGAGACCTGGGGAGAAAAGCTCCTCAGGACTAGAAAACAATTTGTTAAATAGTAGTGTGCAGCATTTTATATATATATATATATATATATATATATATATATATATATATATATATATATATATATATATATATATATATAAATATGATACACCAGTTAAGGATTACATATGTTCACAGGCTGTGCCAATGGGGGTGGGGGTCCAATCAACAAACGTGTAACACGTAGCATCAATCCCCCCCCCCACCTAGACAGGTGAAACATACAAACACACGATACAAGTAAACACACCACTGCTTCCTAGACCACAGGCAGGATACTACCAGTGGGAGAGACCTGCCAAGTCTAATCTTGAAACAAAGATGTCAATATCTCTTGTGAGACACCCCAAAAATTAATGATAATCGGAGTAAGTCCCTGTAATGATTCATCTAACCAGGCTGTATACGTACACGGACCAGTAAGTTGTGCAAGTCTGATGAATCGAGACAACATACAACATGGGTCTCGACACATGGAGAGTGGGCAGTGTGTAGTGGTGTGGTTAGACCCCACCTGCACCCACAGTAAGGATGAGTGCTGTAGAGGAGGGCCAGGTGGGAGAACTATGGGTATGCAATTATAGGCCTAGGCATGCAGGTGTTGGCTGGTGCAGTTGTATTCAGACTGCCCCAGGGATGTCAGTAATATTGTGAATTGGGCAGAGCTTATGTCCATACCTCTCAGCCTCTAAGAGGAAAACCACTGGACAGAACCTAAACTGTTGGGGGGACAAATAGGGACAGAAAGCGCATATTCTACTTACAACCTTAGAAAGCTGATAGAATAATAGGTCATGCATTAGCATGACTCGTCTGAAGGATGTGGAGTCTTAAACCCAATTACTCGTCTGTATTTAATGGAGTCAGTTACTAGGTATTTGCCAGACAGGTGCAGATTGTAAGAGGAATGCACCAATATTATGAAGCAAACTCTGGACTGGCCGCGGATTTTGTACAGTCGACAGGCATGCTTACGCCTAACGGGCAGCCATTCCCGATATGGGTTCCACTGCAGCACAGTCCAGTTTACATGGCAAAGTATGGTATAACCATATGTGTTGTTGCATTACCCACTACACAACACCTACGAACACATGGTCGCAACATCCCACTGTAGGCATGTAAGCCGATATAATAGGCATCACAAGGTATTATTGAAGTCCTCACCCCCACCCAGGGGTGTGAGTGTCCAACGCAAAAACTAAATGCAGTGCATATGCACAGCTATTGTCATAGACAACATGGACAGCTGTGGACCTTCCCTGCAGCCATCCTGCACATCGCTGGATAATCCCCTACTAACACCCCCTTTTGTGCCCCATGCACACCACATACCTATCAGCCTCTGTTCATTTCTATTAATGTCTATGGGTATACGTAGGTGACACTCTCTTCCCCCACTATATTGCCAGTATCTGGAACCCCAACCCACATGTAGCATCACAGCTGTCCAACAGGACACATGTAATTAACACATGAAGGAACACCACAAGCACACCTGGAGCAGCACAGGCTCACTACCTTGAGAAACCCTCCCCCCCACCTTACAGTCTATACCACTACATCAACTATTGATAGTGACACCTCTTGTCCTGCCTCGCATACAAATCGCAACATCCAACATACCTTCCATATTGCTCCCCATCCAATTATACCTACGGGCTACTATACAGTTACAATGTCACCCCCACTACCTACCTACCTACTCTTTAGCTATTTGCCTCTACTGTACCACACAGGTATGGAATAACTAAACCTACCCCGAATACCTGCATGTAACCTATCCAGACCTGTGAAACAGGTATCGAGCCTCACCTTAAACTGACCTTTGTCAATAGTCATACCTGACATGTAAACCTGACCTAAGCTTGTATAATACTGACAGTTTAACATAAACAAAGCATGATTAATGGGGGATGTAGATATGTTATGTCTGTTACCCTCTATGAATGTGATCGCCCCAGTATTAATTGGGATACATAGCTGGGGTCAGTGTTGAGCTCTACACCCCAGGCCACCACTGACAATGGACAAGCATACAGTCTGAGTGTCTTGGTTGACAGATGTGAACAAAATGCACAACGTTGTGCATGTGTATGCGGGAGCAAG